>NW_016107382.1:6229678-6316597 GCF_001604975.1 Cebus imitator | reverse complement strand
TTTTAGTAGAGACGGGGTTTCACCGTGTTGACCAGGATGGTCTCGATCTCTTGACCTCGTGATCCACCCGCCTCGGCCTCCCAAAGTGCTGGGATTACAGGCGTGAGCCACGGTGCCCGGCCTTAATTTTTTTTTTTAAATGGTGATGATATCAACTCTGAAAGCCCGGCCTTAATTTTTTTTTTAAATGGTGGTGATATCAACTCTGAAAGGCATATGGAGCAATTAAAACACTTATAAACTGCTAGTGGGCTGTAAACTGATTTTAAAAAAAGTTTTTAAAAGCTATTTAGAAATATCTACTGTAGTTGAAGACAAAGGTAACCAATACCCCAATATTTCCACCTGTTACAGCATTGTATGTAATAGGAATAAAATTGAAAGCAATATATCCACTTGAAATTTATATAGTCACTATGCAGAGGTTAGAATAAACCAGAGTAAACATGTTTTAGTAAAACATATCTTCTTATACTTTACTGCCTTTCATTTATGTTTAACAATAGGCAAACTGATGCAATATATTGTTTAAATAATTATGTGTATGTAATAAAAACTATACCAAAAATATTGGATCAGACTTCCACTTTCATGTTTATGGTGGTGTAGCTAGAAGACTAATTGATATGGGACATCAAGCAGTAACACTTGAATTGCAATTGAATGTAATTAGAAGACGGTTGATCATTGGAATAGTGACACTACCAACATTCTAGAGACCCAAGATATACAGCCAGAGGAACTCAGTCAATGAGAAAATTGGTCATAATGAAAAAGAATGATGTTTCAGAAGAAACAAAGCTGTCAACGACATTAGGTGGTATGTCAGATAATTTGAGATACAAGATACAGAACTTGCAAAGGATAAGCACTAGCCAGGCATGGTGGCTCATGCCTGTAATCCCAGCACTTTGGGAGGCCAAGGCTGGAGGATCACTTGAGGTCAGGAGTTCAAGACCAGCCTGGCCAACATACAAAATACAACGTAAAAATACAAAAGTTAACCAGGTGTGGTGGTTCGTGCCTGCAATCCCAGCTACTCAGGAGCTGAGACAGGAGAATTGCTTGAACCTGGAGATGGAGATGGCAGTGAGCTGGGATCGCACCACAGCACTCCAGCCTGGGTGACAGAGTGAGACTCTGTCTCAAAATAAGTAAATAAATAAATAAATAAAATAGAAGTATGCTGGGCAGAATTCTAGATTCCTGTCCCCTGGTTATTCAACCAAATAGTAATTTAAACACTGCTGTGAAAGGATTTTGCAGATGTAATTAAAGCCCCAAGTTAGTTGACCTTAAGAATGGAAATTATGTAGGTGGCCTTCACCCAATCGCATGAGCACATCAAAATCATAGTTTTCTTCATCTAGTAGTGGAAGAAGACTGAGAGATTTGAAGTGTGGGAAAGATTCAATGCACCATTGCTTGCTTTGAAGATGGACTGGGCCATATGAGGGGAATGTGGATGCCTCCAGGAGCAGAGAGCGGCCTCCGGCTGACAGATAGCAAAGAAATAGGGACCTCAGACCTAAGGCAATAGTAGGTTATGGATTGAATTTTGAAAAAAAAAAAAAACCCTGAATGAACTTGGAAGCAAATTCTTCATCAGAGCATCCAGGTAAGAGCCCAAATTAGCTAACACTTCATTGCCAGCCTTGTAAGATCCTTAGCGTAAAACTCAGCCTAGCAGACTGTGACTTTAGAACTAGAGAACTGTGAAAATAAAGGTTAAGAAGCTAAGTTTGTGATATGTTATTATACAGCAAGAAAAACCTAATGCAGTCATAAGCTAATCCAGATTTAGGAGTATGACAATTTACTGAGGCACAGAAAAGATGCTTGATCTGTGTTTTGATTTGCATATCAGAAGAAGGCAAGCACAGTTCAAACTATTTTTTTTTTTTTTTTTTTTTTTTTTGAGACAGTCTAGCTCTGTTACCCAGGCTGGAGGGAAGTAGTGTGATCCTGACTCACTGCAACCTCCATCTCACAGGTTCAAGTGATTCTCCTGCCTCAGCCTCACCAGCTGGGATTACAGGCACACGCCACCCCACCCCGCCTAATTTTTGTTTTCTTAGTAGAGATGGGGTTTCACCGTGTTGGCCAGGCTGATCCCAAACTTCTGCCTGACCTCAAGTGATCTGCCCGCCTGGGCCTCCCAAAGTGCTGGGATTACAGGCATGAGCCACTGTGCCTGGCCAGTTCAAACTATTCTTGATAAATTTTATACAAATAAAATACATTTATCCTCAACGTTTCTATTATGTAAAATCACTGTGTATGTAAATACTGTTTTTACTATTCTTTTATTTCCCCATGCATTCATCACAGGTATCATGTTTATTAATAAGAAAGTTTTTAATATTGGGACAATATCATTTTTGTTACATTATTGTCACCAAATGATCTTAATTATTCCCATTTATTATAAACATTACTTTGTACTATTTTAGTTTGCATGGTCATGTTTATAGCCCCTCACACTGCAAAGCTAGGGCTGACTATATATCACTGTCATTTGTTTTCTTAAATATTTTGAGATATTAATACTGTATCTCTTCTGTTGAATTCTAATTTTAAAAAATAGTAGTCAAATAAACATTACATTGCAGGGATAACTTGGGAGGTTTAGCTTAAAACGCAAAACATATGAGTCCCCCAGATAGCACTGATAGAAGAAGAAAAATAAGGAAAGCAGTTGGTAGCCAAAGGAAAGAAGAATATAGGCTAAATGAAATCGGGCATATTTAACTAAAAATCAGAAAGAGGAGAAAGGTAGTACAATGTCTGCATTAATGAAAAATGTAAGTGAATTACATGAATTAGAAAAAATACAAAGTATAAGAAGAAGGAAAAAGTTCATGGGCATTGTACCCAAATATATGCATTCTAATCCTCATCCTTTCATGTATTACTAGAGTGAATTTGGGAAGGTAAGGTTTTTTTATGAACTTCAACTTTCTGTTTGTAATAATTGAGTTAGCAATGTACTTCACAGTGTTATGTGGCCTACTGCATGTAAGTTTAATCTAGTTTGGGTAATGAGTGGTGATAGAATAAGGCTTTCTTGAGAAGTTGATATTTAAACTGAGAACTGAAGGATGAGTTGCCTAGGCAATATTTGTCAGAATAGATGGAGAGTGAATTGGGGGTGGGTTGTAAGGGGAGGATGGAGGTGAGGAAAAGGATTTAAAGCTAGTATGCTAGAAATAACCACTTAAATTGAAAGTTTAAAGCTCTGGAAAAATGATTATGCCTCTTGGAGATTTTAAAACTCAGCTTTTAACATAAACTCATATATCTTCTCTATCCCTATCAGGAGGTTTCAGGATGCTGTTTAATTGTCAATAGATGGTGATATTTATGATTGGTCTAAACGCCTTACTAGGGTCTTGTCAGGTAAATAGATAGGTCGTAATTAGGAATTTAATTCCACAGGGACCTAAAAAGGCAATCTTTCATTAATATAATAACACCTTATACCTGCCAGGTTAACCTTAATTTGCAAGATGAAGTGCTCTCTTAAAGACACAGTGACCTCTCCACTTATAAAGTGTTTTTATTTCCTAAATTTACTCTTCTTCCACTGCATTCTCCTCAGTTTCCCAGCTCTCTCCATTTTCATACACACAGCCATACACACATATGCATGCACAACACAGACATGCACACACGAACAAGATATAACTTTAAATCAAGCCCTGAGACACTTTCAGTTTAGAGTAAGGTTAGCTAATCTGCTTTTGCTCTTGCTGTTGTATGATTATTACAGTTAAGGATTGACTTGCACACCAGCCACTTTTGCAGTTTGAAGGTGGATTAGTGTTGCCCTGTTACTTCAGTAAGTTCTCTTATAGCTAAACTTGCTTTTTGAATTTAAACTGCTTTTGTTATTTCTACTTGATATTGGATTCACAATAATTCAAAAATTGATTTAGATATTGTTTAATAGATAGGAAATAACAAGCTTAGTTTTGATATTACAACAAACTGTGACCTCAGTCAGATAACTTCATCTCTTTGGGCCAAGATTGCTTACTGATAACAGATAAGCTTGAATAAAACAATGTCTTAATTCCATTCAACATTCTGTGATTCTGTGAGCTAAAAAGTCTGACAACACCAAAACCATTATATTCGCTTACCATCTACATACACAGATTTTATTATACTTAAATTATAGGTTCCATCACACCAGTCTGTAATTCTGTTTTATATATTGTTCTAGGACTTTGCATTAGACCTCCTATCACTTCTTTGATTAGAAATATATCTTTATAAACCATGATGCTATCCTTGTTTCAGATTTATGTATCCAAGGGCAAGCTATATATCTCCAATTATAGGTATCACAAGAAACTCCCACCTCATCTTATGCAAAATTGAAGCCTGGGGAGCCTGTGCTCCAGTGAATTTTATTCATTCTAAGTGTTGAGAACTGCTGTTCTAGAGCGAAAGCAAAAAAATAACTTTATGTTAATCCTATCAGTCTCCAGTAGGACATTCCTAGGATATTAGAGACCTAGGAAAATTGGTTTTCTTTTCTGGCTGAATTCCTGTACTTGTAAACTGTTTGAATTTAAAATGTATTACAAAATTAATAGAATACGTTATTTATTGATTTAATGACTTATTGATAAATATTTAAATTAATAGCTAGAGAAAAGCTACTTGATCTTTGTTTATTGCCCAATCAGTGCATAAGGATTTCATACTATTAAGGAAATATTGATTCCTTTTTGGTCCAGGAATCATTGCTTCCTCTTCTTAATTGAAAATGTAGTATTACCAGTTAATTTCATATCTCCCACTGCAAGAAAAATGTGACAATGCTATTTTTACTCAAAATGACATTGCTCTTTGGAATCTTGTTCATATTGAAATAATATAAATGTCTTGCCTCTGCAGTTCCCTAATACCATTGATTTAATGCTTATTACATTATCCATTATGTGGAATCATCTACCATACGACTATGAACATTCTATTCCAATGCCTGTCTCAAAGTTTGTTAATATGTTTTGTTGGTTATGATCAGCAATGTAAGTTTTACCCATGATATATAGGGAATTTTGTGCAATATTTAATTTATGGACATATTAAAATTACCAAAGGAAATTCATATAGTGTAAATGTAGAACAACACATCTTTCAGTAGCATTGGACAAGTTCTCAATCCCTTCAGGTCATAGTCACTAAATTCCTAGAGTGTGATATTTTTCAATATTCACCATATCTTACATCCCACTCCAATGCATGAGTAGGGTGGAGAGGTGAGGGGGACTCAGTAGAGAGAGAGCAGCAGTCTTGTTCACATAAGGAGTACCCATCCCATGTACTCTATGGCTGAAGATCATGCCAAGAGAACATAAGGCCACCACATAAATTGGAGGCATACGAGAACAACTATTGGAAGGGCCATTAGGATTATAGAGTTATAGCCTTAAAAGCCCCTGGAGAAGTTGTATGCAACAGTCCCTGGAGAACTGCCTGAAATGCTGTACATGGAGTTTGGGGTAAGCAGCCAGTTTGCCATCAAGAGTAGCAACAGTGGGTGCCACAAGGTAAAAGACTACTGCTGTTACCCAAGCCGTGTCCTGGTGGTAAAGAAAAGAGACAGCCCTATAATAGGAACAGATGCCAAGGTGGATGAGCACCAATATGTAAGCCCTCATATGCTTGGTTCGAGTCCAAGTGTTGGCATTGGACCAATTGTAGGCTAGAGCCCTGAACTTGCCATGCCCATGAGTGAGTGTCACACCAAATCAGCATGACAGTACCCTTCTGACGACCTAATCTTATGTAATTCAAATAAAACAAAACTTCTACTCTGGATAGCCAGAACTGGGGCCAGGGCACAAGTACCGAGCTCCTTAAGACATATCGAATATAGAGGTTTCTGAAGGTTAACTTTATGTGTAAACTTCACTGGGCAAAAGAATGTTCAGATAGCTAGCACAACATTATTTCTGGAGTGTCTATGAGGGTGTGTCCTTATGAGATTAGCATTTGAATCAGAAGACTGAGTGAGGAACAAAGAAGATCCACCCTTGCCAGTGTTGACAGGCATCATGCTATCCTTTGAGTATCCAAATAGAACTGAAAGGAGGGAGAAAGGTGAATTTTGTCTTCTTGAGGTAAGATTCCTGCCCTCAGACAACCTGACCTCAGATATCGGTGCTGCTGGTTCTTGGGCCTTTGGACTCTGAGATTTACAATGGTTTCCTGATTCTCAGACCTTTAGCCATCAATTTCCAGCCAGAAGTTATACCATCAACTCCCCTGATTCTCAGACCTTCTGACTTGGAGTGAATTATATCATCAGCTTTCCTGGCATTCTAGCTTGCAGAGAGCATATTGTGGAACTTAGTTGTCTCCATAATCATATGAGCAAATTTCCATAATAAATCTCTTGCATATCTGTATGTATCCTATTAGTTCTTTTTCTCTGGAAAACCATGACTAATGCAAAGGTCAAAGATAATCCTTCAAGGATCTGGTCCAGGATGGTAATGCCAACCTCGGCCACTCCCAGGTACTGGAAGGGGCTTAGAAAATTTTGAAGAAAGCACGCTGATGCACCAGGAATACCCTCAGATATGGGCCAAGAACAAGGACCCTCTTTTCCAGGCTAAGCATGGTCCTGACCCACCATATAAAAGTTATATTTTTCTGGTTATATCTCCTAAATATTTACTTCACTCTCTTTCCATTCAACCATAGCTCTCCTATCATAAGCTGTATACTGTACACTTTAGGAAAAATAAATATATGTGGCTTTTTATTTGTTTGTTTGTTTTTAATTCTCTAAACTTCATGACTTTGCTCATTCTGCCCTGACTTACTTTCTGTCCCTTAGCTTAGCTAACTCTTAAACATTTTTTTTTAAGTTTCAGTAAGCATAGAATGATCTTGGAAACTTTGTTAAAACTATATGTGCTTGGGTTTGTTTCTGGTCTTCCATTTCTATTCCATGAGCCTGTATGGCTATCCTTATGTCAGTATAACAGTTTTTTGATTACTGTAGCTTTACAGTAGGATTTGAAATCAGGAAGTGAAAGTCTTTCTACATTGATTTTTCTATTTCAATAATGTTTTAGCTATTTGGAGTCTCTTACACTTCCATATCAATTTGAAGATATGTTTTTCTATTTCAGCAAAAAAGGCCATTGGAATTTACAGGAGTTATGTTGAATCTTTATCTCACTATATGGGAAAAGAATAGTTTCTTCCACAAATGGTGCTGCTACAATTGGATAACCACATACAGTCACTCCATATGTGAAAATTGCTTCAAAATGGATCAACAGCCTACATATAAGAACTAAAATGATGTAACTCTTAAAAGAAAGCAGACAGGTAAATCAACACAACTTCAAATTAGCAATAGATTCTTAGGTTTGGCACCAAAAGTATAAGCAACAAAACAGAAAATAGATAAATTTGACTTAAATAAAATTTAAAACATGTATCAAAAGACATTATTAAAGATGTGAAAAGACAACATAGAGAATGGGAGAAAGTACTTGCAAATCTTCTATCTGATAAGGTTTACTATCCAGAATATATTAAAGAACCCTTACAACTCAAAGATAGAAAGATGAGCAACCAAGTTAAAACATGGAAAAAGGACTTAAATAGTCATTTATCTGAAGAAGATATACAAAAGACCAAAAGGCAAAGGAAAAAAAAAATGTTTGACTTCATTGGTCATTAAAGAAATGCAAATCCAAACCACAGTGAGATACCAGTTCATACTCAGTAGGATAGCTTTAATAACACACAAACAAACAAACTGGAAAATAAATGTTGTTAAGCTTGTGAATAAGTAGGATGCCTGGTACACTGTTAATGGGAATGTAATATGATACAGGAACTGTGGAAAATACTTCGTGGTTCCTTAAACAGTTAAACATGAAATTACCATATGACCCAGCAATTCCACTGTTAGGTGTATATATCCAAGAGAAATAAAAGTATATGTCTACACAGAAAATTGCACAGAAATATTCATAGCAGCATTATTCATAATAGCCAAAAGGTGAAAACAATCCAAATGTCCATCAAGATGGATGAATGGATAAACTGTGATATGTATGCAATGAAATATTAATTAGCCATAAAAAACAAAAAAGTACTGACAGTGCTACAATTTAAATGAACCATGAAAACATTATTCTACATGAAAGAAATAAGACAGAAAAGGCTTCATATTATGTGATCCTTTTTATGTGATATATCCAGAATAGGTGAATCTACAGAGACAGAAAGCAGTTGAGGTTACTAGGGAATAGAAATTGGGGAAAATGGAGAGTGATTACTTAACGAGTACAGAAAGTTTCGTGGGGTGATGAAAATGCTAGTGGTTGCACAACATTGTGAATACAGCAAATGCCAGTGAATTGAGTACTCTGAAATGATTAAGTGTATGCTTTTTGAATTTCACCTCAATACAACAACAACAACAACAACAACAACAAGGTACAATCATATATTACCTATACCAGAAAACATACCTAGAAAGCAGCCTGGATTAGGCTTTCCTACTCATGGCTTCTGTAATATTCCTTACTTATCACCATATAACACCTTGTAAAATTGTGTTGTAATTTAATGTGTCAAATTACATATATATTATATGCTAGATTATTAATTCTTGAGGGCAGAGCCCATATCATTACCTGGTGCCTCACAAATAGTAAATGCTCAATGTTTGGTTTACTTTGATGGTGTTCAGGCTACTAACGTAAGATGTATTTTTAAAACAGTTTGTCTATGTTGTTTTAGAAACCTAATCATTGGTCAAATATTTCATTTGAATTCTATTGACTGTCTTATAAAACACCCTGAGTCTATCTTTTATTGGTTAGTATGGTCTTTTATTATTTGAATGCCTGTTAGTCTCTGCTTATACGCATTTTAAAAAAAAACACATGTAGCTTACATTTGTCAAATGTTGTTTTATAACCTTGAATGATGTGTCTTTATATATTTATATGTTGCACTACATAATAAGTTGCTATAATGCAGAGCTTTTTTTGATGAATTATCATCAGTTAAGTCCCACTTCCAATAATGAATCTGAAACCTCAAGATCCATGTGTTCATTATGATAGAAACACAATTTCAGTCACATTGTTAAGTATAGGAATTCTCCTTGACTTAATGGGATGTTGTCCCAACAAACCCATCATTAAGTTGAAAACAACTAGGTAGAAAACGTTTTCAGGACGGGCGCGGTGGCTCACGCCTATAATCCCAGCACTTTGGGAAGCCGAGACAGGTGGATCACGAGGTCAAAAGATCAACACCATCCTAGTCAACATGGTGAAACCCCGTCTCTACTAAAAATATAAAAAAAAATTAGCTGGGCATGGTGGCACAAGCCTGTAGTCCCAGTTACTTGGGAGGCTGAGGCAGGATAATTGCTTGAACCCAGGAGGCGGAGGTTGCAGTGAGCCGAGATAGCGCCATTGCACTCCAGCCTGGGTAACAAGAGCGAAACTCTCTCAAAAAAAAGAAAAAGAAAAAGAAAATGTTTTCAATACACCTAAACTACCGAACATCATCGCTTAGCTGATCCTACCTTAACAGAGTTCAGAACACTTACATTAGCCTACAGTGGGGCAAAATCGTCCAACAAAAAGCCCATTTTATAATAAAGCATTAAATGCCTCAGGTAATTTATTGAATTCTCGACTGAAACTGAAAAACAGATGGGTTGTATGGGTACTCAAAGAACAATTTCTACTGAATGCATACTGCTTTCACACCATTGCATAGATGAAAAATTATAAGTTGAACCATCATAAGTCAGTGAATATCTGGACTTACAGAAAAATTGAAAATTAACATTTTTTGATTAATACATAGTGAAAGCAGATGGAAAAATATAACCATTGCAAGTATGTGATGTCATTTTTAATATTTTTTCCAAAGGCAACACTGAAATTGGTATCCTACACAAGAACTATTTTTTAAAATTAGTTTCAATTATTCAGCTCTCTTAAGTTTGTCTTTTATGTTCTATATTCTGTGTCACCACTTACTAAATCTTAATACTTTTCTCAGTGAATTTCATACATATTTAGTTCTTTTTCTCTCCCGGTATCAGCTTGTGCCAGCCATACCTAGATTACCAATATCTACTTGTAATTCATCTTAATCATTCCATCACCCATTTCTCAAATCAGAAACTACTCCTACTATTTTCTTATAGTCAAGATATTTTAAACTCACATAAAAAGTTTTTCACAATCTGATTCCACATCATCTATTCAAGTTTTTCCAACTTCATCATTCATTATTTTCTCCAAAACTTTTTTCTCAAATGTTCCTCTCTTTGCAAAATAATGTCTGTTGACTTCTAGAACATTCTCCCACTCTCCTTAATGTCTCATTTACCTGGCAAGTCACCTAATTCTTGGTGACTTGAAATATAAAGTTACACCTTTTAATGACTAAACCTGAGTTCCTCCACTTTCTCAACTCTAGTGTCTATATGTCCAGACTTCATGTCAGTTACTCACAAATCAGTCATGTGATTTTCATCATGACTCAAAACTCTTCAGTATTCAATATTGTACCATTTTAAATTCTGATGATATTTTATTCTTCCACATCAAATTCTGATCATATTCTCTTATTCTTCCACATCTCTAGTACAATTTTAGTCTTATTCAGGCAAATGGCCACATGGAAGTTTCAGCTTACAAGTCACGGGAAATATGAAAGTATCACCTCAATTTTTGGCCAATAGGGCCTATCAAGCACACTGAGACCAAGGTCATAGTATAAACAAGCTATAGTTTATAAGATGGTTAGGTATAATAGTGGATGTGCATAATAAACTTTCAGATAAAATCTGTCCTATCATCTATCATCTATGTGGGAAGGCCAGCCCTCATTAAACCAGCCAACTAAATTACATTTATCGACTGTCATAAAGTCTGATCTTATGTTTCATTTCAAATAAACATGTTAAAACACATTTTGATAAATACTATGAAAAACACAAAGAAAAAAGAAATTATTAAACCTCTCTAGTATGCTTTAAACATTTCACTTAAGAATAAATGATGTGGATATCATATAATTAATTGTTATATTTTCTACTGAGTTGTGAAAATGGAATAATGGATTCCTCACTACCTAATTTTTCATAATTCAATGTAATATGTAGCTAATATAATAGAAAGCATGATAATCTTTTGGAACATTCATATAATTTATTCTGTTTGTTAAGTGGCATAGCGATTTCTGTGTCACAGCTAATTGTTTGAATTTGGAGTAGTTATGCAACAAAAAGTACTCTATCAAATATAAATATATTAATAAAGCTTTATTAGACAAGGGCACTTGTCACCTTCTTTACTGTAGCCCATCAGCAGAGAACGTTAATATATTCTTTGTGTTAGCATAAGATGGCACTATTTTATTTTTCAATAATATGTTGAGATTATTTTGAATAAAGTTAAAAAATGACTAAAAAGCACATTTTTATGGTTTTGCAATTGGTAAATCACTTTATTTATGATCATCTTGAACATGAATATTTTTCACCACTTCTAAATATACTTTCAGAAGTGGTGATAGGTTTTGTGTAAAATGAAAGACATTTTGACAACCTTAATAAAAAGAGAGATTATATTGTTTAAAAAACATGAAAATGTTTATGATGGCATGAGGTGCTGAAATAGTATTTTATTATTTTATAGTTAGTTCCATATGTATTTATTTAGCATTCCATGGATATATTTATGCATACGTACATCATTTTATTTTTGCCATTTGTTTATGATAGAACAAATGAAATTTAAGTACATGAAAAGTACTTTCTTACTCTGCATTAATGTTGAAGGAAAACTAGAGGAATAAAAGTGAAAAAGAAAATATAATCGCTGAAATTACGTGATAAAGACCGTTTTATTTTTCTTGGGAAAATAAGTGGTTATAAGTCAATTTCAATTCAACATAAAATTTCTGACACATTCTTCATATTCCTATGACTCTGTATTAGTTCATTTCACACTGCTATAAAAAACACCTGAGACTGAGTAATTTATAAAAGACAGAGGATTA
Source organism: Cebus imitator (assembly GCF_001604975.1). Taxonomy (NCBI): domain Eukaryota; kingdom Metazoa; phylum Chordata; class Mammalia; order Primates; family Cebidae; genus Cebus; species Cebus imitator. The sequence goes on along the minus strand of NW_016107382.1, from coordinate 6,304,516 downwards.
GGCCAGGCGCAGTGGCTCAAGCCTGTAATCCCAGCACTTTGGGAGGCCGAGGTGGGTGGATCACAAGGTCAAGAGATCGAGACCATCCTGGTCAACATGGTGAAACCCCTTCTCTACTAAAAATACAAAACATTAGCTGAGCATGGTGGCGCATGCCTGTAATCCCAGCTACTCAGGTGGCTGAGGCAGGAGAATTGCCTGAACCCAGGAGGCGGAGGTTGCAGTGAGCCGAGATCGCGCCATTGCACTCCAGCCTGGGTAACATGAGTGAAACTCCGTCTCAAAAAAAAAAAAAAAGACAGAGGTTTAATTAACTCACAGTTAGTCATGGCTGGTGAGGATTCAGGAAACTTACAATCATAGTAGAAGGTGAAGGAGGAGCAAGTACCTTCTTCATAAGGTGGCAGCACAGAGAGAGAGTGTGTAGGGAAACTTGCACTTTTAAAACCATCAGATCTTGTGAGAGCTCCCTCAATATCACAAGAACAGCATGGGGGAGATTGTTACCGTGATCTAATCACCTCCCATCAGGCTCTTCCCTCAACACATGGGAGTTACAATTAGAGATGACATCTGAGAGGAGACACAGAGTCAAATTATGTCATTCCACCTCACATTTCAAAACCAATTATGCCTACCCAACAATCCCCCAAAGTCTTAACTCATTCCTAATGCATTAACTAATGCTTAAGCATTAACTTAAAATTTTGTCAAAGTCCAAAGTCTCATCTGAGACAAGGCAAGTCCCTTCCACCTATGAGTCTGTAAAATCAAAAACGAATTAGTTACTTTCAAGATACAATGGGGGTACAGGCATTAGGTAAATTTTTGCATCCCACATGGGAGAAGTTGGCCAAAACAAAGGGGCCAGAGACCCCATGCCAGTCCTTAACCCATTAAATCTTAAAAATCCAAAATGAAAATATTTTGATTCCATGTCTTACATCCATGGCATGCTGATAATATAGGGGTGGGCTCCCATGGCCTTGGGCAGCCCCTTTCTGTGGCTGTGCAGGGTACAGTTCCTATAGTGGCTTTCATGGTCTGGCATTGAATGCCTGTGGCTTTACCAGGTGCATGGTGCAAGCTGTTGGTGGATCTACCTTTCTGGGGTCTGGAGGATGATAGCCCTTTTCTAATAGCTCCACTAGGCAGTGCTCCAGTGGGGACTCTGTGTGGAGACTCCAACCCTATATTTCCCATCCACTGCCCTAGAAGAAGTTCTCTATGAGGGCTTCACCCCTGCAGCAGACTTCTACCTGAATATCCAGGCATTTTCAAACATCCTCTGAAATCTAGGCAGAGTTTTCCAAACCTTAACTCTTGTCTTCTGCACACCCATAGGCCCAACACCACATGGCAGCCACCAAGGCTTGGGGCTTACAACCTCTGAAGCAATGGCCCAAGCTGTACATTGACCCCTTTGAGCTGTGGCTGGAGCTGGAAAGGCTGGGATGCAGAGCACAATGTCCAAGGCAGCACAAAGCAGCAAGGTCCTGGGCTCTGTGCACAACCATTTTTCCCTCATAGGCCTCCATTCCTGTGACAGGAGGGGCTGCCATGAAGATCTCTGACATGGCCTGCAGACAATTTCCCCATTGTTTTGGCTATTAACATTCCGCTCTTTATTACTTATGCAAATTCCTGCAGCCAACGTGAATTCTTCCTCAGAAAATGGGTTTTTCTACCTTATGGTCAGGCTGCAAATTTTCCAAATCTTGATTATCTGTTTCTCTTTTAAACATAAATTACAATTTCGAACAATCTCTTTGCGAATACATATAACTGAACACTTTTAGAATAAGCCAGGTCACTTCTCAAATGCTTTGCTGTTTAAAAATTTATTCTGCTGGATACCCTAAATCAGCTCTCAAGTTCAGCATTCCACAGATCTCTTGGGCAGGAGCAAAATGTCACCAGTCTCTCTGGTAAAGCATAGCATGAGTGACCTTTACTTGAGTTCCCAATAAGTTCTTCATTTCACTCTGAGACCACCTTAGCCTGGACTTCATTGTCCATATCACTATCAGCATTTTCAAACCATTCAACAAGTCTCTATAAGTTCCTAACTTTTCCACATCTTCCCGTCTTCTTTTGAAACCTCTAAACTGTTCCAGCCTCTGCCTGTTACCTAGTTCCCAAGTAGCTTCCACATTTTGAGGTTATCGTTTTAGCAGTACCCCACTATTCCATTACCAATTTCCTGTATTAGTCCATTTTCACATTGCTATAAAAAATACACAAGACTGGGTAATTTATAAAGGAAAGAGGTTTAATTGACTCATAGTTCCGCATGGCTGGAGAGTCCTCAGGAAACTTAAAAGCATGGTGGAAGGTGAAAGAGAAGCACGTGCCTTCTTCATAAGGTGGCAGGGAAAACAGAGTGTGCAGGGGAAACTGCCACATTTAAAACCATCAGATCTCTTGGAAACTCCCTCACTATCAAAAGAACAGCATGGGGGATATTGTCCCCATAGTCCAATCATCTTTCACATGGTTCCTCCCTCAACATGTGGAGATTACCATTCAAGATGAGATTTGGATAGGGATACAGAGTCAAACCATATCAGACTATAAAAGTTTACATTTCTTCTATGTCTTTAGATATAATATAAATTTTAAAATCTTAGAAATATTCTATATGTCATACATTCTATGTCTATGTCACTAATAGTTTGAGATTCAATACATGTTACCTTAATAGAATTTTCATAGGAGGTTTCACTAGTCCTTTTAAATATGTATTTAATATATATTTTAGGAAGATTAATAAGAATTAGAAAGATTTTAATTGATGGAACATATTTCTAGATTTTAAAATAATATCCTACGTATGCTATGAATTCTTTAATATCAAAGATGGATAGTTTCCTGTCTTTTATGTTCTCTTTTGTTGAATTTTAGTGATGTCCTGATTTGCCTAAACTAAGAATATATTTCTTATTGTCGACAATTTTATGTAATAAACTATAGCTTAAAATGATCAAATATTTGAAACAATTGTGTGACATTTTATAACCCATCATTAAAAATCTTGGAAACTCTTTATGGTTATGTAACTTGATCCTCACTGTCCCAGTCTTTTAATAAATAATTATCCAAATATGGCAGGTTAAAATATAACAACTGATATCTTTATTTGAGTCTCATTTATAAAAACTTGACATATTCATTGTGTTAGCTGTTTTTCTCACCAATCTCATCAATATTTGATAAAGACTTTCAAACATTAAAAAGACACTAATCATTATAATTTTACCTTTTATCAATTTAAGCTACTTAGCTTGAATACATAATAAACATTGTTTTTCCTGTTTAATTTGTTTCCATTTTTCCTCTTCTACCCCTGATTTTTTTCTTAGATCATAGCAAGTGCTATAATTTGGATGTGCCCCCAAAGTTTATGCTTTGAAAACAATCCCCAATGCAGTGGTGTTGGAAGGGAGAGCCTAATGGGAGGTGTTTAGGCCTGTAAGGGTTCTGTCCTCAAGAATACATTAATGCCACTACTACAGGAGTAGGTTCCTAATAAAAGGAAGAGTCTGGCCCTCTCTTGCATTTCCTGTAGCTCTCCGTTTGCATTTTCTCCATGGGATAACAACAAGAAAGCCCTTACTAGATGATACCCCTTCTATTTTGGAGTTCTTAGCCTCCAGAACTGTGAGCCACTAAACTTCTGTTTATTATAAATTATCCATTATTCTGTTAAAGTAGCACAAAATAGACTAAGATGGCAAGGTTACAAAATGTAAACTTGGTGAAACAGAAATAATATTATTTTATCAACATCATAATATTTTATTCCATTACTTCAAATAGTAATTGAGAAAATGACTGTTTAAAAGACAGGCTCTGTCACCCAGGCTAGAGTGCAATGGTGTGATCATAGCTCACTGCAGCCTCAAACTCCGGGGCTCAATCGATCCTCCTGCTTCAGCCTTCTGAGTAGCTGGGACTATACACATGTACCACCACAGGAGTTAAATTTTTAATTCTTCATATTATTTTTTTGTATAAACAGGGTCTTGCTATGTTGCCATGGCTGGTCTCAAAATTCTGTCCTCAAGTGATCTTCCTGCCTCAGCCCCCCAAAGAGTGGGACTATAGTTGTGAGCTACCATACTCTGCCAGATTTTTTTTTTTTTTTTAATTTTTGAGATAGGTTCTCACTCTGTTGCCCTGGCTGGAGTGGAGTGGCACAATCATGGCTCACTGCAACCTCAGCTTCCTGGGCTTAATTGATCCTCCCGCCTTAGTGTCCCAAACAGTTGGGACTACAGGTGCACACCACCATGCCTAGTTAATGATTTGTATTTTGGGTAGAGACAAGGGCTCATAATGTTGCCCAGGCTGGTCTCGAACTCCTGACCTCAAGTGATCCTTCCGCCTTAACCTTCCAAAGTGCTGGGATTACAGTCATTAGCACTTGGCCAGAAAAAATTTTAAACACACAAAACTGATGGACTAAAGAGTGTAAATATTTTCTGAAACCTATTTTGTATTCACAAAATGAGATTTTAATAAATTTAAAGGCAATGTTATATGTAAGAAGTCAAAGACGTGACATGTCAGGCACATTGTAGGGCTTTTACAAAGATTGACATTTTAGAATTATTCTTCCTCAAGTTATGACCCTGAAATTTTTAACTTCTGGAATGATATGAGAAATACACTATTATCTTTGTCCCTAAGTATTTAATGGCAACATTCATTTCAGTAGATGGTACTAGTCTTTTGTTTGCACACATTTAGATTAGTTACAAAGCACTCTTCCTTTGCTTTAAAAGTTTAGTGCTCAATTAAAAAGTCTCTACAGCATGGACAAAAATGGAAAACTGAAATAATATGTGGAAAACATGAGGTGATTCAAAATGCACGTCTATAATCAACTGTTCAGTTGCATTTGTAGTATAGCAATTATTTTTTAACTTCTATCAGGTACTACTGCCCAGTCATTTTGTCTTTGATATCAATATTTTTCCCACCTCCACTCAGCTAAAATTTTGATTCAAGAACATCACACTTACATACAGTGATTTACCCCCAACAAACCTAATGACTATTCATAACATTTTAAAAACCTTGATTTTTCTCATTAACTTATCATCATTAGCTGTAATAGCTCTTTCCTTCTGGGTAATAACAGCTGGCCACAAAAATAATAGATTAATACAAATATCTTTTATGATATCTTTCAATTTGACCATGAGATCTCTGTCTTGAGAGTGGTCTTAAGATGGAAACTTTCTAGGGGAGCTCTGAGGGGGCAGAAGGTTAGGTTTAGGTGTGTGTGTCAGATGAGACACATGAGAAAATAAAACTAAAATATATGAAGCAGAATGAATGTATTATTAACAAGTCCTAGAAAGGTTAGAAATGCTGCGGGGGGGGCAGGGAGGCCAATAGGGAGTCTTGAGGTAGCAGGGAGCCCAACCAGTGAGTGAAGACAGGGAGAGAGAGGGAGACAGAGAGAGGAAGAGAAAACCTGTGGGGGCATGCCTTTGCTAAGGTCCACTGTGGGCAATTATGCCTTAGGCTTTCCTGAGAGAGTTGTGAATTGGCTAGTGTCATGAAAACACTCACAAAGAGGAGAGCTCATTTATATGACTCTGGTGTTGACCTTTGGGTTTTATTGTGGTCAGCAGCTGTGGGATGTGTTGGGTTGTTTTGAGTTAGTGAGATGAGGAACAAGCAGGCTATATTACAAACAACCATACACCTAGGAGTTTCAGCTAGGCTAAAAGCGATGGTGTGTCATTAGGTTTCACACTTATGTCAGGCCTAGAAATGGATGCCAAGGCAGCAGCTATTAATACATTAATAATTATTAATACATTAAACAAATTGATGCCACCATTTCTGCCAGAATAATATTCTTCCAGTGAAAAACATATAAAAGAGTAAATACTCCAACTGGTCTATCTAGTATTAATTATAGATTTCTAATTATTAAAGGGAAATAATAATTTACAGAATAATCTAAAATTTTCCCATAAGGTAATGCTAACTGTTCCACTGGAGGCCCAAAAAGTAGTATATTAAGGACATTAATTAGGTACCAATGGAAAAAAATAATTAAGCTGCTTTATCTTGTTGATTTATGTAAGCAATTATTAGACCTCCTGACTTAACAAGGCCCAAAGAGTTATTATGAAAGTGACCAACATTCTAGTTTTTTGGGGAGAGTCTTAGTTTACAACTGTTATTCAAGTGTATTATTGGTAATGCCTTCTTATCTTTTTAAGTGTTCTGTTGTGGACAATAAATTATATCATTACTCTAATTATAATTCACAGAAGAAATGAGATTTTTGACCTTGAAGATCAAACTGCAATGGAGGGTGTAAGATCAAATCTTCAAAGAGCACGTTAAATTTACCTGTTATATAACATTTTGATAACAGTAAGTAACTAATCAGACAATAGAAATAAAAGTATGATTTACATTGACATGCAGCTAAAAATGTACAATGGATTAACTGATGATATAATTCAGAACAGAAGACAGAAGAAAATGGAAGGGATAAAGATATTTGAAACTGACTCTTCCACGTCTTATTTGAGTTGGAGCAAGGAAAAAACTGGAACAGTGAAACAATAAGTTATTATTATGTACTCTGGGAGTTTCATTTGCAGCACTTGTGAGTGAAAGCAAATTGGCTGGACTTCAATCTTCACCTGTATGACTAGGTGGCAACACTTTGGGCAGTTTGCAATATGGGACCAAATCTTCAACTCTTAGGCACTAGTCATAAAAAATGCCATACAGCAGTTAACATGCAGCAACTCACCAGTATTAGCAGCCAACCATGTTTAGATTAGCATCAAAACAGAGGATGGGCAGGAGTAATTCAGAGCTACTTGCTATATTCAGTTTATAGTTAGTCATGGCTTTTAAGTAGGAATAATGTTCCTGGCCGTAAAAGTTACTTTTTTTTTTTTGAGACAGAGTTTCACTCTTGTTACCCAGGCTGGAGTGCAATGGCACAATCTGGGCTCACCGCAACCTCCGCCTCCTGGGTTCAGGTAATTCTCCTGCCTCAGCCTCCTGAGTAGCTGGGATTACAGGCACGCACCACCATGCCCAGCTAATTTTTTGTATTTTTAGTAGAGACGGGGTTTCACCATGTTGACCAGGATGGTCTCAATCTCTTGACCTCATGATCCACCCGCCTCGACCTCCCAAAGTGCTGGGATTACAGGTGTGAGCCACCGCGCCCCGCCCAAAAGTTACATTTTATGTAAATATATAAAACGCTACAGATTGGTGCTATTCGATAGAGTTCTCTTCAAGTTTAGGAATCCTATGTCTAGAGCTATGAAAAACTGAAAGAATGCAGGACAGAGGTAATGCTATCGTATCAATAGAGAAGTGGATCTTCCCTAGAAGAGATCAGCCTCTTAGTCACTTCACTTCCATCCCCAAAAAGAGGAGGAAGAAAAGGCAGATGAAATAGGCCTATCTTATTTTCAATCTTTTGTAGATTCTCCGTCTTTTTATCCATCTGTGTTGGAGTCAGTCCTAACTCCCACCAAGCATTCTCTCTCTGGCTCCATTTCATCTTGCTTTCCTGTGTTCAGGATGACAAAAAGAACAATTAACAATAACCCTTTTTTATTAATGCCAACTTAAATAACAGAATAATTCAGTTACAGATAATACAAGAGTCTAGACCCTACAATTGGTAGTTTTTTGTAGTAATGATAAACATCAGAGTAAATATCTTTAACTGGTAATCAGCAATGGTTAACAAAAAACAGAAAATTTCATTTTCTTGTGGTAAATATGACCATCGTTATCATCTACAGTTTAGTACACATACATAGAAAAAGGAAAACAGTGTTCTCCTACTTAATTGAGTTCTTTATGTGTTCTGTAGTTCCTGTCACTGACTTGTGCACAGAAGATGTACTCAATACTTTCTCTGCTCCTGACATGGAAGAGTGAGAAATTTTTAAAAAATGATGTATATACATATCTGTGTGATATTGTGCCAGGAATACAAATGATATTTAAAATTTCATGTAATCATTTTTATATCATTTTGAGTGTTACATATATGTTCTGAGGAAGAATAAATTGTATCTCAATTATGAAAGTGAAACCACAATATCTTTGTGAGGCCAATACTATTTCATTTTATTTATTTATTTATTTATTTTTTTTTTTTATTTTTTTATTTTTATTTTTACTATTTCATTTTATAAATGAAGGAGCTGAGGTACAAAGAGATTAAGTAACTTACATAATAAGTTCACATAGATTTGATTCATCCATTGAATCAACTTTTTCTATGCTACATAACAAATCACTACACACTCAGCAGCTTTAACAACAGAAGTTTATTATTTCATCATTGCTGTGAGTCATGAGTCCAGGTATCATAGCTTAATACCTTCTTCTACTCAGGGTCTCACTAGGCAGAAATTAAGGTGTTAGCCAGAGCTGCTGTCTCATTTGGAGCACTGGATCCTCTCCTAAGCTCATTGGTTGTTTGCAGAATTTATTTCTCTGGTGTTGTATGCTTGAGGTCCCTGAATAGTTATCAACCAGGGACTTCTCTCAGCTTCTGCACGCATCAGTCCTTGCCATGGAACCACCTCCTCACAATATGGAATCTATGGTCAAGAGGAAAGAGTCTCTCTCATGCTTCACTCTTATTTAAGGACTCTCATGATTAGATTAGACCCACACTGGGTAAACTCTGTTTTGATGAACTCAAATTAAAAAGTAGCCTATTACAGGAGTTATATGTTGTCATAATCCCAGCTCTTTCCTCTGCTTACCATCACCACACACACACATATCCAGAAGATTGGTAATATAGGGTGTGTACAACAGAGGGTAGGAAATTTAGAGGCTGTCTTAGATTTCTTCTAACCACACCCATTTACTGACTCAGCATTCGGTTCACTCTTCTACTCCTAAAATGCCCTGAAGTCAAGGTGTTATGAAGCTGAAGGTGGAGTTACTAAGGTTTTCATCCCCATTGTTTGCTCTTGCCTGGTCTTCAGGGAGAGTAAACTGTGAGATAAAACTTGGGTGGAGAGTTGTGCAAGTTCACTCTAAGTGTCATATTGATAATTCACAAAAGCCCTATCTCATGTATCATGGAGTTCTCCAGGGTGTTCAGTTCATTTCTATGATAATACAACATTATTCATAGAACTGCAGTCTTAGAATGATTTTCATCAAAGCAAGTCAGCATCTGATATTTAACCATGTTGGTTGGTGAATTGTATTCTTATTTATAGCAATATCCTAACTGTAATATGTGGAAAGTGTATTAGTAACAATTCTTCAGAGTGATAGAACAGGGTAGATATAGATCTAGAGATAGAGGATAGAGATAGAGATAGATAGAGATATAAATGTAGGTATACATGTAGATGAATATACAGTTATGGATATAGGTATAGATATAGATATAAGAGAGAAGATTTGTTAGGGGAATTCGCTCACATGATTATGGAGGCTTAGAAGACACACAAGTCAATGGCAAACTGGCGATTCTGGGAAGCTGGAAGTGTGGCTTCATTTAAATCCAAGAGAAGCCAATGGTTGAATTCTCAATCTGAGGCCGAAGGCCTGAGAACCCAGAGGCCCCTGGCATCAGTGCTGAACTCCAAAGCCTGGAAAGCCTGGAGTTCTAATGTCTAATAGCAGGAGAAGAGTGAGAAAGAGAGAGAGGAAATCACCTGTTCTCCGCTTTTTTTGTTCTGTCTGGGCCCAGGCCAACAGGATAGTGCCCACATGCATTGAGGGCAGATCTCCTCTACCGGGTTCATGGACACACATGCCAATCTCCTATGAAAACACCCTCACAGACATTCCAGAGTAATGCTTGTCCAGTTCTCTAGGTAGTCCTTAATCCAAGCAGGTTGATACCTAAAATTAACCATCATAGATGTGAGTAACAGAATTCACATCTTCCTCTTTCTGGCACTTATTTAAGGACATTTGTCATCCAGGTACATAGACACTTGTGAATTAAAACTCTCCTTCACCCTCTCCTCTACCTCAGTCTCAAACTACCCACCTACTTCACCCTCACTCTCCCATTACCAGTGGAGATAAGAAGAATAAGCACAATTCTTGAAAGCAGGGACCAGTAACCCTAACGCAGCTCTTTACAAAGTATAGGATTTTCTATTGGCATGTAGGTTTCATGACGACTGACCTTGGTTGTCTTATATACTGCCCAGCACAAGATCTGGCACTCATAAATATTGATAGAATAAATTATAGAACTAAATAAATATTGAATTGAATATTATTCTGTTATGCTAATTCTAAGAGTAAAACAACAAATTCATTTTGGTTTTGGCAAGGAGGAAAAAAATTCTCATCATTATTTCAGCTACAAAATCTTCTTTCTAAATATTAGTATATTTTCGCTTTTTATTCTGCAGAATTTTAAAATATTATTTTTTAATATGCCTTATTTAATTTTCTACAAATGTAATTTCTCAGTTTTTAGCAAATTCAAACTATGTAAGAATCATGACTTTCAAAATTTGTATTTAAGAAGTATAGCAAACTACTTCTGGTCCTTTTTTAGCCTAGTACATTGTGACTTCAAACAGAAAATGTAAAGTGTTCTATTTGGTTGCAAAATGCAAATCAGATGGATTAATATTCATCTCATAACTTCCATTTTCTAGGAAGCATCTTGGCAATTAAAATAATTTATTGTTTTTGGTGGGGGCAGGCAGCATTAATGAAATTATCCCAACTTTTGTAAAAAGCCAGAATGTTAGATGATAAGTGTAGACAGCTATATGATGAGTTAGACACAAATTTTGTATTTAAATTTTATATAGAGGCACAAACTTTTGATTTGTGGTTTAATATAACTAAAGTAAAGTTCATAATAAAACTTACAACACCATAACAAAAGTATCTAACAAATCTTAAAGAGTTACTGTTAAATTTAACTACCAGAGCAGAGAAAAACCCTGGCTTTAAAATAATTTCTCCACTTATCTGCGTTGATCATATATCCTATCATATATTTTTAGTGCTGTGCTTGCTAAAATTAAGTCATCGTAAGATTTTATCAACTATAGCATGTCTGTTTTTGCCATCACAGAAACTGCATAAAAATTAGAATCTTGATTAATTTCTTTCAGTGACCACAAAATAATGGTTAAATCTTAGGTCTATTTAGAGTAGTACATAATTTTATAGGGCTGATAAATGTCATGCTTGAATAGAATTTTTTTAACAATCACTTTTCAAATTACTTCATACATTGGAAATGTCATTTTTGGATTTGAGAACAAAGATAGTTCATTTATTAAGCAAATAACAACCAGCCTATAAATCACTTAAGCTATAATTTTAAATGCCACCCACTTTCCCCCAATGATTTTGTTCTTTGTTTTTAATTCTATGGTTTTCCTACAGGTCAACCAATTACTGAGCAGTTCAGCTAGAGAATCAGTAAAATGGCTTCTGAACATCATTTAATGAAAAGGCCCTTTGATCTAAAAAAGAATTCAAATGCAATTACACAAAGAGATTAAACCAATTTATTAGACAAAGTAAACTTTTCTAAGTAAACTTTTGGAATTAAGTTAAAGCCCCAGACTAGAAAAAAAAAAAAAAAAATATGTGGCTCTACCAGTTCTACCGCAAAAGTCTTGTGATGTTCGGCAAAATAATCTCTCAAATTTGAGTTTTCTCACATCAAAAAAGGGATAATAATTTCTACCACTGTACCTTCACAGTGATGTTGTCAAAATTAATTAAGATCAGAAATATATGAGGATTTTTAAACATCAATGTGTTTTATTCTGTTTGTCTCAGTCCAGTCAATGCAGATGAATATTTCATATAAACCCAAAGTTCAATGGTATTTTCAACAAAGAGATGTAGTGGAACATTCGTGAATTACTCTCTGTTTAATGTATTGTTATGATAGTGACTTTTAATTATGCTGAAAAGATACATATCACTTATATTTTCTAGAACAAAGTTACTTCTCTGTAATCTGTTATTTCTTTGTCTTTTTGGTTACCAAGCTACCTATCCCAAGTATTGCTATGGGTTGTAGTAAGATCATCTAGCATTCTTTGAGAAAAGTGAAATATTCTCCACTAAAAAATAACTAACTTTTATAATTTTATTTACACATTTATGTGCCCTTTTAAAGAATATTTTAAGAGTAAAATAAATGGTTAGTTACTTTCTGAAATTCTTTTAAAACTGCACGCAGTTATCAATAAAGTTTATTTTCATAGTCAGAAACTTCTTTTATATATATATATATATATATATTATATATATATTTTTTTTATTGTGTTTTCGGTTTTGGAGTACATGTGAAGGACATGCAAGTTTGTTGCGTAGGTACATATATGGCAATGTGGGTTGCTGCCTCCCTCCCCATCACCTATATCTGGCATTTCTCCCCATGTTATCCCTCCCCAACTCCCCACCCCATGCTGTCCCTCCCCTAGTTCCCCCCAACAAACCCCAGCGTGTGATGCTCCCTTCCCTGTGTCCATTTGTTCTTATCGTTCAACACCCGCCAATGAGTGAGAACATGCGGTTTTTGATTTTCTGTTCTTGTGTCAGTTTGCTGAAAATGATGGTTTCCAGGGTGGGTGGTCAGAAACTTCTAAACTAAAATCTCTCCACCTTGTCTCTCCTTTTTACTCCATGACCTGTGAAGTAGCACAGCTTATGTTAAAGAGAGTTTACTCAGGAATCACAGGTTTATCACTTTTTTTTCTTAATGAGGTACTTTGCTTATTCTAAAGACCTATTTCACGATTTCTTCAAGGCTGCCAATCTCTATGCTCTTTTCAGCGCCTGGTTCAAAATAATACTAACCTTTGGCAGAATATAACACAATGGGTGTCTGTTTTATTATAATTATTTTTCCAGGCATATTTTTTAAAATATGAAAAAGAAAACAATTACGTAGTTTATGTAGCTTCTCTATTGTCTGCTTCTTCTCTTTTTCTCTATCAACTTGGGTTATACAGTAATCCCCCTTATCTGTGGGAGATGGGTTCCAGCACACCCAGGGGATGCCTGAAACCATGAAGAATACTGAATCCCATATATACGGTGTTTTTCCCTGTGCGCACACTCATATGATAATGTTTAACTTAGAAACTAGGCACAATAAGAGATTAATAAAAATAAAAATTATAAAATAGAACAGCTATAACAATATACTGTAATACAAGTTATGTGAATGTGGTGTATTTCAAAGTATCTTGTTGTATTATTTGCATCTATTTTCAGATTGAAGTTGACCACAGCTAACTGAAACTATGGAAAGCAGAACTATGGACAAGATGAGGCTACTCTGTAATGCTTCCTTTAATTAATAATCAATTTCATTAGCACTTAGTAATATGGGAAGTGACTGGCCAAGCTTTGTGAAAAATAACATTTCGACAACAGAGAATAAACTAAATATCCACAACCAGAAACTTTTAATTTTATGTATATGTAAAAAATGATATTTTGGAAAGCTAGGAAATAATGCTGTACATATACAGTATACTCAATTCAGTAAAATATTGCATAATATTTATTATAATTTTTGTGATTATAAATGTTGCAATTATGATATAACTCCAAGGGCAAGTAAAGATAACTTTCAGAAATATTTCATTTATTATATTTTTTTGCACTTTTTTTGTCTTGTACTTTTTATTCTGTCAATAAACTCATAAATCCTTTATGCTAAGATTTCAATTAAGAAAAGCCTTAGGATATAAATATCATGGAATTCAAACATCTCATTCAAGACAATACATACAATATTTTTTGTTATACCATGATTTATGACACAGAGTATGCATTTACTTGAAAATAATTTATTGCTCCACCACTTTGCGTTTAATGACAAAAATCAGTCTTTCTGCTTGCAGTCTTCACATGCTTTTTTCAATTATCAGAATTATATCTTATTTATATATTTTTTATATTTATATATTTTTTATATTTATATATTTGGATTTATATTTTTATTTGTATATTTATATTTGTATTTTTGTATTGACTCTTGAAGACATGTTTGAACTGGCGGACCACTTAGGCACACATTAAAAAAAAAATAAATGTATTAGAAAAAGTTTTTGAGAATTGTGACAATTTGTTTAAAAACTTGCAGATAAACCATGAAGCCTAGAAATATTGAAAACGTTAAGAAAAAGTTAGGTATGTAAAGAATGCATAAAATATATATACATGTCAGTCTATTTTATCATTTACTACCATAAAATGTATACAAATCTAGTATAAAAAGTTAAAATGTATCAACACTTATGCACACAAACACTTAGAAGACCCTACATGATGCCATTCTCAGTGTAGTAGCAACAAATATAAATACATGTAAAGATGTAGTATTAAATCACAACTGCACAAAATTAACTGTAGTACATAAGGCACTACTGTAATAGTTTTGTAGCTACCTCTTGATGCTATTGTGGTGACCTCAAGTATTGCTAATACCTACTTTAAAATGCTATGGGATGCTAATTATCTCTGCAAGAGCTGTTTCGTCTCTCAAGTAAATTGCATCACAGTAGAAAGTGATCTTTGAAGGTTCTTATGTGTTTTTTACTGAGTTTAGTGCAATGCAATAAATCCTGAACAATACCATGGGAAACAAAATACAACTAGTAACTCCAGAAGTGCCCCCAAGAGGTAAAGTAAATTAATGACATTACAGAAAAAGTTAAATTGCTGTTGTTTGAGATCTTCCTCCACCTTTTCTATCTCTGAGACACCAAGACCCAATCCCTCATATCCTTCCTCTTCCTCAGCCTACTCAGCATGAAGATGATGAGGATAAACACCTTTATGATGATTCACTTCCACTTAATGAAAAGTAAATAAATTTTCTCTTCCTTATAATTCTCTTAAGTTTGAGATAATCATGTCTGGATATGCTTCCTGTAGCAGGGCCATCAAGATTCTTCTAGGGGTTGTGACATGAGGAAATACTGTTATGGGCTAAATCGAATTCCCTCAACATTCTTATTTTGATGTAATAACTTTCAGTAACTCAGATTGTGACTATTTGGATATAGGATATTTAGAGATAATTAAGGTAAAATGAGGTCATCTGGGTAAGATCTAATCCAACATTACTGGTGTCCTTATAAGAAGAGGAGATTAAGATGCAGACAACTTGACAGAGGGATGATCAGGTGAGGACAAAGAGAAGGTGGTCATCTGCAAACAAGGAGAGAAGTTTCGGGAAGATCAAACGTACTGAGATCCTGACCATGGACTTCTAGCCTTCAAAACTGTAAGAAAGTAAATTTCTGTTATTTAAGCCAACCAGTGTCTGTTATTTTGTCTTGACAGCTCTAGAAAATAAATACAACTTTATAATGAAGCAAAGAGATTTGGTTAATAGCTGATAAAGTCTGAAGGACGGGTCTATTCTCATTACAAACTGATGTCTACAACTCAGTTACTGCCAAGTTCTCATAGAATTATGGCTAAAGTCCATTGATTGAACAAAAAAATAAGAGTGAATAAAAACTAAGCATTTTAAAACCACATTTTGTACAAACAGTCAACATCTTTATACCAGCAGCAGACCCAGAAGCAGAACTCAGAATAGCAGAATACCAGGTGATACCCACTACATAATTGAATAATGCAAGCCCACAACTAGTGCATTGATTAAGAACCATAAAAATAGGAGTCAAAGTAAATGCCAAATATTTTGTTTGAAAAATTTAAATGAATTTGTTAGTTCTTACAATATTGAGAACACAATTATGCATAATTAGTTTATATTGAATATCAATTATTATTTAACTTATTAGATTTGAGTTGGCCAAAGAGTGTGTCCATAGAGTTGGTCATGAGGATCATGAAGATATTAAAATGTGTCTGTAGCCAATTTGGCAATAATTTAATTTTGACTTAGCTATTAATCCAGTATATATTTAGAAATAAATGATTCTAATAAATATACATGGATGAACAGCCTAATGAAATAAAGTTGTCTAATATTGGCACTATTCCTCATTAACGAAAGCTAAAAAAAGGCTTTTTAAATTAACAATATGTTTGTTGGGAAAAACACAAGATCTCTGAAGCCAAGTAAACATCATGAGGCTAACATTTTTTTTAACATTGGGTTAAAAAAAAAAAAAGAAAGAAAAGAACAAAGAAGCAGGGCTAATCAAGAACAGATTTGTGTATTAGAGGAAGCTTTTTCATTGGAAATGCTCAACTGTCTTTCTTCTCCTCTTATGGTCATCCTGGTGATATTTGACTTCTGTTCACCAATGACTAGTGCCCAAATATTTTTGCAGTTTACAGTCAAGCATTTTGAATTCATTTATTCATTCAGTAAGTGTTATTGAGCCCTTGTTATATGTCAGTCACTCTCAGTGTTCTAAATGTTAAGGGATTTGAAATAGTACAGAGAAAATTCCATCAGAATAGAGCTAAACTGACCTTGTTGCTAAGATTAAAATATGCCAGAGTCATTCCTATTTCAGGCCATTTACTCTCATGAACCTCTCTGCCCAGACCACTTTGTGCTCACACCTTCACAACTCATTTCCATTTTTCCGGTCTCTCTCCATGTAATTCACATGATACTCCAATGAGTATGGGTGCCCAAGGCCTCAGAGCCAAACAGCAAATCACATAGGAGAAAAAGTGAGTTTCATAATGTGGACTTAAAAGCCTAGAGCATTTTAGATCTTGTGAAATAGAACTGACCTCAGTTAAAGTAGCTGTTCATTACTCTTCATTTCTGCTATTTTTATGAATTAATTACTTTCCAACTTTTTTCCACTTCTGCAGTTGGTACTGAAGGTAATACAGTAACACAGTGCTTAAAAGTGCAGACTCTGGAGCCAAACTGCTGGGTTCAACTTGCTACGTGATCTTGGTCAAGTTTGTTTATCTCACTGTACTTCAGTTTTCCACATCTGTAGGATTTGGAAGGATCTTACAATACTTTTATGATTGCTGTGATAATTGAATGGGATGGTATATGAAATAATCTTTGCATAATCTCTGACTACATATGTCTATGTTCTTAATACAGTTAATAATTCATTCTTCTCTCTTCTTTTTTGCTCTTCCTGTGTTTTCTTTTCATTTGCAACCACTTCTGCTTGGCAGATGTTACTTAATATCTTCTTTGTATATTTTTAACATTCTGCCTACCCCTATTCTGTGCTGGAGAGGAAGGAGACCCCTTCCTCTTAAGCTGCTAAGACCACTTCCCTTTAGCCTTGCATTTCAAAAGAAGTAAAAGTTGAAAATAGAAGGCACAAGATCAGTGGAGGAGACAAAACTGGTGCCACTAGCTGGACCTGGAGATTAAAGATCAAACCCCCCACCCTAATTCCTGTGCTATCTATAGATCACAGGCATGGTATAGATGAATCTTACCTGGAAGGTAAGATTAGACCCCCACCTAAGTCATGTACCCCTTGCTTACCTCATCAATCACGACCCTCTCACATGTACCCTCTAAGATTGTGAGCCTTTAAAAGAGGCCAGGATTTTCTAGTCAGGGACCTTGGTTCTTGAGACACTAGTCTGTTGAGACTTGCGGCCAAATAAAACGCCACTTCCTTCCCAGTTCCGTGTTCGAGAGGTTTGTTCGTGGCCGCTCCTGCTTCACTACTACCAGTATGTCTTCATTCATCCATCCCTTTAAAATGATTGATCTTGATTTAGTCACTATCCTCCATGTTTGGGAAACGGTGGGTGATGGGGGCAGTCCTTATTTCTCCAGTTCACTCCTGATCTTTTGTAACTAAGGAGGCTAAGATATATGGCCTCCCATTATAAACATTACTGGAGGCCTCCAATAGGCTTCTCTCCAACGTGCCCACTACTCAGGAGTGACACACAGGATCAGAAATCTAAAGAAAGCTTATAAGCACTGATTTTTTTACTCCTGTTACTTAGAAAAAACTATAGATATGTTGGAGATATCCCTTAAAGCAGGAAATGTCCAAAAACTAAGAAATAAAAGTGAATAAATAGGAAATTGGATTGAAATAAAACAAAACGGGAAGCCTGATTTTTCCTCGGAAAAAGTAAGTTACGTTTCCACAGCTGTAGACTAAAAACAGCTGCATTATCTATAGCCCATTGAATGGAGCTCAGTCATTAATATTTTACTCATGTACACACTTCATTTTGATGTAATTTTCCTGTATAACTAGCCAGAATCATTTGCAGGATATTTAACAAAAATGATGAAAATACTCAGCTGCATCTGTTCATCATTTGGCTAAACACATTTTTGCATAAATTTAACATGAGATTAAGCCACCACCATTATTTTTTTCATCCTTTCTCTTCACTGTTCAAATGTGAATGCCAAAGTTTATTATTATTCAGGTATCCAATCACAGTACCATCCCAGCAATCAAGTCAAAAGCAGCAAAGCAAAATTGAAAAGATGTTTTCTAAAACTTCAGTCACGTACAATACTTCCCTAAGACAACAACCAGTGGCTGTTGCAATGACAAACAGCTTTAATAATGAAAATAGACTCTCAGTTTTACCTACACAGATGCAGTTTAATTTTCTTCTTCCTTATTAGAATCCTCACTAGCTCTCCTCCTCCACTCTGCCACCAGTTATAAAAATGAGTTGGCAAACACAACAGTTCTATTCATTCTCAGCTTAATATACAATTTCTCATATACACAAAGGGGTGAAATGGTTTCTAAAAACATTGGCTGGTAATGATGACAGTAGGATCTAATTCCCTCAGGTGCTCACTTAATACTTATCTCTCTGCTGGAGAGTGTAATAAGGTCGTCAAGATTATTGAAGTTGACAGGGCACCAAGCTCAGATTAATTACATCATAGAATTCAGAAGGAATTAGAAAAAGCAACAACACTGCCTCTGGCAAACGCATGTGTTTTTTATAGTTCTCTAAGGACTTTCAGTGTAATATAATACAAATGAGTGAAAAATAGCTAATGCAATTGATTTGTAGGGTTTGCGATACAAATTCTGAAAGTTTAATTATTCTGAGAATAAGAAATCGCCATCGTCACAATTTGAAAGAAAAATACTCATTGTGGAATATCATAAATAAGTGATGAATAATTGAAGGATAAGTAAAAGGTACTAACACGTGTGAATCTTTCTCCTACCATGTTCCAGAAAATTTATATTCATTGCATCATTTAATTTTCACAAATGCAAAATAAATATTATCCTTTAAAAAATGGAAACAGGTTGAAATATGTTAAAGATTTTCCCCAAAATTTCGTATCTAGTGAATAGTTAGCATTCACCCAAATCCCAAACTCTTTCCTCAAACATAGGGAACATCAGGACATTATTCTTGAAAAGTGTCCATGTTAGATAGTGAAACACTCACATGGAAATCACATAGAAAACACATATGATTAAAGCATATGAGAACAAAATTGCACAATCTAAGGCTAACTAAATTTAAATGGATAAAGAGAGGGACATGAAGCCACAGTTACTCCCCTGAAATTCCTTAACGCCTTCTGCTTAGTAAGTCCGGGAACAGGCCTAACCACATGCTGATAATGACTGTTTGGAGACACACTGTAGCCTTTAGCCGATCATCTATTAGCTTATCGCTGTTAACAAATGGTGTTTGCATGTGAACAGGCTGAAATTCCCTTGCTGTGCCTCCTCATTTTGTCTTTAAAAATCTGCTTGTAACTGCCCCAACTCATGGCATTTCTAAGGAAGCTTGGAAGGAAGTGTTAGCTGGGTTACTGTCCCAAATTTTGGCCCAAATAAACTCTCTACTTATATCAATTTTGCCTCATTTTCCTTCTTTAGGTTGACATACCCATCTATATTGAATGCCTTCCTTAAATAATGCTAGAGATTTATATGTATATATATATATATTTGTTTCATTATAACATAAGAAATTTTAAGAGTTTGATGAGTCACTTATAATTAGTTTGGGGAGATGTGACATGTGAATCAAAAACAACACTAAAGAAATGATACAGTACAGCCTTTACACTTATCGAATACACCATTACACTGATCAAAAACCAGAAACACATCACTACTGCAGATTTGAAAATGCAGAATACACCTAGGTATGGAATAAATTTTAAAAAAGTCTTCTGTGTAGCTATTACAAAGCAATTACTCCTTAGTTCATGCAATATACTTGTAAATGGGACTATTTCTGTTGTCTAACATGAGAACTCACTAAGGCCAAAAAGCTCAGGACAAAGGATAGAAAGTACACATCTGCATTCCAAAGAAAAGTGCTTTTATATTCCAGAGGGTTTAGTAAGAGGTGGCCAATCTGGTCACTATCAATACTCATTCTCCGTTTCCAGGCGACATAAAAAAATAAAGACTAACAACTCATTAGAGAAAGAGATTTGATGGCATTTCCCCTCCTCCCTCTTCCAAAAATGCAGGAAGGATGCTCCTTCCTCTTTCAACTCAAAGGCTGGCTGAATAAACCTGAAATGGAAGGTGAGAAGAGAGGTGAAAAGGTAGATGTGGTGGGAGTAGACCTGCACTTCCCTTGTTTTGTGGGGCAAGGATCTGTAAGTTTTACAGTGGGCCAAAAGAAAACCCTGGAAGATGCCCAAGAGTGTTGCTTCCCAGGGAAAGGAACCCAGGGTAGGACCTTATGAGGATGATGTGTAGAGTCTCCCGGAGAATAAATCACCTACGAAAAGCAATGACATAATGTTCATAGTCTCCAAAGAAACAGCCAATATGTTCCAGATAATATGGACACCTGCCAAAATTAAATGAGAATGACCAAGCAGAAATTGTTGGGGTGAGAATGGGAGAAAGGGCATTTGGAACAAAGAGAGTGAAATAACAGACCATGTTGCATTCCTCCAGCCTACTCCTTCCTCCCCGCTGGGCCTATGTCACTATAGCAATATGGTTTACTCTGAACTGGTGAGAAGTGAAAGCTTTACATTGGATGCAAGATTAAAATTTTGATTTAGATTTAATTAGATCTTTCTATATCTGCAAGTGACCCCCAGATATATTATATCTCTGAAATGCCATTCAGGGGCAGAAGAGAGACTTCAAGAAAGAAGGGTTAAGATAATGAGGAGAAAAATGAAATCTGTTTCTATTGTCCAGCCCCTTACATAAATGGGTTTCACATGCATAAGAGAGACCCTTACAGAATATTTACTCTAAATTTGCAAAGAAATTGATCATGTTTGCAGTATTTATCATTTTAAAGAATATGACTACATTAGACAGCAGGGGAATGCCCATTACTAGCTGGTATGCTGGCAGCAGTGAGCAATGACAGCTGCCAGCCTCAAAGGAAGGGAGAAATCAGGAACACCGCAAAACGTAGCTTTAAAAGGTGTAAAATCAAATCAGTATTCACCATTTTCCACTGGGGCAAGGCTTCCTGTATCCCCCTCCTACACCCCATATCAAGCATACATAGTCAATTGGTTTCTGTGACAGTCTGATTCAGTAGGTCTACAGTAAAGGCCAGGAATCTTAATCCTAATTTTAGTTCCTCTCAATGTGATTTGCCCAGATTTTTCCAAGAAAAAAAAATGAGAACACCTCTGTTAATGATGTTGGTAATGATGTTCTTATGTCCCAAATCACTCCAATTTCGCTAGCTATATGTCATTTACTAATGGAGACACATTCCATAAATGGGTCTTTAGGTTATTTTACTATTGTGTGAACATCATAGCATATACTTACACAAACCTAGATGGTATAGCCTGCTATACCTAGGCTACATGGGATAGCCTATTGCTCCTAGGCTACAAACGTACTGGTTACTGTAGGCAATTGCAACACAATGGGAAGTGTTTATGTATCTTAACAGATCTAAACATACCAGCACACTTGTACAGGACACTTGCCATATGTGGAGGCTGCAGGACTAGAAGTTGCTCTGAGTGACTTAACAAGTGAGTAGTGAATGCATGTCAACATCTTGGACGTTATTAGACACTACTGTAGATTTATAAACACTGTATACTTAGGCTACACTAAATTTGTTATTCAAAAATTTTCTTTTTTAAACAATAAATTAAGCTTAGCTTATTGAAATTTTTTAACATTGTAAATTTTTTTCTTTTTTTTTTTTTTTGAGACAAAGTCTTGCTCCATTGCCCAGGCTGGAGTACAGTGGCACTATCTCAGCTCACTGGCTTACTGAAACCTCTGCCTCCCAGGTTCAGGTTCAAGCCATTCTCCTGCTTCAGCCTCCCATGTAACTGAGACTACAGGTGCCCACCACAATGCCCAGCTAATTTTTGTATTTTTAGTAGAGATAGGGTTTCAACATGTTGGCCAGGCTGGTCTTGAACTCTGACCTCAAGTGGTCTGCCCACCTCAGCCTCCCAAAGTGCTGGAATTAGAGGCATGAGCCACCGTACCAGGCCAACTTTGTAACCTTTTAAACAATTTTTTGACTCTTTTGTAATAAAAACTTAAAACACAAACACATTGTACAGCTGACAAAAATAGTGTCTTTCTTTCCTTATTCTATAAGCTTTATTCTATTTTTAACACATTTTATTATAATTATTTTACTTTTAAAATTTTGTTGTTAAAAATCAAAACACACACGTCAGCCTAGGCCTTCACAGAATTGGGATCATCAAAATCACTGTCTTTCACCTCTGCATCTTTTCTCACTGGAAGGTCTGCAGGGGCAATAACAAGCATGGTGCTGTCATCTCCTGTGATAACAATGCCTTCTGGAATACCTCCTGCAGGAACTGCCTGAGATTGTTTTACAGTTAACTTTATTTTGTTCTTTTTAAAAATTTATTATTATTATTTTTTTAGAAACAGGGTTTCATCTTGCTTTGTCAACCAGACTGGAATGCAGTGGTGTGATCATAGCTCACTCCACTTGAACTCCTAGCCTCCCACCTTGGCCTCCCAGAGTGCCGGGATTATGGGTGTGAGCCACTACACCTGGCCTTAACTTTTTATAGGTAGAAGTACAATCTAGAATAATAATGAAAAGTATACTATAGTAAATACATAAACTAGTAATATGGTTGTTTAGTGTTGTTATCAAGTATTGTGTCCTGTACATAACCCTATGTTCCATACCTTTATACAACTGACAGAGCAGTAGTTTTGCCTGCCCCAGCACCACTGTAAATGCATGAGCCATGCAGTGTGCTATCATGTTACAACAGCTGGCTATGACATCACCAGGAACTAGGAATTTTTTAGCTCCATTATAAGCTTATAAGGCCATTGTAGCATAGACAGTCCATACTTGACTGAAACATTGTTATGCAGTGCAAGACTGTATCTTATAATCAGGCATAGTAAAAGTATAGCACCTTTTAAATAATGTTCATTACAAATTAATTTTAAGAGTTTGCTGCTCAGGATGCATGTCATCAGCTTTTCAGAAAATTCAGTTAATCGGAATGATGTGTTTCCTAAATGCACCAAGTGGCCAAGATTTTGCAAGATGAATATTCTAAGTGTTATATAAAGACTTCTGTATTGAGAACAATAGAGTTCAAGGGAAGGCCAGTAGTCTGGGCCGATATGACTTCTTCGGTAGCTTAGATTTAACTCCTAGATTTAAAGACTAGGTAAATGAAGAGATTTTGTAAATTTAAGCAGCACAGAACATAGCACAAAATGAATTCAAAGGGAGAAGCAATTGTCCATTGCGTCTCCAGGGTGGAGTATTCTTGTTGTGAAAAAGAAAATTTACACATTTTGCTTTCAGTGTGGGTCTGTAAAGGGAGAACCAGCTGGGGAAATGGCTGGGTTTATTTATGAGATTGTTTAAAGGATACATTACACAGAAGATAAACTAGAGAAATTGTATGGTCATGTTTGCCCATATACAATCAAATCTTCTGCACAATTGACATATCCAATAAAATCATGAGATGTTACATGGACTGTACAAAATAGTAGAATAAGGGCATTTTGCTTGGAACATGTCCAGGAGAGAGTGTATGAAATAATTTACTGCATTGCCTAAACCCTGAAATCACAGCTGTCTGAAAAAATGAATTGAGCTAGAAAAATATAAGGAAAACACTGACAGCAAATCATGGAAACAAAAGTCCTTGCCCACAAGTGAGAGTGACAACTTCTGCTCATTGAACATTGTTGCTTCACAGAGTTCTCTGTGCACAGAGTATTAAAAAAGTTTACCAAGGCTGAATATTAGAAATACCTTCCCTCAACTTAGTAAATTAAACTCAATTTAATTAGGCTGGGCACAATGGTTCATGCCTGTAATCCTAGTGCTTTGGGACTCCAAGGCCAGAGAATCACTTGAGGCCATGAGTTCAAAACCAGCTTGGGCAACACTGTGAGGCCCTGTCTCTACCAAAAGCTAAACACACACACGCAAGTCCTGGTTAACGTGCATTGTTGCATGGCCGTGGTTCACTCCCAGTTACTTGGGAGGCTGAAGTGGAAGGAGCGCTTGAGCCCAGGAGTTCGAGGCTCCAATGAGCTATGATCACACCACTGTACTCCACTGTGGGTTCAGAAATAAGACCTTTTCTCTTAAAAATAAAATAAAATAAATCATCGCCAGAGTGGCACTTAATAAATTTTGTGGGTTAAAGTGAGTGCTTGATTCACTTTAGAATTACTTTCCAAGGTACTGTACAGAAAATGAAGGTTGTTTAAATCTTATATCAATGCTTTTATAGTCAATATGATTCACATATTTGTAAAATTAAAGAGATGATGAAATTTGTTCTTATGTCTAGTGCAAACTTTCACTGGAATTTCCTCCTCTTCCTAGCAAATGTAGTCTTTTTTTAATTTCCTACTTCACCTGTCAGATAAATGACCTTCAATGACCTGCCCTATTGATCCTATTTGCCAGTTCTAGGTAATTTTTACCCAAGACCAAAATATCCTGAAAGTCTTTGTCTCTCTGATCACTCCATGTCCCTGTGCATGAGGCCTCTTCTACCATTTACCCAATATTTTAGCTTTTGTTGCACAGATATTTTGTATGTCCAGGCACGTTATAGATAACAGGCATACAACAACGGAGACAGAGAATGTCTGCCGTCTGGAACTCACAAACTATTAGGTAAAATAGACGCACAGCTGTTAGTGCCTCAGGCTAAGGCACAAAGGAAGAGAAAACAAAACAAATAAAAACAAGAAATTCTTCCACTCTCTGTTTCATAGGTCCTGGATTTCCTGCTGCTCTGATCAGAAAGAGAGGGCTTCTTTAGAAACCATTTCTGTGTGCAGCCGGTATGCAGTGCCAGGTTTCGGGTTCTCTTTGATTCCACACTTGAAGATACCAGAGGAAATGAAAACAAGACAAAAACAGAAAACTCACCACCAGTACATGAGTACTTTGAGCTCCCTGCTCACTGCAGCCACCATTTACTTGGCATAGTCCTCAAATAGCTCCTTCATGCATATTGTCCAGGGTTTTGGATTGTATTCAGTGGGGAAGTCAGAATTGTGTGTCCTTATTCCATTCAGTGTGAACTCAAAACCCCAGTGAGTACA
Organism: Cebus imitator; assembly: GCF_001604975.1. Taxonomy (NCBI): domain Eukaryota; kingdom Metazoa; phylum Chordata; class Mammalia; order Primates; family Cebidae; genus Cebus; species Cebus imitator. The sequence goes on along the minus strand of NW_016107382.1, from coordinate 6,279,038 downwards.
ACTTCCGTAGCTCTCCAAGATCATATCCTCTGTAAAGTCCCTCTGAACTGTGTCCCAAAATTCCTGCTTCTGCTAGAGATGGTTATGGTGGCATCCTGTACTTCACTGGTCCCTAAGAGTAGACCACTTTTTTAAAAATGGAGGACTTCATCAATCCTCCTTGGATTTTCTCTGCTACAGAAATCCAACCTCCAAAGCATCTAGAGCCTCACAGATAGTTTAGCTTTGTTCTTGCTACCTAGCACCCTCCTACCTGATACACTCTGCTGATGGTAGTTTTATTTATTTTTTTTCTTTCTCAGGTAGGACTATCTCACCTAATGAAGCCCAACCATAAGGACATCCCAACTTATTTTCTATTAAAAATGAAAATAATATCCTATTCTATAGATATAATTTATTTATATTTGACCCAAATAAATGAGCATATAGTTGTCACCATTGCTACCAGACATCTAGTTGTTTTTTTTTTTTAGTTTTTGTTGTTGTTGTTGTTGTTGTTGTTTGAGATGGAGTCTTGCTCTTTCACCCAGGCTGGAGTGCAGTGGCGTACTCTCAGCTCACTTATACCACCTCCCGGGTTTAAGTGACTCTCCTGTCTTAGCCTCCCAGCAGCTGAGATTACAGGTGTGTGCTACCAAGTCTGGCTAATGTTTCTGTATTTTTCGTAGAGATGGGTTTCACCATGTTCGTCAGGCTGGTCTCAAATTCCTGACCTCCTGATTCGCCCGCCTCGGCCTCCCAAAGTGCTGGGATTACAAGCGTGAGCCACTGTGCCCAGCCCCAGACATCTAGTACTAAAATTGCATTGCTATATTACACACTTCTGTGTACATCATTGCATACCTGTTATAATACATGTGTTGAATAAAGTTCTAAAATTGGAATCTGATTTTGCAACTTTTAATATAAAAAGTCATATGTCATTTCCTCTCAATTTTCTCAAAATAAACTAAAAATAATATTTTGAGAATTTCTATTTACCAGCACCTTTTTTTCTCATAATCTTCTGTATCTACAGCTCTATTACCACCACTTATGAAACCGTATTGCAATAGCATATTCCTTTCTTCTTCATTCTTCTAGACCAATGCTGTTCAATCATAGTTTCTAAAGATGTAACTACTCATACATTGCTCAATGTGAGAGCCACTAGACACATATAACTATAAAACACTTGGAATATGGCTAGTGTAACACAGGAACTGAACTTTAAGTTTCATTTAATATTGACTAATTTAAATTTAAAATGTGAACCAGGCACAGTGGCTTACTCCTGTAATCCCAGCACTTTGGGAGGCTGAGGTAGGTGGATTGCTTGATCCCAGGAGCTTGAGACCAGCCTTGGCAACATAGTGAGACCCTATCTCTTTGAAAAATACAAAATTAGCTGGATATGGTGGTACTCACCTGTAGTCCCAGCTACTCAAGAGACTGAGGTGGGAGGATCTCCTGAGCCTGGCAGGTAGAGGCTGCAGTGAGCCCTGATCGCACCACTGCACTTCAGTCTGGGCAATAGAGTGAGACTCTGTTTCAAAGAAAAAAGAAATTTAATGTGCTTTGTGACTACAATATTAGGCAGCAAGGTTCTACCCTATGGGTTCTTAAGAATAGCAATTATACCTTTCATTTCTTTGTCTCTAGAATCTAGAATGGTCAAGGCAGTTTCGGTTATGCCTGGTGATAAATCAACTCCAGTTCATCCATGTTTTAACAACACAGAGTTTATTTCTTGCTCATCATACATATCCGGTGTGGGTTGGTTGGAGCTTTGCTCCCCATGATTATTCAAGGTCTCAGGCTAATGTAAATTCAGACATCTTGTAGCTGCATCATTAGGAACACAAAATCAGCTGGGCGCAGTGGCTCATGCCTGTAATCCTAGCACTTTGGGAGGCCGAGGTGGGTGGATCACCTGAGGTCAGGAGTTCAAGACCAGCCTGGCCATCATGGTGAGACCCCATCTTAAAAAAAAAAAAGAGAGAGAAAAAAAAAAGAACACAAAATCACCATGGTTCCTATAGTTGGATATTCAAACCACCTTTTCTGTGTTTCACTAAAAACCCTTGGGTTAGGACAAATCGCATGAGTTCACCAGAATTCCTGGGGGCTGGGAAATGTGTGAGAATGCACTGATGGTTAGTAATTATCTCTGCCACACAATACATCCAAATTCTTGTTGAATATCGAATAAGGAATGATTTTGGTTGCTGGACAAGAGAAGTGCCTTCCAGAGAAATGAAAAGCAATGGTACTGAGGCGGAGTAGTATTTTTTTTTTTTAAAGCTTATTTTGGCAAGATTTTTTGTTAAGCATTAATTTTTAAAAATTGGGCAAATAGAGTAGAATTAAAATGGTGAATTCTAGGTAAAGGAATTTAAAATATACCTGAAAAACAGCCACTACTTGATGATTTGTTCTTGACCATAAAATTATTGGAACTTTTAAAAGTTTTTATATTAAGATAAATACGACCTTAGAAAGGAGTACAGAGTCTTCTTTCTCTAAGACAGCAAAGTAGAAAGAGAACATGAATAAAAATTTAGAGGAATTTTTGTGATGGTGAAGAAATGCAGGAGGAGAGATACAAAAATAGCAATAACACTGTGTCATATTGACCCTTATGATGTCCCAGGGACTGCTTTAACCATTTTGTATCTTTTACTTTGTTAAATACTTTAAAAAACATACGTGGCCGGGTGTGGTGGCTCAGGCCTGTAATCCCAGCACTTTGGGAGGCAGAGGTGGGCGGATCACAAGGTCAAGAGATCGAGATCATCCTGGCCAACACGGTGAAACTCCATCTCTACTGTAAATACAGAAATTAGCTGGGCATGGTAGCGGCCGCCTGTGGTCCCAGCCACTTGGGAGGCTGAGGCAGAAGAATCACTTGAACCCAGGAGGCGGAGGTTGCCGTGAGCCGAGATTGTGCCACTGCACTCCAGCCTGGCGACAGAGCAAGACTTTGTCTCAAAAAAGATAAAAAATAAAAATAAATAAATATATATATATGTATATGTGATATACACTATAACTTTTCCCCAAATTAGAGATTAGGAAACTAAAGTATTAATAGAACCGCTAAGGAGTTTATTTAAAAATAAGCTCAAAAGTGGTGATTTCTTTGGTCTACAAAGCAAGAGTATTGTGTCTGCTGAGAAGAATAGACAAACGTTTGGAGTGAACCCCTGAAAGATGAAGAAAAATTCCTGAATAGTCACTGAAAGATATATAATAAGGCAATAAGCCCTCTTGTATTTAGTAAAGGCTATGTTCTGCTGCTCCAATTTTCCACTGAAAAATCAGTAATTGGATCAAGAATTTTCAATAAAGATTAGGGGTCCCTAAATGCAGACAGAGCTGAGGTAATGTTTGTTTTGTTCTGTTGGAGCCGATTGCTTTTGTGGAAATTCCAATGCCCCATGACTCTTTTGTTGTTGTTACTTTTCACTCACATCTTAGCTAATGACAAACCTCATAGGAAATTAAATCACAGGTAAAAATACATTTAGTAATGATTTACTTTTGTTGATTGATTAGTTGCTCAAATTGGTTATTACTTTTCATAATGTTGAAAAAAATTTGATGGGGAAAGAAATTGTCATATTTAGACTTAAAGCATTTATACTTTATTTGTTGATATTTCGGTTCATGACATTTCTGACTATCTGTTCACCATTTTCCTGAATACTTGGGAGTTGAAACTATTTACCATATGTAAAAGTATGTATACATTCTGCTATTTTTAAGGTCAACAACATTTCTTTCTTCAAATTATTGCTAATATTTATTCATAACATTATTTATAAGAACATTTCTGGGGCAAATAGAATGCTAGTTACCAAAAAGATGTAGGCCCTTGGTTATATCATTTTGTTGCTCTACAAAAATCAGTAAGGACTCAGGAAAAAAAAAGTCTCTGACAGTGCAAATTCACACAGTGGCACATCGATTACTTGCAGGGTAGCAGTGCATTTTGCTGAGAACAAATGACATCTGTAGAAAATCAAATAAGGCAAGACAAAAACTTTGAAAGTGCCATTTGAGTTTTCATCCATTTCCTAATGTCATGTTTCTCAAATTGCCTCATGTTCTCATTCCTGCTCTTTTTATATTGCTATTTTAGAAATAGTAACCAAAAATTAAACTACATTTTGAAATGTTACCGAAATTGAGAAAAGAAATTGTCATTATCCTTATCATAAGCACTGCTATTTATCAATGCATTTGATTCTATAATGAGTCAGGCACTAGAGAAAGGTATTTTCAAGGACACAAAAGTATCTTTGCTGCTCCTGTGGAAAAAGGGTTCTCTCTCATTTTTGTTTGTCTTGACATTCATGTACTCCATGAAGCTTTTAAGTGTGTATGTGAATGGAATTGCATATGTGAATTTTTTGAGTGACAGAGGCTATATTATAGTAAGGTATTGTTTGTAAAATCAGCTAAGATTATTTGCTGCCTTTAACCACAATTACTTGCTCATCCTTCCAACTCCTTCTCCCTTTCCATAAGCAGCTTAAACTCAAGGTAAGCTGTTAGTGGCTATGGGCCATCTTTTCACAAGAGAAACATGGAAACTCCGGATACATTGGGCAAGAATTTAAGCTAGATTCTAGCATACCCTTCCTGATATTTGAAAATGTGGGAAAGTATCTCCCACGCGGGGAAATTCTAGTCTTCATTTCATTGGAAATTTCATCTGGGGCTGGCTTTTACAAAATTCAGGTTTCGAGAAAGTAGCAACCATGTTCACAGTTCACATATTCTTGTTGAGTGTTATGAGGAAGAAAGGCAAACATTGGAGGTGGGAAGGAAAGAAAATAGAAAAAAAAGTATATGTGTATGTTATACTTAAAGTAGCTCACTGGGGAAAAATAATGTAGGAAACATTTTTCTACATTATTACTTTTCTACATTCAAAAGTAACTAATATATATTTTTAAAACATGTTTGTTGAGATACAATTTACACATAAAATAGTCATTGTTTTAAAGGATACACTTTGATGATTTTTGACAAATGTATGTAATAGTATAACCATCAACACAATCAAGAGAGAGACATTCATTTACATCATCCTAAAAAGTTCCGTCATGCTCGTCTCCCCATCCCTAAACCCAGGCAAATAACAATTCACTTTCCGGTTAATCATTTTGCCTTCTTAAAATGTCATGAAAAGGGAAATGTCTAGTTTCTAGTCATTTTTTTTCTAGCTTCTAGTATTGTTAAAACAGTGCCTCTGAGAGTCACCCACGATAGCATGTATCAATAGTTCAATTTTTTTATCGTTGAGTCTTATGCTATTGTATAGATATACCACAGTTTATCTGTTCACTTAGTTGTTTGAAGCTGTTATGAATAAAATTGCTATTACCCACTGAGTGTAAGTCTTTGAACATTTGTTTTTATTTCTCGCAGATACATAAAAGTAAAATTCTCAGTTCCTTAGTCTATGTTTAACTGCATAAGAAGGTGTCAAACTCTTTTCCAAACTAGCTTTACCATTCTGCCTTCCCAATAGCAACGTTTGAAGGATCTATTTGTTCCACATCTTTCCTAGTACTTAATGTTGTTAGGTATTTATTTGTTTGTTTATTTCACCATGTTAGTGGGCTTGCAGTGGTAACTCATTGCCATATTAATTTCCATTTCCATACAATCTTATGATATTAAACGCCTTTGCATGATTTTTTAAGCATTCAACATATTTTTTGTGAAGTGCCTCTTCAAACTGCTTGTTCACTATTATTTGTTTTCTTTTTACTGTTGTGTTGTTAAGAGTTATTTGTATATTCTGAGTACAAACTTTTTGTCAAGCATTTATTTTACAAATATGTTTTTGCTATGTTTTGCAGAAACAACTTTTTTAAAAAAGAAACATATCAAGAACTCAGTGTGCTGAATTCCAAACTTATTGCAAAACTAAAATATTCTAGAGGATCTGATATTGATGTAAGTATGGACATATAGAACAAAATATATAATTTTGTTCAAAATAGACTAAACAGCTAAATTAATAATTCAGAAATAGTCTTAGACATACATAGTTGATCTTCAACAAAATCATCCAGGTATTTCAATAGCAAAAGGAAAGTCTTTTCAATGAATAGTCCTGGATAAACTTGGTATCTATATAGCTATTATAGCTATTACTTAACAGCTCTCACTGCTATAGTAAAGAAATTGGTGACCCAGGATTAAACAGGCTTGGGCTTTAATACAGTAAAGTAGGCATAGAGTAGGTGCCATTTTCTCTCTATTTTTCTTCTAAGTAAAATATGTCATGAAACACTTATGTATAATGGAAAATAGGAAATTTTTATGATTCACAAATAATGATTCATTAAATCATTTAATGTCCCCACTATGTGTAAGTCACTGTAAGTAAATGAAGGAAGACACAATTCCTCTCCTAGAGATTTTCACCATATTTCATAAAATACTTAACAGTACAAATTTTACGTTTATAATACAACTACTCATACATCATCTAATTATGTTTTTTCTAAAAAGAGTATATTATATAATTTTTCAATTCTTCAACCATCAATAACAACATTTCCACAGATTTAGGTGTCTCAAGAGGTAAATATTATGGAATAAACTTTTTTTATTTTCTCTTTATTTTTACACTTCAAGTTTTGTCATAATGTGCATTACCTTTGAGGTTTCTTCTAAAGGCAAGACAAACTATGTTGTTACGTTTTAATAAATTTTTTATTCCAAAGAGTCAATATCTTCCTTTTTAAAAAAAATTTTTTTTTTCAAAGAACGGGTTTCACTTCACTCTGTCGCCCAGGCTGGAGTGAGTGTGCAGTGGTGTAATCTCGGCTCACTGCAACCTCCACCTCTCAGGCTTAAGGGATCCACTGACCTTGGCCTGCCAAAAATGCTGGGATTAGAAATGTGAACCACTGGGCCCAGTGAAGACATGCTTTTTAACCTAGCTTTGAAACTGTAATTGTTTTACGGCCCAGATATTATCTTTAGGTTTTAGATGAGGCACATTTAAGGATACACCACTTGCCTCTATACATAGGAATAAAGATGGACAGAGCTTTCACTACACCCAAGTAATCTGTAGAAAAGAGCTGTGATGGTCTTCCTTTCAAATTTTCCTTGTGGCTAAAGTCGTCAGAGGTAAAGACAGTCAATCTAGGGAACAAAAGCGCAGGCATAAATCTCTTCTTGTGGTTTTTTCCAACAAAGATTTCTTGTTATAACCCCGAGATTCCTGAGCGCTAAGGTTGAGGAACCTCTGCTTTAGGCCTCAGAGAAAGCTTCCTGATTGCAGGTCCTTCTGCCTTCAGGAAAAGGAAAAGGTACTCCCTACATAGTTAATCTTGGCTGAAGTGGGCTGTGTACTAGGAGTTGAGATCAAAGCCTTATTATATTTCTTAGTTTAGCTTTGGGGACTTTATGGGGTGAAGTGGAAGGTCAAATAAATGTAGGATTACATCCCTGTGTCTTTAGGTCCAATACCATTTTAATCTTCCCATCTTTATTCCCAACAACAGAAATATGATTTATGTAATTTTATGTCTTTTTTAAATTACATACTTCACATGGGCAGGTGCTGTCTTATCGCCCAGAAACTTACCTAGAAATATACTCTTATGTTAAGTTCCACATACTCCCCAGCACTGTCTTATACCTAAGTATACTACAAACTTGGGAAACTGAAATTGTATTTACAAATAAACCTTAAGGCTTTGGGGCACACGGAGGTCTTGGAGAATTGGAGGGTCCTTAGTCATGAGTGAAAGCTGAAGCAGCAACCGAAAGGTTAAATACCAAGCTGTTTATAACCTCTCATCACTGAACATCTCTAGCCACAGGCAATGCAGCTAGAACACAGATTTCACAGAAAAATTCAATGAAGTAGTGGCATTAGGATGAAGGAAATATTGTTTCGCCAATCATATTCATCACTAACTAATAATGTAGTCTCTGACTTTTCTATTAATCCTATCGAAATTAAAGTGTATTTAAAATTTCATTACTTCCAGCTCTCTTGACCCTGCATTCCTCATCTGCACTTGTTTTTCAATCAGGCAATCATCTCACTCATTCATTCAGCATATGCGGGTTGAGTTCCAGGTGCTGTATTTAGGGTCTGGAATATTAAAATTAAAACAAACTCCCTTGAGTTGTATCCATTTGTCTCTAAAGTGATTGTTTAAACCACTGCTTTAGAGACAAGCAGATAGACTGGTCCAAGTGTAAAAATAGTACAAAGTGGCTGGGTGGACAGAGGAGAGACACCTAACCTAGAGACAGGCACGAAAACCTACATCAAATAGTGCAATTCATATGCAAGATCTTTTCAAGACAGTCTTTGTTTAACCCTATATTCTAGAAAAGTCCTTGACAGTGTATTTGGAGACCCAGTTTTTGTGAACTTTAAATTTGGAAGTCGTTGATGGGATATTAAGAACTTAATAGCTACTGCCTGGAAAAATTAAGAATATTCTTATACAGAGGACTTGCAATTACCAACTCAACTGCCCAATACTAAGTATTGAGGAAAATGATTAAACTCATAGGATTCTATCTCCTAACAAATAAATAGTTTTAAGAATGAGAGCAATTGACAGAAGCTGTCAATATCAACATGACTTGTCAAAAGAATTCATATTACTAATTTATATACAAAAGAATTTTAATTTTATTCTTAGAAATCAAATGTATACAATATAATGTAGCATTTTTCTAGAATGTATTTATAAATTTGCCCAAATCTGGATATTAACAATGAATGAGATCATGATTAATGATGTAAAAATATCTCATAAAGATTAACAAAAAAACTTTGAATGCAATACATTAATACTCTCAAAAAGTTCTTCCTTATTGGCTAAATCAGTATAGATTCAGATGGATATTATTCTTAATGTGCTTTCCATGAAGTGTGAAAAGATACTAGAAATACTGGACTTTCATGAAAATTACTAAATTTTCTCATGAATTAGTAATACTCATCCTCCTATGTTCTAACTTAATAATTCTAAAATAAGTTAAAATAATTTGAAGAAATGGAAAGTTGCATGCAGCCAAATTTCTACTTTTTAAAGTCCTAGTTGTTTTTGACAATAATATATACATTTTTATTATTATTATTTTACAATAAGTGTATGAAATCAAACTATGCCATTTTCTCAACTTAAAATAACTCCTTCACATGGCATTTATCCTATAAAGATGCAATCAAATAATATTCACAAATCAACATTTAATCTATGTTTGTCACTCTCCTATTCAAAATTATCCATGTTTCCTGTTCTCAAAGAAGCCCAGTCCTTGTTTTGTAAACTCACTTTCAAGATCATTGTGATTTGAACCCAAAGCACTTAGCTTTATCTCTTATCACTAATCAACATATGGTCCTATTTCCAGAATCATCAAATGTCTCGTTATTCCCCATGAATATTCTTTATGCCTTTTCCTCCTACAGTCTTGACTTTGTCTACCTTGAAGTATGCTCTTTGTCAATCTATTAAAATTCTAGTCACTTTTTATTCTAAAAAAAAAAAAGATTTTTAACCCTCAATGTTTGTGTAACTATCTTCAGGCAGAAATCATAAAATATTTTAATATGTTCATTTTTATACATGGTTTAATATCCCACAAAGTTTCTAGTTTAATGAGAAAAGAAAGTATTTTTTCCAAGCATAAAAAGTTAACTAAGTTTTTGAATGTTTGAACTACAATTTAGCAGGTCAGTTGATTGAACTTTGAAGTCAAACTAAATAGGTTTGCATCTTGGCTCATCCTTTCCAGCTGTATTTCCCTGGAAAAGTTATTTTATTTTGCTAGGCTCTGGTAGTCCAATTGAAATAGGTTTGATATCAATCCATACCTCATAAGGCATTTTAAAAAATTAAATTAGCAAATATAACTAACATGTTTAGTACAGTGTTGACACATTGTAAACAATGAGTGCAACTTATTGAGTAATTAAGTGGAAGATAACATACTGCTAAATGAGTTCTCTCTGGCCATGTTTTAGGTATATGTGAAAGCTTTGTCTAAATTATTTTCTCATATAGTCAATACCACTATTTTGTTATTAAACTAATTTTACGATAGAGTCAGTTAAAAAAAAAAGTCTGCCTTGCAAACTTTTGTGATAATTACAGTACTTGACATATACAATTTGTATCCATTTCAACAGGTTGATTCTAAATCATTAATCTAAAATAAGCTCTGTAAATTTCTACCTTCCCATCACTCTGCCAAAGTAGCATTTTATCATTTAGGGTGAGCATTTGTAGGATTTCTGCCAATAAAATTCAGTGACAATGTTGTGGATCTTTGAAATACCTGTGGCTGTTAAACTTTGCCCAGTTGGTCTAATATTGCTGTCAGCATAAGCAATAATATAGAGTTTTCAAGAAAAGAGATAGAACTTTTAAAAAAGGGACACTATTTATGAAATAGCTATAATTAATTCCAAATACAAATTAATAGCATACAAACTTAAAGCAAGATATTAAATCTTCCTCAGCTCAGTTGTAAATTGGTTGTTCTAAATTACATCTTTGCTTTCTTCAACTTATTCATTTCTCAAAAGCTATAATCAATTTATATTCAAAGTCTTAAAAATAGTATATTTATCTTTTAGTGACTTCTTGTAAGCCTCCGTCCATACTTAATGAAACAACACATTGATAAGGATTGTAATATTCAAGATAAAAAAACAGATTTCTTATTACACTGAATTGCAAAGAAATACACTTGAGTTAAGCAGAAGCTTTAAAAGTGAGTTCATAAAAAATTTGGTACTTACCTTCTACTCAAAGCTTGGTTTTTTGTTACTTGCACATTCAGTTAAACTTCAAAAGATGACAGAATATTCTTCATTAAATTATACTTTTCAAGATAGATATCATGATTGGCAAAATGTGCTTTCGAAAATGCTGTAGCGTTAATGATTTTTGTTGAGAATGAGTAATTATGTGTCACCATTTTGGTCACAGAGATAATTTTGCTTTCTACTTCTAGGTAGAATGCTAAGATACTGATTCATATCAGCTTATTAAATTCCACAGAAGGAAAAGTACCTTGTATTTCCAAAACAAAAAAGAAGTTTCTTGTCTTCAAATGAGATTTCATGTTTCTTTTTAAAATTAGATTTTTAACTTAGAGTTATGTTAAAGTTCTCCTAACAAAAGTTATTTAATTTAGAAAAATTCCTACCTTCTGCATTATTTTTTAGACTTTCACTGAGATGTCCCGAAACACACCAAAAGATTGAAAGATTGAACACAGGACAATATACAATAACAGAGTTCATTTACCTCTCTGGAGTGATGGGCTGGGACTGTCAGGCCAATTTTGGACAGGGAAGTGTGTGTGTGTGTGTGTGTGTGTGTGTATGGGTGTGTGTGTGTGTGTCTTTTTGAGAAAAAGAATTGAAACTGGAGAAGTGAAGCATTGCTATAAAGATACCTGAAAATGTGAAAGTGCCTTGGAACTGGGTAATGGACAGAGGTTGGAAGAGTTTGGAGGCTTCAAAAGGAGACAGGGGGATGAGAAAAAGTTTGGAACTTCCTAGAGATTTGTTGAATGGTTGTGACCAAAATGCTGATAGTGGTTTTGACAGTGAGGTCCAGGCTAAGGCGGTCTTACATGAAAGTGAGAAACTTATTGGGAACTGGAGTTAAGGTCACTCTTGCTATATTTTAGCAAAGAGACTGATGGCATTGTGCTCCTGCTTTAGAGATCTGTGGAACTTTGAACTTGAGAGAGATAATTTAGGGTATCTGGTGGAAGAAATTTCTGAACAGCAAAGCATTCAAGATGTAGCTGGCTGCTTCTGAAAGCCTACACTCATTTGCATAAACAAAGAGATGACCTGAAACTAGAACTTATGTTTAAAATGGAAGGGAAGCATAAAAGTTCAGAAACCAGCTATGCAGTAGAAAAGAAAAACTGAGGAGGAATTCAAGGCTGCAGAAATTTGCATAAGTAAAGAAGAACAGCTGAACGTTAATAGCCAAAACAATAGGGAAAATGCTTCCAGGGCATTTCAGAGACATTTGTGACAGCCCCTCCCATCACAGGCCTGAAAGCCTAGGAAGGAAAAATGGTTTCATGGGCTAGGCTCAGGCCCTGCTGCTCTGTGCAGCCTCAAGCCATGGCACCCTGCATCCCAGTTGCTCCAGCTGTGGCTAAAAAGGGCCAAGGCGCAGCTTGGGCCATTGCTTCAGAGGGTGCTAGCCCCAAGCCTTGGTGACTTCAATGTGGTGTTGAGCCTGTGAGTGCACGAAAGGAAGAGTTGAGGTTTGGGAGCCTACACCTGGATTTCAGAAGATGTATGAAAATGCCTGAATGTCCAAGCAAAAGTCTGCTGCAGGGATTGATCTATCATGGAGAACATCTACAAGGGCAGTGTGGAGGGAAAATGTAGGGTTGAGCCCCCATACAGAGTCCTCACTGTGACACTGCCTAAGGGAGCTATGAGAAGAAGGTCACTGTCCTGCAGATCCCAGAATGGTAGATCCACTAACAGCTTGCACTGTGGACTTTGAAAAGCTATAGGCATAGGCACTCAATACCAGCTTGTGAACATAGCTGTTGGGGCAACCCTGAAGAGCCACAGGGGTAGAGCTGCCCAAGGCAGTGAGAGCCCACCCCTTCTATCAGCATGCCCTGAATGTATGTATTAGTCAGGGTTCTCTAGAGGGACAGAACTAATAGGATAGATGTATATATAAAGGGGAGTTGATTAAGGAGTATTGACTCACACGATCACAACATGGGGTCCCACAATAGACCATCTGCAAGCCAAAGAGCAAGGAAGCCAGTCTGAATCCCAACGCTGAAGAACTTCTAATCAAATGTTCAATGGCAGGAAGTGTTCAGCCAGGAAGAAAGATGTAGGCCAGAAAACTAAACCAGTCTAGTCGTTTCATGGTCTTCTGCCTGCTTTTATTCTGGCTACCTTGGCAGCTGATTAGATTGTACCCACCCATATTGAGGGCGGATCTGTCTTTCCCAGTCCACTGACTCAAATGTTAATCTCCTTTGGCAACACCCTCCTAGACACACCCAGGATCAATACTTTGCATCCTTCAATCCAATCAAATTGACCCTCAATATTAATCATCACAATGTGAGACATGGAGCCAAAGGAGATTATTTTGGCACTTTAAGATTTACAACTGCCCTGCTGGATTTAGACTTGCACAGGGGGCCTATACCCACTTTGTTTTAGCCAATTTCTCCTTTTTGGAATGGGAGCATTTATCCAATGCCTCTACTCCCATTGTGTCTTGGAAGTAACTAACTTGTTTTTTATTTTATTGACTCATAAGCAGAATGGACTTATCTCAGATGAGACTTTGGACTTGGACTTTTGAGTTAATGCTGGAATGAGTTAAGACTTGAGGAGATTGTTGGGAAGGCATGATTGCATTTGGAAAGGTGAACAGTACATGAGATTTGGATGTGGACACAGAGCCAAACCGTATCAGAGACTATGTTATTTCCAAGTTTGTAATCACTAGAAGGAGGAGTGCTGGGCCTGTAATAAATGTACCTCAAATTTTAAAAAGATGTACCACAAAAGTTGAGAATAACCTAACTGATATTTGCCAAAATTTGTACAAATATTTATCCGTAAGTCAAAACTCCAACTAAAATGCAAATTATCCTTATTCCATTTGATGGATTATTTTTTTGAAGAATGAAGCAAATAATAAGCTTTTCATCAAAAATTAAATAAGACTAAACAACACAATTTAAAACATTTTAAACAAATGGCATGTAAATCAGAACATTAAGGAATTAATTCATTAACTGGTATCATGCTTGAAATTAGAGGACATTTTTAGAAAGAACCATTCTTATCAAAACGTGAAAAAGTTAAACAAGGTAACAACAAAAAACAGCAATCTAATGTTCCCTGAATGCCCAAGGGTGGGTAATGATCAGCTTACACACTATGGATATTTGGAATGGTCTAGTGGATTGCTGTGAGGCTATTCTCTTTTGTCATTTTCAACAAGGAATAAATTCGACAGACAGTGTCATTAATATCAGTACTAAAAACTTCCCCTATCAGCAAACAGATCTTGTTGCTATTGCTACTGCAATTTACCTTTTATGCCTCATTACTTTATTTAGAAAATGAACACATACTGTTTAACCTTTGGAGAAAGAGACTATGTCATTTCCAAATTTGTGACAGCTAGAAGGAGAGATATGGGGAACATAATAAATGTACCTCAAACTTGAAACAGGTGGATATGAAAGTTAAGACTAAAAATAGGCATGAACTGAGACTCTAAGAGGAATGTCAAATTATTGGGATTGATGTAGCTGAAGAATACTCTGATAGCTCCCTTGAACTCAGATTTAAAGGCATATTTGAAAATATAGGATAAGGGCAAATAGATAAACTACAAGGTAAATATTATATTAGTGAAAGAAAAGCTGGATTAAAGAATAATTTGTAGTATTAAAATATTGCTTAACATTAGACAGATTAGCCTAACAGTAAAATACATTAATTCTTGAGTTAACTTCCAGGGTTAGCATCTTAGCTTTGCCTCTTTTTCTACACAATCTTAAGCAAGTTAGCAAACTTCTCTGAGCCTATTTTGCTGCTCTGCAAATCTGGGGCAATATTAGAACTTTTCCTTTAGCATTATTAGGAAGATGATATGAGAAGTAAATGAATCAACACTTTTGCAAACAGTGCACAATAAATTTTATTACTATTAAATTTAAGAAAAACACTTTAACATTTAATTTTTTTAAAAGGGAATGCCATAGCTTGGTTAATAATATCAAAGAAATATTGTACCATAAAACTACACAGAGAAGAAAGACTTTATTAAAAACTAATGTAATAGGAGAGAAACACTCAATTTAACTCCCATGACTCTAAAGGAGGAAGAGTGTTTAAGCGGAAAAGTACTGCAAGACTCTAGCAGAGAGTGTGGTCAATGTGATCAGGTTATCTGTATTTTCTAATTGGCACTTATTGAAGTCAGTCTTTCTATAGACACTGAAAGAGAAAGTCTTACATTTCTTGATATTTTAAAAAGGATGGCTCCAGGTTCTTGAGAAAGACATTCCTGGCTTTCGTAACTTACAAGTCACATTTAGTTGGCGTCCAGATTAACCCGTCCAAGGTAGGTCTTGTCATTCATGGAAGTATCCTGTTTCTGAGTAAAGAATCTTATCATGAATTCCTCAAATTGTTGATGTACTGATTAATGTATGACCTGCTGACACTGGAAACTGGTTTGTTTTTGAATCATGAAGTTTTACTTATTTGTTTCTGAGTCATGAAATTTTACTGGTTATCTTGCATGTAGATATCTTAGCCCATATGTTGCACTCTGTAGCCAATGATTATAACCTCTGTATTGTACCTCCAATGAACAAGGATAATTCTGATATGAGAAGTTGCCCGCCCTTCTCCTAAACTTTCTTATAAAAGCCTTTCAATTTGTAGCAAACTCTGGAACATTCTTCACATTGTTGGTGTGTCTTTCCAGTTTGAGTCTCACATTTGGCTGGTGGTAAACCCTTATCAAATTATTCCCTCCTCAACAGGCTTAATTTTCAATTGACAGCTTGTAAAACTGATACGAAGAAAGGGGAGGTTAGGGACATTTATTCAGGAAGAAACCTGCCCAAAGTTTAATCAAGCTGAGAGAAAAGTTAAGTCTATCTTGGTTATAACTAGCAGTGAATAATTTAGATAACATTTGTGATCATGAAACAGTCTCATATATTCAGACTGAGGAAACGCTATTCAGAGGGAATTGAATTCCAAAATATGTGCCCTATTTTAGCTTTCTTTCTAGCTGTTTCAAATGAAATTTAAGGTTTTATGCTTAGAGGAATTAAATTCCAGGCACTGAAAAGAAATTGCATGGGAAGTTACAACCATTAGCCACATAGTATGAGGAATTTGAAGGTAAGAGAAGAAAAAGTGAACCTACACTGTTCACAAAGGTAGAGAAGTTACAGTCAAGACTAGTGACATTAATATTGAACATGAAAGAAACTTATGAAATAATTCTCTAACAGCATTGTGTGTGCACTTAGAATAGAGGTAACTGGTAAACCCCAGACATGAGCTTATAAATTGCTAAGATTTATATGGATCATAAAGCTGGTAGATCAGGGGAATGAGGTACTGGTCTCAAATTCAAATGTTTTCAGGGGCCAGACAAGGAGCATATATGTGGTGAAATATTATGTGTAAATCAAAAAGGAGTTCAAAGGCCAGTGGAAAGTGGAGAATGCATGTCTCTCCCAAAGTCACTGAATTTCATTCTTTTGAATTCTTGAAGTCCAAACACTGTATGTCTACTATGAATTCCAACTGAGCTTATAAGTTTGGTATCCCCAATTATAACCTGAATTATGTCAAGAATTTGATTAGTGTCTATCAAAATATTATATGGACATAAGAAATTTAGATTTGAAATAAAGTTAAGAGAATTCATAATTGGTAAAATATGCATAGAAAGATTGCTGAATAATGTATCTATGGTAAGTAGTAAATCATGTCTGCTTGCATGTCCAAAAGTGTTTGTTAAAATCTAAAGCATTTAAAAGACATAGTTTATGAAGGAACAGCAAACAGTTTGAATGGGATAATATAAAATGATCATATCAAGTTTGAAGTTAAAGTAAACTGAAGAAGAAATTTAAGATGAATAAAGATGGAAATCTTGAAATTAGGCCCAAAAATAAACTGAAAAGTTCGATAAAAGGAAATAGAGTTTGACTCCATAGAAAACAAAGAACCAGGATTTATAGTTGTTTGTGAGCTTAATAAGAGACAGTAGTATAATATCATTGTCACAAATTCAAGAGGGCATTCTTAGATTTCATTACGCAAAAAACAGAAATAATTTAAGAATGTGGCAAATGATGGAACTTCTCTTTCTCTGGTGAGTAAAACCTAAACTTATGTTCAGGCACAGTAAGAGAAACACAAAAAAGAGTTACTAAGATAGTGAATAACTCCAAATTATATCAAATGAAAGCTCACTGAATAAATATTAGATAAAAGATAAGAATTATGAAATTCTTGAAAATTATGAAACACTTGTCTTCAAGCATTTAAAGCTTTTATATGCAATAAAGTATAAGCTTATTACATGTTACTTTATAAAACAAACATTAAAAAATGGGGACAATTTTCAATACAGTAACAAATACTTATAAACCAAGAACATTGACTTTGAGAGACAGCTTGTATATGAGCACCATTTCTGCTACTTGCATTAGTTTGCATAAATTGATGAGGTTTATTTGGGCTCCACTTAATCAAACATGAAATGGAAATAAAACTTATCACATGATTTTTGAATGATTGTTAAATAACCAAAAATTATAGTATATGTTTCTGTTATTGACATATTGATTTTCAGTAAATTAAACAAAATTTTGCATAGGCAAGTCATGTATTAAGTCCCTATATTAGATAATTGAGTATCCCCAATTTTAGATATAATATTTAGAATAGCCAGAACTAGAACTTGGATTTCTTACTTCTGGCTTCTGTTCCTTACATATCATCACACTTTTACTTATAAAGAAAACTGAAGTTAAAAAAGGGGAATAAAGCTGTTTGAAGAGGTATAACACAAATATAGTTTGTTATCAGCATGAACAATTAAAGCAAAATTTCTGTATTGTGGGGAATTAGTCAATATTAGTAGGAAGTATTGCAGAAACAATGACGCTCATCTGAATTAAAAAATTGTAACAATCATGATTGTTTTCTTTGTCAGGTGTCTCTTTTTCTCCATGTGTATTCACTCTTAATAAGTACAAAATGTCATTAAATTGAAAATTGAACCAGCAAATTTCTTTTAATCTTTGGTTCCCTAGCTACTTTACCTGTTTACAACAGTCTTGGGCATCAGTTGGCCTTTTAATGTAAACCTGTCATAACTGAAAGATTACATTCCTTTCAAATGAACAAATTTTAATGCCACTGTGCAAATAATTGAAGAAACAAGAATAAATGTGATGATTTTTGCTTTCATTAAAAATTTAATGATGATTAGGAAGACAGTAAAGTACACAAATACTCGGCAGTAGATGAATATCCACATATCAGATAAATATAGATCATGATGAGGATGATGAAGATAGACAAGAAGATAATAAAGGGCCGGGCACAGTGGCTCATGCCTGTAATCCCAACAGTTTGGGAGGCCAAGGCAGACAGATCATCTGAGGTCAGGAGTTCAATACCAGCCTGGCCAGCATGGTGAAACCCCATCTCTACAAAAATTAGCTGGGCATGATGGCGCGTGCCTGTAATGCCAGCTACTCAAGAGGCTGAAGCAAGAGGTCGCTTGAACCCAGGAGGGAGAGGTTGTGATGAACTGAGATCGTGCCATTGTTCTGCAGTGTGGGCAACAGAGCTAGACTCCCTCTCAAAAAAAAGAAAGAAAATAGGAAACCACAATTTCAATTGAATAGGATGAATAAGTTTGAAAGATCTATTGTATAACATGGTGACTTTAGTTATAATAATGGATTGTATTCTTGAAAATTTTAAGATTTTAAGAATCTCACCAAAAAAAAAGAATAGTATGTGAGATAATACAGATGTTACATAGTGTTAATTAGCTCAAGTTAGCCATTTCACAATGTATACATATTTCAAAACCTATTGTACATGACAAGTATCTGGTATACAATTTTTATCAATTAAATAAATAATTAAAAATAGGGGAGAACAAAAGCTACTAAACTAACTACAAAAATGGTCTGAAATTATATTCCAAACTATGACACTGGATCCATAATATGCGCACCATTTTTATCTCATTTCATTTTTAACTCAGACCAGAGAATGATATGATTTAGAGTATTTGATGCCAAGAAGCAGTATTATGTCATCAAGTATTCAGAATTAACATTATGCAAGGTGAAATGAGGTATTCTGTAAGACAGTACAGTGGAATGAACATGAACTTTGGAGAAAGACAAGTCTATATATGAATCCTGGTTATGGTACTCATGAGCCATGAGAACCGAAGAAAAGTATATTATCTTTTAGCCTCATTACCTTCATCTGTAAGAGACATTATATGTATTTTACAGGTTATTGAGAGAATTAAGTGAGGTAATATTTGTAATGTACTGTGCCTGGCATAAGGATAAGGATAGATATGTTTTATTTTTCTGATCCATACTTTTATTATCTCAATGGCTGTCATACTTAAGAGATATGTTTAGTTCAAATTTTACAATAGGACAAGTTATAAAAATATGATTAAAATTAAAAATTCTTTTAAAATAAACAATTCCTTATACCAAGGAACAAGAGAGAACTCTTTGTGGATTCGATTTGTTTAACTTGTTAGTACAATATACAGAGTACCTTGAAAAGATCTCATGTTATACAAAATTATCCCTATAAGTGGTTGTGTCACTATATTCATAAATGCTCATATTACATTTCAGTTACTGTATCTGTATGAGCATTCCAAACTTGAGTCAATCTTCAGGAATGAACATTAACATCTGTGAGACTATTGCATTACTAAGTTCTAAGATTTATATAGAATTTACACATAATTTTTCCATTTTGCTATAATTTTTAAATTTTTGATTTCTTTAAATGATATAAAATCATTACAAAACCAAGACGTTTCTTAAAGTAGAAAATAAAAAGTAGATATGCTCATAATTGCCACATCTCAGTTAAGTTATTGCCTCCAGAAGTCATGTCTCAGTGGCATTTGAAAGACAGAAGCTTTCAATATCAATGATAGTCATTTGACAAAATGAATTAAAGACAAGATAAAATGAAGATATGTTATAAGCCTGGAGGTTTTCTGAGTGACAGGGTCTGCAGTCAACTAAATGACTCATCAAAGGAAAGACAAAAGAGAGGAAAGCCTGGCTTACAGCTTGTACTGTGTGTTTCTTCTAAGTCTGGCAATAAAGTGAGAACGTTGCTTCTGTGTTCATTAATTATTTATCACTAGCTCTCCAAGCCTCTGAACAATTTCTGTTGAAGGAACTACAATACACATGGAGTCATTCATCAAATGCTGATATTAACACATTCTCTTTAAGGCTATAAACATGAATGCCAGCTGTCCAGTGAGAATCGGCAGAGTTCTGATTTATTAAAAGTAGTAAATTCCTCCATATATTGCAAAGAGCAAAAATATCATATTCTGGTAAATTGACAGGGATAAAATATATTTATTGCCACGTGCAGGAAAAGGTTTGAAGATATAGGTAGGGTGGACAATGTTAAAAATACGTCTCTCTGTTCGAGAAATGAAATAAAGATAGGCAAAAAAAAATTCTGATATTTATACTGCAGTGTAACTCAAACTCCTATTCCTTTGACTTATTCAGACTCCTTCCACCATTTACAAAAATCAGAGATACTTTCTGCCTTAACAGTTGCATCTTTTATTGCCCGTTTTCTTACTGCAAATTTATTTTTGCTCCTAGATCTGTACTAAAACTATCATTTAAAGTAGCGACTCTCTAATTTAGTATGCATAAAATAACATGGAAACCCTTTTAAAATACATATTCTTCAGGCCCATTCTGCTATATTCCAATTAAACAGGTGGGAATTATGAAGCAGAAATGGTAAGGTAGAATTAGGATAACTCATTCTAAAGCTATGTTACCAATGTTTTACATAAAGTTAATTTCAACTTACCCCCAAATTTGTTTTCATTTAAAATTTAAAATAAAATAACATTCACTTTGTTCTTATAAGTTTAAGCAGTATAGAGGTTCAAAAGTAAACTGAAGCCTCTCCTTACATTTTTCTCATTCTCATAACCTAAAGGTAACCCAGGTTAACATTTGGATGAGTGTCTATATACATCTTATTTTAATGTACAGCTAGGCATTATATAATATCCATTATGTAAAACAAGAGGAAGATATATAATCAGTCACATTTCTAACTTTGCTGATTGATTTTGATGTTTAAATGATCCTCTTGACTTTTCTAGAGAGGACATTGTAACTAATTCAAATTTGTATGCCCTCTTTTCCATATTTTACACAGTCTTTCTAAGATCAATAATGGTAGAAACAAACAATAACCTTGTTTTGTCACTCATTGAAAAACATATGTATTAAGAATTTATATAAGGAAACTTCATTTCTATGTAGAAGGCTCCCCAAACTATAATGCCATTTCTACCATAGTCCCTGAGGTTGAGAATTTTCAGTTTTTTGTTTGACATCTTCATATGGATATTACATCATACAATAATCTTTATAAATCTAAAATGGAATTTGTCACTGCTGGAAAGGCTGAAAATAATGAGAATCATGTTTCATTTGTTCTTATAAAGCCCAATCCTGCCTCTTCTTTTATAAACTATCCGTTTCTCATATTCAACTGCATCTTAATCTTATTTATCCTTTATTATCCTGCCTTGGCAATCTACAACCCTTCAGAGGCCTTGTAGGTGAGTCCACCATGGCTATATGCTGCTTCTGTGACGAATTAGAACACTAAAATCTTTATTGAGTTTGAAGTCATTGTATTGAGGGTCTCGTCGCCTTAGGTACAGCTAGCAGGTATATAGTTAGGATCTTGTAAACAACCTTATCCTCTATCTCTCCCTGTCCACTGGGAATCCCACAAACTTAGTATATTAGAGAAAATATAATGGCTGTGACCAGTGGACTGGAAATACTGCTTGAGTTCAAACTCTAGCTCAGCCACTTAGCAGTTTGACTGCTTGCTTTGTACAACTTATCCTCAAATACCTTATCTTCAAAAGGAGTTAATGCTGGCACTGAGTTGTCTTATAAGATTGATAGAGACTAAAGGAATAACTATGTAATGGGCATAGAATAGTGCCAAGCACAGACTTAACACGTTTGTGTTCAGTGTTTATTGTCCTAGACACTGACCATAATCACTGAAACCCTCTACAAAGCAAGGAAGAACCAATCACTCAAATAACCCTTGATCTCTAAGATGCTGCAGTAAAGGTCAACACAGACCTTCCAGCTTGTGATAAAGTCAGAAAATGTCAAGGAAAAAATATAGATCCATATGTTTTTTAAAAACTTTCTTGTGACACTGGGAGTATAAAAAAGGTAAATATTAGTACTGCCATGTCAAAATTAGAACATCTGTTGACCTCATGGCGAAAGGAGAGATAAGGACTCAGATGAAAAATTACAGAAAAAAGACTATTCTAAATATTTAACAGCAAAAAATTAAAAGTATATAAATTCTTAAAATAACAGTATTTAATTTATGTGATCATAAGCACAATATAGATGAAAATACAAAAGCATCTGTAATAATATTTTGTAAACTCTTTTAGTTCCCTCTCAAAACAGTCAAATAGTTTCAATTAGTTCTCTCCACTGGCAAATATTAATTCAAGACATAAACTGAAAAAATAGATTTCTAAAATAATCCTTTCTGCCATCATAAATTATTACTTAGGCTTACTGGAAAATGTAAATTCTCTAAGGAATAATTGTAATGTAAATATTATACTATTCATTAGATTATTTTTCATGTTAATTTTACAAGGTCATCGTGAACATTCAAATGCATAACAATTTAGGAATTAGTAGAAATATATACTTGGCTTTACAAGAAGTTTTAGCCAGTAAAATATAAAATCTTACCTCATACATAAAATTAGACATTAGTTATTTAAAACCTCTCTGAAAATCAAACCTTTCCTTCCATTATGCATTAATTAGTGTTTTGCACTGATTTATGAAGAAACAAAGCAAAACAGGGATTTAAATGACTAATTATATTCTACCAATTGTATTTGATTAATCAGTGACCTATCAAGGGCTCCAGAATTTGAGAAAAATTTCTTTGAAAACGTCAATAAAATAATGAATTATAGGAATTTAGATATGTTAAATATAAAATAAAACAACCAGCAACAAAAAAAAAAAAACAAAAACCCTAAGCTTTCAAAACAAAGGAGGTGAGATCAGTGCAAAACCGTTTATCAGTTTATGAAATCAAATTGGTGGTACTATAGATTATACCCTTGTCATATGGCTTAATTCCCAAGCTAGTTATTAAACTGAAATTAGTATGATGGTTGTGTTATACTGGTGTACAATAACATCTGAAAAGAAGGATCCCTGAGAACTTTTAATGTTGTTACTACCACTAAAAAAGTAGGTGACAGGGATTCAGAAAAGCTCTCTTCTAACAAAACAAAACCTTCAGACTGTACTCATTTCTTTTTTCTCTTCAAGTAGTCCTCGGCTTCTTCAAGCCAATCCATCATTAGTAAACGTAGATTATTTTAACCCTGAAGATAAATTGAATGCAAATTACATAATGGTAAAGGAATAGGAAAATTATTTCACTAATTCCTATTAATAGTAGCTTTTCGTAGTCTGAATTTTCAGATGCTAGAACACTACTTTTTGGAAAATAATCTTAAACTTGTCATTAGATCACTTAATCATTCCATTGCAAGTTTTATGTAACCCTTAACAACTAGGGTGATGTTACTCCCTCTGGATTCAGCTATTCTGCAATTAGGTAGTTTCTAAGTTTCCCAGAATTTTAGTCAACTGTTCTTTCTGACTCTTTCTCCTAGTTCATTCTGATCCCCTTTAAAAAGCAAATAAATCAGTAGCTGCTGCTTCTTATTTTCAAATCATGAAGTGATTCTCTGCTAGCTAATTCTATGATTCTACAAACATCAAAACATGGTCTGCTAAGGAGAGTTCCTTTTCAGACTTTTTGCTGTAACATCCCTTCCTGTAAGTATTTCTAGATTTAACAGATTTTTTCTATTCTTTTTACATTTTATATTATCTTTACATTTCATATTTTCTTTGCTTTATTATCTTAATATAACATCATTATACTTAAAACCTGCATTTTAAGTTTTTGCTTGGAACATTAGTGTAAAATATACCCACATTTATTTAGGTTATAGATCATTTACTATGGACCAAGAAAATAGTTACATATATATGACATGAAATGCTAGCTAACTTATGTATTTTCTTCCTATTTCTAGAGATATACACACCAGAAGCTATGGGTCAAATAAGTTAACTATTTGGTCAAATAAGGTTTAAGTATGCAAGGCCTGCATTATATTTTAAATTTGTTAAAACAATATGGGATCTAATTAAACTTAAGAGCTTCTGCACAGCAAAAGATACTATCAATAGAGTGAACCGGCAACCAACAGAATAGGAAAAAATTTTTGCAATCTACCTATCTGACAAAGGGCTAATATGCAGAATCTATGGAGAACAGAAACAAATTTACAAGAAAAAAACAAACAACCCCATCAAAAGATGGGTAAAGGATATGAACTGACACTTTTCAAAAGAAGACTTTTATGTGGTCAACAAACATATGAAAAAAATTTTATCATCGCTGGTCATTAGAGAAATGCAAATCAAAATCACATTGAGATACCACCTCACACCAGTTAGAATGGTGATCATTAAAAAATCAGGAGACAGATGCTGGAGGGGATATGAAGAAAAAGGAGCTCTTTTACACTGTTGGTGGGAGTGTAAATTATTTCGACTACTGTGGAAGACACTTTGGCGATTCCTCAAGGATCTAGAAATAGAAATACCATTTGACCCAGCAATCCCATTACTGGGTATATACTCAAAGGATCATATATCATTCTATTATAAAGACATATGTACATGTATATTTATTGTAGCACTGTTCACAATAGCCAAGACTTGGAACCAACCCAAATGACTATCAGTGATAGACTGGATAAAGAAAATGTGGCACATATACACCATGGAATACTATACAGCCATAAAAAGATGAGTTCATGTCCATTGCATGGACATGGATGAAACTGGAAACCATCATTCTCAGCAAACTGACACAAAAACAGAAAACAAAACACTGCATGTTTCTCACTCATAAGTGGGTGTTGAACACATGGACACAGGGAGGGGAACATCACACACTGGGGCCTGGTGGATGGATAGCAGGGGGTGGGGGGATTGGGGAGGGATAGCATTAGGAGAATTACCTAATGTAGATGACAGGATGATGGATGCAGCAAACCACCACCATGGCATGTGTATACCTATGTAACAAACTTACACACTCTGCACAAGTACCCCAGAACTTAAAGTATAATAAATAAATAAATATAAAAAATAAAAACACATAAACATAAACAAACTTTCATTTGCAAGGTATTGTATAACTTACATAACATTTTAAAGCATAAATATATAATATACATTAATTTTTATAAAAACATTGTCACAAAGATTGTATACCAGTTTTGCTGATACACAAAATAATGCTTATGGCAATGAGCAACAGGTTTGGGATCAGTTCCAAGTCTTCATATTTATGCTCCATTACTCCTTTCACCAAAGTGCACAACTTGGCTAACTACAACTTTTTTGTATAAACTGACTCATAGCTAATTAAAATTGAGTTAATGGAGTTAACATTTTATAACTTTTATTTAAATGTATATAGGTAATTAAATTATATTTGTAGTAGGCTTAAAAAATTTTATAAAAATAAAGGGTAAATACAATTTACTCTACTAAGGTAGATGAAAACTTAAACATAAGTGAATTTTCATAATTCACTTATTTCCCACTTCTTCCAAAAGAAGTAGAACTGGCAAATAGAAATATTAATGGTTTCTTTGATTTTTTAAAATTTCTGCTTCTACATGGTCCATAATAAAAGAAATAAGGAAAAACTTCTCATTTATCTTTATATTTTCTCCAGCAGTTCTCGAATTTCTCCATAATATTATATAACAACATTGAGTCTTTATCAACCCAAAGGAAAAGGCCCTCAGCAATGACAACAAAAATGTTGGGAAGTGGTGCAAGATATACTATACCTGTTAATAATTGCACTTAATCAAATTATTTGAGAGGAGGGGCCTCCTGAATATGGATTCTGAATATGGTTTCTGTATAGCATCTAACTCCAGAGGAATCAAATGGAACTCAGAAAATTTTTCTGAAGGACAGGAGAAAACCACATACCAGATTTCCAGAATAATTGATTTAATCATACACTTTATAAAAAGTTCAATTTTAGAGTCAGGAAAATAAGTAAATTACCAAAGGGTGATTTTACGTTTTACAAATGAAAATATGCAGAACCCGAGAATCCAGTGGTTTAGTTAAGATTACATATACAAGATTACAAGCAATGAAACTAGACTAAAGATCATGACAGCTGATTCTCTATACACTTATGTTTTTTTTCAATAAACAGTTACATTCCAAGAAAAAAAAAAAGTTTTAGAAATATCTGACCTAAATTTGTAGTATTGCGGTTGAAAACATGAAGCCACCTGATTAATTTACCATAGGCTGTTCCTTAAACTATGAAGAAGAAATTAATAAAGCAGCAGTAGTGTTATTCTGTTGGCATAGAAAAATTTTCATGAAATTTCAATAAAATTAATTATGCAATGCATTATACTAACAGCTATTCTAAAAATAAAGTAGAAATCTGAGTTAAATTTATATTAGTTTCTAGAAGGGTTATAAAATTAATTGCTTTTTACAATTTAACATTATAAATAAAGCAACCCTGATATGTCTTCTCCATTGGTTGACAGAATTTACTTGTTCATGTCATAATCAGAAGGGTAGAAACAGATGAATCAAGTGCCCTTTCATTTCACCAGACTTCAGATTTAATTGAAGAAGACTGCCTTGTTAACCTCCATCTCAGGGAAATTGCAAAATTGCTTATTAGGTTATCTTTCCTTTTTAATGACTTCCCAGAGTAGAGATAGAGACTCAAGTACCTAGCACAAAAATTGAAAAAGTAAAATATTGCTCATGTATAGAGTTTCCCAATGAAGATGTTTGCAAAACAACTATTCCACGTATATTAGATTGCATGACCATGATTTTGATTAGATATGTATGATTTCAAATGAAAAATAATAAAACTTAATTAAAATTGTTTGGCAGTTTTGCCAAATTACTATTGAAAAGAAAGGCACAGATTTGCTTCCTTGATAGGATAAAATACATTTTGAGGTGGCTTTGTGCTTTTATTAGAATTCTGTATAACTTACTGTTACCAAATGTATTAAGAAGCTCTCAAGACTCTCAACATATATATCTTTCCCTCTATCTTAGGTCATTAAATGTAATGAGTACTGAAAACCTGTATTTCAAGTGCTAAAAACTTTTATTTCTCATCTATATATGTAAAATGTATGGACATTTTAGAATAATTGTTTTCCCCCCATCATTTAATCTTCCTGTGTTACAATAGTGTGTTACAATAGTTATATTAGTTTTATTCTTGAAACTACTGGGTAGAAATTATATTTTGCTCTTCTTTGAATGAAGCAAAGTAAATTATTGACTGGCATCTATAAAATTATAGTAATTAGACCAAAATATTACGAGAATTTTGTGACTTAAAGTTATTTTCATAGTTTCTTTCCTTCAGTTTGTATCCAAATTAAAGCCAATGACTAAGAAAATGATATTTTCCTAAAATTATAATAAAACAGCTATAATTTCTGATCACCAGTGTATCCCTACAAATTTGACCAAAATCACAGTAATTACTAAACATTTTTTTCTCTATTCTATACAGTATTCTATTGTTATCTCCACTATACAGAGAGTGAGGCTGAAGAATAAAGAAGTTAACCTTTCTCCAGACTGCATAGCTGGCAAATGATAGAGGTAAGGGTCCAGACCACATTTGGCTAATGCTAATGTCTGTACTCTCTACTCTGATTAATAGCATTCTCTATTACCAAGTTTAAATTCAGTGACAAGTTGATCCCAGGTGATCTGATCATAATTTGAGAAATAGCCATATAGCTTGTTTCTCATCTCCAGAAATGACTTCACATTATGCTCTAGTGAGGTATCTTTGAGTAGGAAGCTATATTCAGTAGATTTGTATGACTTACATTATAATTAGAAACACAGCAATATTGAAAACAAAAATTTAGTCAATTTGTGTGTTTGTTATAAAGAAGCCAAGACATAGTTTAAGGCATATGAATCAGAAGGATAATTAATATTTTTTTCTCATTAAAAAGTAAGACTAGTCATAAGCAATTTGGAAACTATAGACAATAAACAGTAGAGAAAAATTATCAGCCACAATTCCATTGTTTATGTGCAATTGCTAAAATATTTGTCTACATTTCCATATATATTAACATATATAATATCATTGTATTATATCATGGCATATCTCAATTACTATATATTATATAGTTTTGTTATAATTATGCATTTGTATTTATAGGTATATAGATAATAAGAATATAAAATTTACCTGCTTGCCTATAAATCTTTGTCATATAGTTAATTATTTTATTAGAAAAATAATCTAGAAACTGATTGGAAAAAACTGATTTACATTACTAAAATTTCTTTACAGAAATTTATACCAGTTTGTACTCACAACAGCACCATAGAAAAGTAATTGACATCTTGTCATATAGGGGAAGTGAGGGCCTTATTATCCAAGCTGCCTAGAACACTGTAGTTTCTTCCCAGGTCATTGGTTTAGGTCTCTTCCCTGGACATTGCCAAAGGTAATCCCCTCTTTAGGGTACCTATTTGCAATTACTGGTTAATGTAGAAGGACAAAGGTCTAAACTCCTTGCCCAATGCAAGACATTTCTAAAGGACTATCCCAACTCCAGAGCTCTTCATAGGATTGGCTTAGACATTGATTGCAACTGGATCAGAGTACAAATTTTCTCTCTGCCAAGTCCTGCTTCCTGTATCCTCACAAGTTTTGTTACCAAAACCTCTCTTCAGCAAACTGCCTTCAAACAAATCTCTGCCTGAGCTCGTTTCCAGTGAAACTTGACTTAAAATGCATTAATTTTTGATATCTCCACTCTTAAATATGATATCCTTCTCCTTTATTCAAGACTATTTTTCAAGTGTGTTTTGGGAATGTATTGTGTTTTTCTCCCTAATCATCTCAATTTATAAATCTAAACATTATATATATATATACACACATATATATATGATATAATGAATAAAATGAATTAATACATTTTACTACTTAAAAACAATTTATTGTTATTATAAACCATCAAACTCAAATAAAGAGAAACAAAGATATATTCATAAAAAATACAAGGTATCAATATGCTTAATATGTATAGAGCAATTATAAATCAGTAATCAATTACTAATACCAAAATAGAGTAATCACCAAAGCATCTTCACATTTTGTCTTTAGATGAGACCCAAATTATGAAGTAGGTAGAGGCAGGTCAAAGGGTCTGAATGTCCACTGTGGTCTTCCAGTCTCTCTTTATGTCCTCCTTACCTTTCTTCAGAGGATGTTACCTGGGTCCCTAGATTTCCATGAAACACCATCTGGAAACTGTTGCTCTAACAAATATATTAATTTTAAATAGGAATAAAGCATAGAAAAATAAACATATAAACAAATTACTTTTCTATAGTTAATCATATTAAAAGTATTAAAAATTTATGTTAAGGCAAGAAGGTATACCTTTTCTATAATTTATAATAAAATTTGACATAAAATAATAACAGTAGAGTGTAATGAGACACATAATTACAAACTTTTAATACTGAGAGCTTCAAATAGGTCACATTCAAAAGTTTCTGAAAAATTATCTCAAGGAATTAGAGATTCAGAGAAATATTTAAATTCATAATTTTGATTAAAGTATTACTTAGACAATATTAAACAATCAAAATGCTTATGGAAAAGCAATAATAGATAACAATTCTTGAGAGTTTACTATAATTCGGGTGCTCCAAATAACAATTTGGGGCAAGTTCCAAAATTGAGACATTTTATGATGTGATAGAAAATGGTTCTGCAAGATATGCAGACAGCATATAAAAGCTGACAGTAGTAGGAACCAAAGCTCTTCTCTGGAACACTCCTGAAGAACAGTGGTAAAGGTTAATTGTCTCAGGGGGCAGAACTTGGAGAGGTGCACCTGGCTATCCACTTTGCTTTGAAGGAGAAATGGCCAGACATGCAATTCATGGGCTATAGCCAATGGTTTGTTTGAATGGTCAGGAATTTAGAAGAAACATGATTGGAAAATTGGTGACAGACATTTGGGAAAGAGGAATGTGAATAGACATGTCAGAATGGACAAAGGACATAACGATATTTGTGTCCCACGTGAAACTCACCAAAGGTGGCTTCAGCAGAGGAGTGTTTTAATAATCAAGTAGATAGGATGACGTGTTCTGTAGATACCAACTGGCCTCTCTCCAAGCCTTGCCACCATGAGCTCCTCATGCCTCTGAGTCAACAGGCAAAGAAGAGAGCAACAGTGTAGACTAAGAAAATTCATCCTGACTACCAATGGAAAATTGGACTGCTATTCCACAGTGGAGGTAAGGAAGAATATGTCTGAAGTACAGGAGATCCCTTAGGATGTCCTTAGTGTTACTATGCTCTGTGATTATGGTTGATAGAAAATTACAATCCCATCCAGGCAGGACTACAAATGGACCAGGCCCTTCAGGAATTAAATTTGGGTCACCTTATTAAGTGAAGAACATGACCAGCTGAAGTACTTACTGAAGGCAGAGAATACAGAATGAGTAGTAGAAGATAGTTATTAATACAAGCTATACTGTGTGACTTAAGAAACTAAGACATTGTCTTAAATATTTACTTTCTCTCTAATTCTCTTATATGGAACATAAAATTATTGACTTTATATCAGTATTTAAGTATCGTTACCTCTACATCATAGTATTTAAATTATATGACGTTACTTAAGGACTTTACATTCTCCTCCAAGGAAGGGATTAGTGCATTTTTGGTTCTATGCAGGATAGTTGTATTAGGTTATATGGAATGATCTAATTATTGTCTTTATTTGTATATGGGTGCCAACTTGATAAGGGGTCAGCATTTGATGTTAATTGTATAGGTCAACTTGACTCTTGACTGGGCTCCATCAGATAGCTGGCAAAAGATTATTTCTGGGTGTGTCTGTGAGGATATCTCCAGAAGTAATTAGAATTTGAGTCAGTTGCCTGAGTAAATATCATTCCTTTCACAAGGTGGTCTGGCATTATGCAATCTTTTGAGCGCCCTAATGAAACAAAAAAGGGAAAGCAAATTCTGTCTCTCCTCTTGGACTGGGACAGCCATCCTCTGCCTTTGGATGTAGGAGCTCTTGGTTTTTATACCTTCCAAATCCAAAACTTACACCCTCACCCTTCCTTTCCCCGAACCCTGGTTCTCAGTTCTTCAGACATGGGCTAGAATTTCATGATAGGTGTGACCTTGCTTCTCAGGTTTCCTGATCAACCTGGACTAAATTATACCACTGACTTTGTTGGTTCTTCCAGCTTGCAGAGTTGATGGTAGGACTCCGCAGCCTTCACAATTATGAGAGCCAGTTTCCAAAATCAATCTCTCTCTCTCTCTCTCTCCCCACCCCCCGAGATAGAGAGAAAGAGAAATACAAACAAGTATATGTGTCTTATAATCAGATAAAATTATTTACAAAGTATGTGTTATCTTAAAATCACATAAAATTGTTATTTGGAAATACGAAACACATTAAAGAGTATCCACTTACTAAAACTCTGAGGTATCACTTTGCTTGTTGATTTTGGTAGCAGCCAAAGTACTGACCCCAAATTAAATATGCTGACTTTGAGGAATTATTGTAATCAGTAATGTATCATTTAATTCATGTCTTATTTGGTTCACAAAATGTCATTTATGCAATTTCCTTAGAAATCCCTTTCTAAGGTCTTTGTATGAGCTGCACTTTGGTTTCTCAAACTTAGGTTTTGTGAAGGTTTCTCGTAGAGTGTTGTTTTTCAGTATTATCTAGGCCATTTATGTCACTATTTCTCTCTCTCCCTCTCTCTCTCCCTCTCTCTCTCTCTGCATTAGAGTGAAAGAGTACAAAATGCAACCTGTCCATTGGTAAAAATTATGGGTCCAGGTTGGCAAGGGCAAATGGAAACCTGAACAACAGGTCAATTGTGATGTAATTAATTACAGTCATGTAGCTTAGAGTTCAGGCTGATGATCATTCAGTTACGTATCCCAGAGAGAGGGAGAAAGAGAACACAGATTGGTTCTGTTCCACGTACTTAGAAGAAAAACTCATTGTGTCTTATTCTGCTTACAAGTGAAACTCATGAGCAATCTTAATGGGAAGAACTTTTTTTTTTTGATAAATTTTACCTGAAATTGTTGATACAGATTATAGGAGAAAAATGCATCAGTGTTCTTTATGGTTAGGTCTATAGGGTTTTTCTCTTACCATTCATAAAATTGCCAATTAAGTTTTATTTCCTAACATTTTTCTGTTGTTAAAAATATTTATATGTACATATATATGTGTGTATATATGCACACACACACACAGAACATCAATGAAAAAAATAACCATTTAATGTTCTCCTGAGCTATATAAGTTTGCCTTACTGGACCATATGTATTTGAAGAGAATGAACGCCTATATTAAATAATTTTATTGTGCATCTAAGAGGTATTAGTTTCTGAGTGACAGAATAATTTACAACAAAAAAGAATGTGGTTTCCATATTCATAAAAATTAATGAACTGTGTTGGATATACATAAGAAACTATGACACTGATTCAGAAGCTCTTTAGTTTAATTAGGTCCCACTTCTCAATTTTCATTTTTGTTGCTATTGCTTTTGGAGTCTTAATCAAAAAATCTTTATCAGGGCCTATGTCAAGAATGGCATTTTCTAGATTTCCTACTAGAATTTTTATACTTTTAGGATTTACATTTAAGCATTTAATCTTTGTAAACAGTAAAAAGTACGTGTCCACTTTCAATCTTCTGCATATCGGCAGCTAGTTATCTCAGCACCATTTATTAAGTAAGGAGTCTTTTCTCTGTTGCTTGTTGTTGTCAAGTTTCTTGAAGATCAGGTGGATGTGGATGTGTGACTTTACTTCTAGTTTCTCTAACCTGTTCTGTTGGTCTATGTATCTGTTTTTATACCTGTACCATGCTGTTTTGGTTGCTATAGCCTTATAAGGTAGATTGAAGTTGTGTAGCGGGATGCAACTGGCTCTGTTCTTTTTGCTTAAGATTTCTTAGACTGTTCAGTTTCTCTTTTGGTTCCATGTGAATTTTAAAATACTTTCTAATTCTGTGAAAAATGTCATTGATAATTTGATAAAAATAGCTTTGAATGTATAAATTGCTTTCAACAATAAGGCAGTTTTAACAATGTTGATTCTTCCTATCTAGAAGTGTGCAATATTTTTCCATTTCTTTGTGTCAATGCTGATTTATCTCAGTAGTGTTTTGTAATTCTTGTACAGATCCTTCACCTCCTTGATTAGCTGTATTCCTAGGTATTTTATTCTTTTTGTTGCTTCTCTGAATGGGATTGCATTTTTTATTTTGCCCTCAGCTTAAGTGTTACTGGTGTATAGAAATGCTACTGATTTTGTACAATGATTTTGTATTCTGAAACTTTGCTGAAGGTGCTCAGAAAAGGAGCTTTTTGGTAGAGGTTATATAGTTTTTTACATATAGAATTATATTGTCTGTGAAGAGACATAGTTTGACTTTCTCTCTTCTTGTTTGGATGGCTTTTATTTCTTTCTCTTGCCTGATTGCTCTGGCTAAGATTTACAGAACTATGTTGAATAAGTATGGTGAGAGTGGGTATCCTTGTCTTCTTCCAGTTTTTTATTATTATTATTATTATTATTATTTAAGTTCTGAAGTACATGTACAGAATGTGTAGGTTTGTTATATAGATATGCAAATTATCTACATTAGGTATTTCTCCTAATGCTATCTCTTCCCTAGCCCCCAAATCCCCTGTTATCCCTCCCCTAACCCCCACCCCTGACAGGCCCCAGTGTGTGATGTTTCCCTTCCTGTGTCCATGTGCTCTCATTGTTAAAGGGAATTCTTTCAGCTTTTGCCTGTTCACTATAATATTAGCTGTTGTCATAGATGGTATTTATTATTTTGTATTATGTACCTTCTATGCCTAGTTTGTTCAGAGTTTTTTTTCCTAACATGAAGGGATCTTGAATTATATCAAAAGCCTTTCTGTCTCTGTTGAGATAAACATGTGGTTTTTGTTTGTAGTTCTATTTATGTGATAAGTAATATTTATTAATTTGCATATGTTGAACCAACAGTGAGTCCCAGGAATAAAGCCTACTTGATCATGGGAGATTGGCTTTTTTATGTGCTGCAGAATTCAGTATGCTATTATTTTGTTGTTAATTTTTGCATCTATGTTCATCAGGTATATTAACCTGAAGGTTTCTTTCTTCATTGTATCTCTGCTGGTTTTGGTATTAGAACAATTTTGGCCTCACAGAATGAGATAGAAAGGAATCCTTTTTTCTCAATTTTCTGGAAGTTTCAAAAGAATTATAACCAGCTCTTCTTTATACATCTGGTAGAATTTGGCTGTGAATCCTTCAGGTTCAGAGCTTTTTGTGGATGGTAGGTTTTTGGGTTTTTTATATTACTGATTCAATTTCAGGAATCCATATTGGTCTGTTCAAGATTTGTTTCTTCCTGGTTTGATCATGACAGGCTTTATATTTCAAGAAATTTTTCTATTTCTTCTAGGTTTTCTAGTTTATATGCATACAAGTGTTTCTAATGGTCACTGGGGGCTTTTTAAATTTCTGTGGGGAAGGTGATAATGTCCCCTTTATCATTTCTGATTGAGTTAATTTTGAACTCTTTTTTGTCTTTATTAGTTTAGCTAGTGGTCTATCAATCTTATTTATTCCCTCAAAAAGCAAACTTTTGTGTTCTTTGATCTTTTGTATAGTTTTTCACATCTCAATTTCATTCAGTTCAGCAATGATAATTGCTATAATATTTCTTCTCCTCTAGCTTTGGTGTTGATTTGCTCTTGTTTCTCTAATTCCTCTAGGCATGATGTTAGGTGATTAATCTGAAATCTTTAAACTTTTTGATGTGGATGTTTAGTGTTATAAACTTCCCTCTTAACACCACCTTAGCTGTTTCCCAGAGATTCTAATGTGTTGTACATTTGTTTTCATTAGTTTAAAAGAAGTTATTGATTTCCACTGTAATTTCATTGTTTCATTCATGAGCTGATTAACATCCATGTCATTGCATTGTTTTGAAAGATTATCTTGATATTGATTTCTATTTTTAACTCACTATGGTCTACAAGTTTGGTTGGTATCATTTCAGAGTTGTTGTTTTTTTAAATTTGTTGAGAATTGCTTTATGGCCAAGCGTGTGGTCAATTTTAGAGTATGTGCCATATGCAGATGAGAAGAATGTATATTCTGATGTTGAGTAGAGAGTTCTGTAGATGTTTGTTAGGTCTATTTGGTCAAGTGTCAGGTTTAGGTCTCAAGTATCTTTGGTAGTTTTCTGCCTCCATTATCTGTCTAATATGTCAATGGGATGGGATGTTGAAGTCTCCCACTATTTCTGTTTGGATATATAAATCTCTTTGTAGGCCTTTATGAACTTATTTTATGAATCTGGATGCTCCAGTGTTGGATGTATATATATTTAAGATAGTGAAGTCCTCTTGTTGAATCAAACTGTTTATCATTATGTAATGCTCTTCCTTGTTCTTTTTTTTTTTTTACTTTAGGTTCTGGAGTACATGTGCAGGTCATGCAGGGTTGTTGCATAGGTGCATACTATATCTGGCATTTCTCCCCATGTTATTCCTCACCACCCTTCTCACCTCCCACTGTCCCGCCCCTACCCCCCTAACTGCCC
This sequence comes from Cebus imitator, assembly GCF_001604975.1. Classification (NCBI taxonomy): domain Eukaryota; kingdom Metazoa; phylum Chordata; class Mammalia; order Primates; family Cebidae; genus Cebus; species Cebus imitator. Next base: position 6,243,312 of record NW_016107382.1, on the reverse strand, counting down.
CCAGTGTGTGGTGCTCCTCTCCCTGAGTCCACGTGTTCTCATTGTTCAACACCCACCTACGAGTGAGAACATGCGGTGTTTGGTTTTCTGTTCTTGTGTCAGTTTGCCGAGAATGATGTTTTCCAGATTCATCCAAGTCCCTACAAGGACAAGAACTCATTGTTTTTTATAGTTGTGTAGTATTCCATGGTGTATATGTGCCACATTTTCTTTGTCCAGTCTATCATTGGGCATTTGGGTTAGTTCCAGGTCTTTGCTATTGTAAACAGGGCTGCAATGAACATACATGTGCATGTGTCTTTATAGTAGAACGATTTATAGTTCTTTGGGTATATACCTAGTAATGGGATTGCTGGGTCAAATCGAATTTCTATTTCTAGATCCTTGAGAAATCACCACACTGTCTTCTACAATGGTCGAACTAATTTACACTCCCATCAATAGTGTAAGATTGTCCTTATTTCTCCACATCCTTTTCAGCACCTGTTGTCTCCAGATTTTTTAATGATCACCATTATAATTGGCATGAGATGGTATCTCAATGTGGTGTGATTTGTATTTCTCTAATGACCAGTGATGATGAGCATTTTTTCTTATGTTTGTTGGTCTCACATATGTCTTCTTTTGAAAAGTATCTGTTCAAATCCTTTGCCAATTTTTGAATGGGGTTGGGTTTTTTTTTTGTATATCTGTTTTACTTCTTTGTAGATTCTGGATATTAGCCCTTTGTCAGATGGGTAGATTGCAAATTTTTTTTTTTCTTTATCCAGCTTGCCATATTGTAGGTTTTAAGTGGGGCATTTAGCCCATTTATGTTCAAAATTAACATTGACATGGGCAAAATTGATTTTTTCCTCATATCTTTAGCTGGTTGATATGTAGACTTGATTGTGTAGTTGTTTTATAGTGTCACTGGTCTATGTACTTAAACGTCTTATATGGCAGATCTGGTGGTTACACAGTCTCTTAGCATATACTTGTCTAAAAATGATTTTATTTTTCTTTCAGCTATGAAGTTTAGTTTGGCTGGGTTTGAAATTCTTGGTTGGAAATTATTTTCTTTAAGAATGCTAAATATATGCCCTCAAGCTCTTCTGGTTTGTAGGATTTCTGCCAAACATTTCACTGTTAGGCTGATGTCATTCCTTTTGTAGGTGACCTGCCTCTTCTCTCAGACTTCCTTTAATATTTTTTTCTTTCACATTGGCCTTGGAGAATCTGATGACTATGTGTCTTTTGGATACTCTTCTTGAATAGTATCCCAAGAGAATTCTCTAAATTTCCTAAATTTGAATGTCAATATCTCTACCACAGTTGAAAAAAATTTCATGGTCTATGTTCTCAAATATGTTCTTCAAGTTGCTTGTTCTCTCCCTGTGTTTTAGGGACACAATGTGTCTGTTGCAAGTTTTGTCTATATACATAATCCCATATTTCTCATAGATTTTGTTCAATTTTTTAAATTCTTTTTACTTTATTCTTGTCTGATTGAATTGATTCAAAGAACCAGTCTTTGAGCTCTAACATTCTTTCTTCTGCTTGGTCTATTATGCTGTTAAAACTTCCAATTCAATTATGAAATTCTTGTAGTGAGTTTTTCAGCTCTATTCGATCAGTTTGATTCTTTCTTAAAATGGCTAACTTCATCTTTCACCCCTTGAATTGTTTTAGTGGATTCCTTAGATTACTTAGATTGGGTTTCCATTTTCTCGTGAATATTGATGATCTTTCTTGCCATCCAGCCTCTGAATTGTATGTCTGTCATTTCATCCATTTCAGTAGTAAAGAGCCATTGCTGGGCTGCTAGTGCAATCACTTGGAGGTAAAAAGACATTCTGTATTTAAGAGTGGCCATAGTTCTTGCACTGGTTCCTTTCATCTGTGGAATTGAGGCTCTTTTAGTCTTTGAAGTTGCTGTCCTTTGCATGAGGCTTCTTGCTTTTATAATCTTTGATGCCCTTGGTGGTTTGACAGTGGTGTAAGTTGGGTTTAGTTGACTGGTTACATTTCTGAATGTTTCAGGGGGCTAAGGATCAGCTCAGACTCTTGGACTGTGAACTCTAACCCTGGGAGGTTGGGACCAGGCCTATGGCTTTGTTCTCTGGCCCTTTGAGATCAAGCACCTGCTGCACTGTAGGGACTGGGATGTTCCTGGTCCACTGATAACAATATGGATGGGAGGTGCTGGCAAAGGTGCTTCATCAGGACAGTGACAGTGAGCCTGTTCTTGTCCTACAGCCAGGGGCTGTAGGATATACACACATAGCCATATTTGAAGGGCTCAAAAGTCACATGGGACTGGAACTCCAGTTAGCAAATAAAGCAGCTCTAGATGGCCGTACCTTGCCTTTTTCTTAAGATCCTTACTCCTTTAATCCTCTTCTGTCGAAATTAGAAGATATTAGCAAGGATTCTCAGAACTTTACAATATAACATCTCTCTTCACAGCAGAGCATCTTCTTTCTTAATTTGGCCATTGCCACTTGAAGTTTGAATGTTATGCTTGTCTCCTTTTCTTTGTTTACTTTCTCCTGAATTTTGCCTCACTGTAAATTGTTTGGTTTTTTTTTTTGTCTCTTTGTTTCATTTCATATTGAAAGTGGTGTTCTATTATCCTGCCTTTCACTGTCATTCTTACTCACAATTTTCTGTAAAGTTATTTTGGTTCCATAATTTGACTTTATGATCAGATAAAGGATTTTTAAATTATTTTTCCAACTATGGGTGTATATTCCTTGGCCTGTGTAAAAATTTTGTCTGAGAATCTGAATCTTTTATTTCTCAGTTATTTCTCCTTTGCCTTCTGAAAACAAATAGCCTCAAGCCAACCTGATATTTATTCCTATATAAGAAAACTTTAAAAAAATTAACATTTACTTTAAAAATTCATTTTCTTATGCCTGTTATTATTTTTCTTTTTAAGACAAATATTGTCTGTTGCTCAGGCTGGAGTGCAGTGGTACGATATTGGCTCACTGCAACCTCTGCCTCCAGGGTTCAAGCAATTCTTGTGCCTCAGTGTCCCGAGTAATGCCTGTTGTTCAAAAATGTTCCAAAATATTTGTAAATGTATGTATTTTTTGATTTTGTTCTGAATGGGGTAGAACTCCAGTTATAATATACCAACCCTGCCTAATTTTTAAAATGTTGATTACATGTTACTTTATATATTTTTTTTTATTTGTTTTCATTTCTCCTTAGAATGTTTTCTCCCCTGTCTCTGTTTCACATATTAGCATGATCTTTCTTTTTGTCCTCTTTCTTTGCAGTCCTAAATAACTTTCAAGTTTGACCTTTAAAAGAGTGACTTAATTTCCCATAATATAAATGTTATCCTTTATTTTTGTCATAGGTGATTTAATTTTCTCATTGCATTTGATTATATACTTGCAATCTCTCATAATCAGGTTAAATCTCTGTCTCATATCATTCTAAAAGTATCCTTTTTATCTTTTTGACTCTCCAACTAATTGGAGAGATTTTCTATTTCAATTTCTTTTGTCTTAATGATTATTTTCTATTTCAGAGTATTAGAATAAAAATAGCATTCCATTTTCTTTTATATTCTTCAGTAGATCATTTTGAGAGCTCTGCTTTTCCTACATTTTTTTTTTCTGGTTGCTAGTTTCTTCCTCTTTTACCCGAGACCCACCCACTCCACAATGTTTTCTCAAAAGCAGATTCTTTCTTTCTTTCTTCCTTCCTTTCTTTCTTCCTTCCTTTCTTTCTTTCTTCCTTCCTTCCTTCCTTTCTTCCTTTCTTCCTTCCTTCCTTCTTTCCTTCCTTCCTTCTTTCCTTCCTTCCTTCCTTCTTTCCTTCCTTCCTTCTTTCCTTCCTTCCTTCTTTCCTTCCTTCCTTCCTTCTTTCCTTCCTTTCTTTCTTCCTTCCTTCCTTCTTTCCTTCCTTTCTTCCTTCCTTCCTATTTGTTCATTCTTAATGTTACCAATAGAAAAAATTTGCCTTTGCTTTTGGGTATTATTCAATTGTAATTTTCTGGAGCTCAGGAATTGTAAACCAATAAAGTATATAAGGATATGGTAAGGATTATATTTTTCCAGAAACATTACAAAAAGAGACTTTCCATCTCAGTTCACTGCCTATTCAACTACATTCTAGGTTATTTTCAACTTACAGCTAGGTTATACTTATTTATTTTCTGACAATTATTGCCCCTTCCTGTATATAGAAAGATGTTTGAAATGAAGGAAATCCATATTCTTGCTCTTTCACTTATCTCGGAATAGAAACATACCTGTACCAAATATAAAATGGACATATAAAACCCAATTGCTCTTCTGTGCACTAATTATGAACCATTGAAATATAAATCAAGCAAACAGTCTCATTTACAATAGTTAAAAAAAAAAAACGGTTGGGAATAAATTGAATCAAGGAGGCAAAATACCTATACACTGAAAACTACTAAAAATGATGCAATAAACAAATAAATGGAAAGATATTCTGTGTTCATATATTGGAGGAATTTATATTATTAAAACATCCATTCTACCCAAAGAGATCTATAGATTTCATATAATCCCTATCAAAATTTCAATGATATTCTTCATAGAAATAGAAAAAAAGTCTTAAAATTTATACCAAATCACAAAAAACCCACAAAAAGACCCTGAAGAGCCAAGCAATCTGGAGCAAAAACAACAAAGCTTGGGATGTCACACTACCTAATTTTAAAATATTATGCAACACAATAGTAGTTGAACCAGAATACCGCTGGCATAAAAGTAGATACATAGGCCAAGAGAATAGAAAACAGAGCCCAGAAATAAATTTATACATTTACAGTCCATGGATTTTTGACAAAAGTGTCAAGAACACACAACGAGGAAAGGAAGGTGCCTTTGATAAACAATGTTGGAATAACTGGTTATCCAGATGCAGAATAAAATCAGACACAATCTCGTATCATACATAAAAATCAACTACAATTGATTAAAAACTTACATGTAAGACCTGAAACTGTAAAATTAATATAGAAAATGGAAGAAAAAATCCATGACATTGTTTTGGATAATGACTTTTTGGATATGAATCCAAAAGCCCTAGCAACAAAACAAAAGTAGACAAACTGGATTGCATCAAACTAAAAACTCTGCCCAGCCAAGAAAGCAATCAACAGAGTGAAGAGATAATCTACAGAATTGGAGTAAATATTTGGAAACTACTCATCTGACAAGGGAGCAACGCCCAGAATATACAAGGAACTCAACTCAATAGTAAAAAAAAGAAAAAAAATACTGTCAAAGAACTTCAATTAAAAAATGGGCAAAGGTCCTGCATAGACACTTTTTATAAGAAGACATACAAATAGCCAAGAGGTATATGATAAAATGGTTAATTAACATCACTAATCATCAGGGAAATGCAAATTTAAACCTCAATGAGATATCACCTCATGCCTGACAGAATAGCTACTGTCATAAAGGCAAAAGATAAGAAATGCTTCCAAGGATGTGCAGAAGAGGTAATCCTTACATACTCTGTGAAAATGTAAATTAATCCAGTCATTATGAAAAACAGTGTGGAGGTTCCTCGAAAAATTAAAAACAGAACTAGCATGTGATTCAGCCATCTCACTTCAGGGTGTGTATTAAAAGGAAATAAAACCACTATATCAAAAATTATTTGTACTCTCATGTTGATTGCAGCATTATTCACAATAGCCAACACATGAAATAAATCTAAATGTCCATTAATGGATGAATAGAAAAGGAAAATCTAATATATTCACAATGGAATACTAGTCAGCCTTAGAGAAAAAGGTCTTGTAATTTGCCACAACATGGATCATCCTGGAGGACATTATAAATAAGCCACACATAGCTTATTTCAAAGACAAACCACATGATCTCATTCACATGTGAAATGGGAAAAGCTGATCTCACATAAGGAGAGATTAGAAGAATGGTTACCAAGGGCAGAGGCAGTGGTTGAAGAGGGATTAAGGAGATGTTGGTCAAAAGTTACAAATTTTCTTTTTAATTTTATTTTGAGATGGTGTTTCAGTCTGTCACCCGAGCTGGAATACAGTGGTGCAGTCTTGGCTCACTGCAACTTCTGCCTCCTGGGTTGAAGTGATTCTCCTGCCTCAGCCTTCCAAGTAGCTAGCCTTACAGGTGCATGCCACCATACATGGCTAATTTCTGTACTTTTCATAGATGATACGGGTTTTCGCCATGTTGGCCAGGCTGGTCTCAAATCCTGACCTCAGATGATCTGCCTGCCTTGGACTCCCAAAATTCTGGAATTATGGGCATGAGCCACTGCGCTTAGCCACAAAATTTAAATTAGGAAGATAAGATCAAGAGATCTATTGCACAACGTGGTGACTGTAGTTAATGTATTATGTTCTTGAAAATTGCTGAGAGTGAAGATTTTAAGTGTTCTCACAACAAAGAAAAAGATAAGTATGTGAAGTAATGCATATGTTATTTAGCTCAATTTAGCACTTCCACAATGTACACGTATTTCAAAAAAATATTTTGTACAATTAAAGCATATATAATTTTTGCTTGTCAATTAAAATGAAGAAATTAATAATAAAAAAGAAAAAAGATAACTGCACAAAGTTATGGTATTTAATAATTCTTGTTCTATATGTCAAATGATTGATATTAAACTATTTCTGAAATAATTTTCTGTACATATTTAAGAGACATATATTTTATAATAAATATCCTGGATATAATTTTCTGAAATACTTGGCCAAACATTTAACTTGGTCATGATATTGTACCCAGAATGAATAAAAATTCTTTTAGATAGTTGCTTTTATTTGGTTAATATTATTTGGTATTAGATATTCCCTTGTTTAAAGTCTTTGTGGATATTTATTGAGATGTTGAGTGTAACTACACAGGGAGCTGTTAGTCAAATTTTATTTTAAATTGGTAATCTGGTCTTGACTTCTGAAGTACAGTATATTAAACACACCATAACCTTTTCAAATATCTCTATGTAAAGCACTTTTTAAACTACCTTACAAATGTCACACAAGTTAGGTCTACAGGTAAATTTAACTCTCATTAATTGCAATATGCTTGGACCACAGAACACATGAGTAATATTTAAGGAGCTCTCTTCATTGATTTCAAGTTTCACTTATAGGCTCATAACTGTGTCTCTCAAGAAAGAGATTGTTAGGAATGCAACCTGTGCTTGTGTTTGTATGTGTATCTAACAGAATATATATGTATATGTACGTATTGATTCAATCATAGTATTGTGTATATATATCCACTTACTTATAAATATATAATTCAGGTTATTTAAAAACGTAGCATATTGAATTTATGGAAGCACCCTTATGATACAATACTTCATAGTGATAATGTTATTTCTTCTCTCAATAAAGTGTTGATATAGCAACTAAAATACATTAATAAAGAAGAAACAAAGTGCATTTTCTAAAATAAGTCAGTAAAACAAATGCTAAAATGGTTGCACCTTAGGATACTAGATAAACTTTTAAAAGATAAAAGTAATCTTTTATCTTTTAAAGGTTATCTATAAAAAAGATTGCTTTTAAAAATAAAATGTACACCTTTGGAAAAAAATAAAGCTTCTACTTTATTATCACTAACGTATACTTAGAAATGGCCATGTCTATTACAAAAAAAACTTTGCAAATATATATTCTCTTATATTTATAAGTATTATAAATACTTTTTATAAATATATAAAAAAATATACTGAATATTTTTGCATGCCCCTAAATTCAAATGTTGAAATTTTAGCCCACAACGTGATGGTAATAGAGGATGGGACCTTTCCGGAGGTGATTAGGTAATGAAGGCAGAACCTTCATGAATGTGATTAGTGCGCTTATAAAGAGGTCTCTAAACACCATTTTACTTCCTCAATCATGTGAGATTACAGTGAGAAGTGGAATGTCTATGAGGAAGTGGACACTCACCAGATGTGGAATCTGCCAGCACCTTGACTTTGGACTTTCCAGCCTCCAGAACTCTGAGAAATATTTATTTATATAAATATGCCATCAGTTTATGGTATTTTTGTTACAGCAGCATGACAAATCTAATATGGTAAAAATATTGCTTTCAAACTCCCATTTTAAGCAAAGATTGTAGAGAATGAAAGTCACTTTTGAATCTTATAGTTTTTTTGACCAGCTCAGAGCTGCTGATAATCATTGCCATTAGCATTTATAATGATAGAGAAATGAGAAATCTAATAAAGTTTGTTTAAGCTCAAGTGGCTAGATAAATGTTAAACTAATATAAAATTCAATGGAACATGATATAAAAATATTACTGATGGAATTTGTTAAAAACACTATGTTCTTCAACTAAAGTAAATTCTTCAAAACAACAATTACATGAGTAAAATAACAACTTTCCATAGATATTTTGACATTGTGGCTGGGCGCGGTGGCTCACGCCTGTAATCCTAGCACTTTGGGAGCTGAGGCAGGCAGATCACTTGAGGTAAGGAGTTTGAAACCACACTGGTCAACATGGTGAAACCTCGTCTCTACTAAAAATACAAAAAGTTAGCCAGGTGTGGTAGTGGACACCTGTAATCCCAGCTACTTGGGAGGCTGAGACAGGAGAATCTCTTGAACCTGGAGGCAGAGACTGCAGTGAGCCAAGATTGTGCTATTGCATTCCAGCCTGGGCGACAGAGCGAGAATTTGTCTCAAAAAAAAAAAAATTAAAAAAAAGATACTTTGACATTATATACAGCCATTCTCTAAGGACTTTTATTTTCTTTATTATTGGTAGTTACCTTTCAATAACACTTTAAAAATAATAAGTAGTGAAAAAATTGGATATTTGCTTTTTTATTGCACCATTAATCAGATGACAACTCTTCAGGCTTTAAATTTTTAATTTCTATTTTTCTTCTAAAATTGAATTAACTGTATTATTAAATATGTTAAAGGCAATATAGTAACTTTTTAGATGGACAAAATATCATCAAACTTTTCCTCTACTTGTTTTTTTCTGAGGAAATAATAAGTGTTCTTTTATAAACTTGAACAAAACACACATGACAGTCACAATGTCATTCTTAGTTCACTGCTTTGTATGTGATAGATGTCTGCTAAATAGCCATTCAATTATTGAATTAAAATTTTGGCATATATGTTGCTGAACTATTTGTATAATGGATTTAGAAATAAATATTGTCTCATATAATGATTTATTTAATTACCACAAAAACTGAGGTTGAGAGAAATTAAGCATCTTATTCAGGATTGTACACATGGCAAGAACTAAATTTCTATCCATTACACTGAATATCATAGAAATATTATTGTCATTTTGTCATAGCTGACAAAAAATATATAATTATAATATATGATAGAATATGAAAAATGACATGATACATACATATAAAGTATTGTGGGAAATAGAAAAGAACACATAAGGCTAAAGAAATCTTGGATGACTTTAAAAAAGTGATGAAATTTGCACTGAATCTTCAAATAGGGCTAGGTTATACACAGGCTTTAAATGGATTGAAACAATGTAACAAAGTTAATTTGAGCTAAGAAATAGATGGACAGAAGCATATAGACACAATATGTATAATTTAAATGTGAGTTTATGTGACTTTTTCTTTGAAATTCAAGTAAAATAAAACCTAACTCAGTATCAGGTATGATGGCAGTTCTGCATCCACCCTGTCTATCCATGGCTTTATTTTCTGTTAGTTCTCTTCCAGTGACTTCCAATATTCCAATTTAACTGCTGACGTTAACCTATAATTATAATCATGTATACTAATCTTCCCCTTGGTCAAAATATATATGTCTAACATTGATGCAGTACACATCTATTTCAGCCTGTCTCAAAAGAATTCTCATACCTTTATAACAAGACCACAACTTATATTTGAGGAGTTGCCACCCATTAGTCCATAGCATTCTAATACACCATTAGGTGTATTACCAAAAAAAGTAATTCGCCTAACCTTAATCTTAGTTACATTGTTGGGGTTGCAACTTGGCTGTCTGAAGAACAGTTTTCCCTCTGCATAGCAGAGATAGACATGTAAGCCATATTTCAGAGATGAGCATACAACACAAGTCAAGTTAGTAAAATGCCTACTCAGTAGTTTTGTTTTTTATTTGTTGGGAAAGGCTTTTTCCATTAAAGTAATCAAGTCAGCAGTTAAATACGGCTAGAGTTGGAATTACTAATCTTCAATCTCTTGTATCTATATTTAGTTCCAGTTTTGTGTTAATTAAGAGTTGAAACTAAATCCATAGCAGTAGAGTACTGAAGGATAAAGTCAGCACTGTGCATTCTTAGTCTTTTGTAATAAACTGCATATATCTATTGAGCTCAATCCTTCCATAATTATTCATCACCTCCAAAAATCCCTAACTTACCTTCATGGGTAAAATAACCCCACTAGATATTATTGAGAAAGAGAAAGGAAAAGATAGATAGATAAATGTAAATGAAGATAGATAGATGTATAGACAGTTAGATTTGAATAAATAAAACCAAGTGGTTTAATGGCTTTTACAGACAATTGTTTCCAAAACAGCTACAACAATATCAATTGTATAATTATTTCATGATGAAATTTATTTTTGAGTTTGGACAGTGTTATTTGTCATTCCTTTACCATGAGCTAATTTTCTTTCCTTTATTTATCACCTTCTATCTAAGCTACAGAGGTAGATTCTGCAGACTTGAGGTATCTTAATTTCTAACTGTAGAGGGAAATTCCTTAGTGGGGACGGGGGTCGGGGGGGGGAGAGAGAGAGAGAGAGAGAGAGAGACATTCAGATTTTGTGTTTTTTCTATATTATTATAAAGTAAGAATGTAGAAAGATATTATATATCTTATAAACCTGCAAAGATTCTATGGGAAAGTTAATAACATAACCAGGAATATCATGACTAAGGATGGATTTACAAACTTAAGCTAAAAATTCTGTGCTTCTTATTTGCACAGTTTTCTTCCAAGATACTGAGAGCATCCCTGACATGTATTTGCATGATCAAGTACTTTTGTAAAACTTGCCCCCCAAAAAACCCATATTTTTATTGCAGTTGGTTAAAACCACTGTTTCTTTCCACTCTAACTTCCTCTTTATGTCAGTTGGCATTGAAGTAGTCAGGAACATTTTTAAGCTCCTGTTTTGAGTTCATAATGTTCCAATGTAACTGCAATTTGAAAGACTATAATGTTTCAGTACAATAGTGACAAATTGCAGACTCCCTATTTCAATGTGTTAAGAGTTCTTTCTTAGCAGCCCTGCCCTCTGCCACATGACACCACTGCCACTGTTGTGAACATATACATGGAGGTAGCCAGCCTCCCACCCCCACCAGTGCTCCATACCCACACCAACACCACTGTGGATGCAAATGTGCACACAGAACCCAGTGACCCTGTTCCCAATTCTCCCTTCTGCACTACCACTGCCACCACTATCAAAGCCTGCAGGAGAGCCAGCAGCCTCACACCCACCAGTGCCCAACAGCTCATTTGCTGCTGTTGACATGGGTAAATGAGCGCAGATCCTGCTGCCACCACCTGATGAAATGCTTTGTCTGGCACCACTCTTTGGAGTGTTATGGGCAACAGTCTGGGAATACCTCAGGCCCTCCAGCGTAATGGGTTCCTAAACACGAGTGACCAGAAAACAAAGCCAGTTTTATTGTGATTAAATGGTGATATAAATGATAAATATAAATTATATAATTTACTGAAAGGAAGACGTGTAGATTAGTGCATAAGTATCTATTCAAGCATGTTAGATGTAACTACATATATAACTGAGCATTCAAAACGATTATAAACAAAGGCATAACTGAAGAAAATTGACCAGAAATTTAAAATGTGGATGCAAATATTGATAGATTTTTCAGACAGGTAAGTGAAAATACACCGATTCCTTGACATGCCCTGATTAAATATTTAGATTTGTTCAGTCAGTATCTATTAAACGTAAACTCTGATCATCTTAGTTGGAATGAAAATAACTTCATTTCACCTTTCTCTTAAAAAGATTCACTTCACTGACTATAGAATTCTAGCATAAAGTCTTTTTTTTTACAGGAATATTTTTCACTTACTTCATTGCACTAATTATTCTCTTGGCTTCTGGAGTTTATATTTGTCGGTGAGAACTCTTCTGTCAATCTGATTGTCAAATAGATAACCATTCTTTTCTATCTGGTTGTTTTTAATGTCATATTGTTCTCTGTAATGTTATACCAGATGATTTCCTATAGGTTTTTAAAAAATGTACACTGCTTGGTATTTCATGTACTTTTATAAATCCTAATACTCATGATGGCCTTCCATTTTGGAAAGTTATCTGCTTTCATCTCTGTCATATTGCCACTGTGGCCATTTCCCCAGTCCCAATTTTACATATTCAGTAAATATTGGAATGCATTTTATGCACTTCTGTTAATTTCTATTTATTATTGGTTCCCATACTTTCATCTCTTTGTAATGTGTTCTGAATTTTCTCTAAATCCATATTATACAAATGACAATATTCATTTACAAAATTGTATTGGTGCCTTTTAAAATTTTGCCTCTTATTTTCTGACAACATCTCTATGTTTAGTAGAATTCATCAGTGAACCATCTGAACCCAGTGTTTTCTGTTTTGGAAGGTTATTAATCATGAAGTAAATGTGCTTAATAGATACAGGCCTGTTGAGATTATCCATTTATTTTTGAATTTTGGTAAAGCATAACTTTTTAAAAATTGGCAAATTTCATCTGGGTTATCAAATTTGTGGGCATAGAGTTGTTTATAACATTCATTTAACATCTTTTTAATGTTCACGGAAATAATAGCAATGGCCCTTCTTTCATTTCCCATATTAGTAATTTGTGTCTTCTCTCCTTTTCCCTAGTTAATCTGGCTAGATGTTTATCAAACTTAACAATCTTTTCAAAGATGCAGCTTTTACTTTTGTTGATTTTCTCTACTGATTTCCTGTTTTCAATTTTATCAATTTCTGTTCTATTTTTTATTTTGTAATTTCTTACACTTTGGAATTAAATGGCTCTTCTTTTTTTGGGAAAGAACTTTGTATTATTAATTTTAGACTTTTTTCTAATATAGTATTTATCTATTTGCCCTTGTAGTTCTATCGGGTTTTGCCTTAGATATTTTGACAATCTGTTGTTTGGTGCATACACATTAAAGCTTATTATGTCTTCTTGGAGAATTGATCTCATTATTGAGAATTGATCTCAATATTAATATATACTGCATAATATCTCTTTTCATTCTTGAACATTTTTCTTGTTTGCTTTGTCTGAAATTAATATAGCTACTCTAGATTTCTTTTGATTAGTGAAAGCATAGCATAGTACATCTTTATTCCTTTACATTTTAAGAACTATGGTTTTTGTATTTCAAGTGGGTTTCTTGTAGATTACAAATAATTGAGTTGTGGTTTTTTATCCATTCTTATAGTCTCTCTATTTTAATTAGTACTTAGGCCATTTACTCTTTAAAATGATTAGTAATATAGTTGAATAAATATCGACCATATTTGATACTGATTTCTATTCATTGTCTTTGTTGTTTTTCTCTGTTTCTATCTACCTCTTTTTACTTCTCTGGTTTTCATTAATCATTTTAAATACTTTCATTTTCTCTT
>NW_016107382.1:6228101-6229633 GCF_001604975.1 Cebus imitator | reverse complement strand
TACATTTTTAGAGGTTGCTTGAGTTTGCAGTGCACTTTTACAGTAATCAAAATCCTACTTAAAATAACACTATAACACTTCATGGTAGCTTTGAAAGGTTATCTGTCCCAGGGGTCAATCATTGTCTTTCTCCTTGCATATGTTTTATCTATATGTTCTCTCTGGTGATCTCATTCAGTTACGTGGCTTTCAACATCATCTCTGTATCACTGATACCCAAATGTATATATTTATATCGTTATCCCTATCTGTCTATGACTCACATACACACATTGAAAATAGGGACTTATTTAAGCATCTCAAAATTAACACATTTTGAATTTTAACATTTTTCATAACCTTGCATCTTTGCCAGTCTATCAGATTTCAGTTAGTAGCTTCACCATCATTTTCACTGCACAAGCACAAAGCCCACTGAGCTGGTGACTCAAGCAGTTGATTGCTCTTTTTCTCTTCCCTCTTCTGCTAGCAAATTCATTACTAAATTCTACCTAGGAGTTTGATATTCCCTAGAATACTCATTTCTCAGTTATCCCCAGGGCAGTGACCTTTTCATCATTTAAGTCTTGGTTCATTTCTTTTCTGACTACCCAATCTACAAGAGCTTCGCCAATGCTGGCCTGTGCCATATCCACAGAGTCTAATATAGTAAGTTTTCAGGATATATTTATGAGTAAATGAATGTTTTCTTTTAGAGAAAAATGCATATCAAATTTCTATAGTTCTGCATCAATATCATCTACTATATGTACATTAACTAAAACAATGTTTAAAATCTAAAATTTGTTGAAGTAATCTTTCTTACACAGAAAGATACATATATAAAAGCTATATATTTTTCAAAATTCACTAATATATTATTTATATATGTTAAATATGTTAAAATTTTTAAGAACTATATTTTAATTTTTTCTTTAAATTTAAATTGTTTTTATTTCAACACTTACACATGGTTTCTACTGTGCTTCTTATGCTTAGTTCTATGTGCTAATGGTCTAGCACTGAATAAAATGGGCAAAAGCCTTGCCTTCCTGGAAGTCAGTAAGGTGGGAGTAAAAATAGAAGATTGTGGTTTTCTAAAAGCCAAGTGAAGAAAGCGTTTCCGGGGGAATGATCAACTGTGTCAAATTTCTTACAGGTCAATTAATATGAGGTCTGAAAACTGAAGATGAGATATAGTTAATTGGAGAAATGCTTTCTAATGGATAGAGTCCAGTCTCTGAAGTAATATAAATCTAGATTTGAAAATTCCATATGCCTCTATTTAAACTGTTTGTGCTCTCTAAACCTGGAATCTTCAAGACTATAAAATAAAAATAGGCTGGGAGGGGAGACTCACAGGCTTGTAATCCCAGCAATTTGGGAGGCTGAGGTGGGTGGATCACCCGAGGTAAGGAGTTTGAAACCAGCCTGGCCAACATGGTGAAACCCCATCTCTAAAAAAAAAAAAAAAATCAGCCAGGCGTTTTGGTGGGTCCCTGTAATCCCAGCTACTCGGGAGGCCCCTGGAGGATCGCTTAGGCCCAAGAACT
>NW_016107382.1:6220948-6228082 GCF_001604975.1 Cebus imitator | reverse complement strand
AAAAAAAAAAAAAAATAGCTGGGCGTGGTGGTGCATACCTATAATCCCAGCTACCTGGGAAGCTGAGGCAGAAGAATTGCTTGAAACTGGGAGGCAGAGGTTGCAGTGAGCTGAGATTGTGCCACTGCACTCCAGCCTTGGCAACAGAGCAAGGCTCTGTCTCAAAGTAAATAAATAAATACACAACCAACACAATGAAATAAACATAATAACTTCTATCTCGTAAATTTATTCAAGGAGTTAAAGGTGATAATAAATTTAAAGCTTAGTAAGGTAGCACATGATAGACAATAAATATTACATGCTATGAGTTACTAAATTAGAATATGGACACACTTGTAAAATTGAACATTTTAAAAAATGTTTATTTTAAACTACAGTAATAAGAACTGCAAGGCAGATCACTGACAATAAACTTATTTTCTTAGATGCTGCTTCAGTGAACCAGCTAAAAGTCTGTTCTTTCTACAAGTGATACAGCTTTTAAATTCCGTGGAGAACTTGGCCCGACTGTTTTAATATTCACGTATTGAATTTATTAGTATTTTTCTGTAATGGCTTTATTCATTGTCCTTCTTTTATGCACCATTGTCTATTTCTTTGCATCATGGTTTTTATAATAATTGGTTTTCCAGAAAAAAGTCAAAAGATCATTTTCTAAGTAATCATATCCAACATAGAGTTGAATTACTAATTGTTAAGTATATCAAACTAAATTTAATTTTAGGTTTTGTACAGTCAATAAATATATGACTGATTCTCAAGTATTTCATGTGTTTCAGTTATAATTCTCTCAACCAATCAAATATTTAAATACTTTTTAAAAGTTTATATAAACATATTAAATGCTTACATATTTATACAGGTTCATGAAGGAGTATCTGAAAATTGAGAAAGAGTTAAAGACAATTTGGCCTATGGTTTTCCAGAGAACATTTTTATTCAGTTTTTCTAAAAACCAATAAACATACAAAAGCCATATAATTTAATTTGCTTTTTTAAATTTCTTAAATAGCTATATTACTGTACCACACATTTTGTTAGAGACACAGGCATCTCCACTGAAAAGGAACTGCTTTGTACGGTTGTTTATTATGAACAGTTGTTGTAATAACACAGGCATAGCTAAAAAACCCTTGTTTTCTAGAATGTCTTTTGATCCAGAGCCATAAAATCCTGATACTAGATGAAAACAGAAAAAGAGACAGCTTTCTCTATAATCATGTTTTCTTTTCGTCCTGAAGGGCAATGGCTCCTCCCAATGGACAGAGAAACAGTTGAAATACAGATCAGCTTATTTTTCAGATATGTTATAAACCAGCTATGCTTATATCAGCATAGGGAAGGTTGGGCAATATTCTACTACAATCATTAGATTGTGTTATATATTAATTACTGGAGGAAGGAAAATAGCAATCTTTTCTATGAACAATTTTAACATATGCATTAATTAAGCAGGAAATAAGATTCTGTTTTCCAAATTTGAATGTGGCATAATTGAACTTTAAAAAAAGTTAGGTTCATGAAAATTGTTCACTGCATTTAGTTATGGATAACAAAATTCCACAAATCATGGGCAAATTAAAGCAAAACCACTTCCTTTCCAATTTGGCAGCCTCTTGAATGTTTAGCAAGCTATGAAGGATCATTTTAGTTTAGATAGATGAAAGGAGGATGCATGTGTGATTCAGAGTCTTTTTCACGCAAATAAGCAATTATTTTGGACTTGGGAATTTAGTTAGCTTTGTTTGAGATGTTTGTGAAGTCACAGTCATTTTTACTAACATCTGCTATTTCCATTTATACTCCTCAAAGACATAGTCATATGTAGAAATCAAGGAATTCAGCAAGATGATTAAAAAAATTTAAATATGATTCATTTTCTTTTAGGAAAAACTATTTTGATTTTTAAAAATAGAAATTATTTCTATTAATTATTATGTTTTTTCACTAGTGATAAATATCAGCTTTGATATTATTCTCTTTTGTTGTCTTGGTTCATGTTATGTTTCTGTATTTGCAGAATAATCCTTAAATCCTATCATATGCTGTATGTAGATAGGAATAGCAATTATTTTTATTTCTAATATCTGAAAACAATTGCCTTAAGAGGTTTTAAATTGATTCTTTAAAAATATCTCTCTTGAATAGCCACTCTTTTATAGTGTAGCTGTCCTAATTGCAAGCCCAATATAATGCAAATCTAGATAATTTCCAGAGCTTTATTGCTCTACTTGCCTGCCTAGTTACTGTCCTATAAGCTATTACAGGATTATATTACCAACACTGATATTATATTCTGTTTTCCTCTAACATTATCACTTGTTACTATTAGGCTTATTCCTATATATTTACATTTTACATTTTACATAAATTTTATTTGGAGACCTCTAACTACATGTTTCCAGATAAAGCCAAAGAATCCATAATCAACATATTTGGTTGATGATATTCACACTTATGATACAGTTTGTGTCAAAGTAAGGTTTATTTCCACATTCAGCAAATATGTATTGAAGGCACCACAATGGATTTCCATTAGTGTTAAGGGGAACATACTGAAGACAAAAAAAAAAAGTGTTAAAGAAACTAGGAAATATACAGGCAATCCTCATTATTTAGGAATTTCATTTTTGTGAATTTGCCTATTAATTAAAATATACTTGTAAATCCAAATCAATACCCAAGGCTTTCACTGTCATCTGGAACATATGCATGCTCCTTGCAATGAAAAAAAAACACAGCAAAAGAAGCTATCATCAGAGTGAACAAGCAACCTATGGAATGGGAGAAACTTTTTGCAATCTATCCATCTGACAGAGGGCTAATATCCAGAATCTACAAGGGACTTTAAAAAGCTTACAAGAAAAGAACAACCCCATCAAAAAGTAAGCAAAGGATATGAACATACACTTCTCAAAAGAAGACATTTATATGGCCCAATAAACATATGAAAAAAAAGCTCATCATCACTGGTCATTAGTGTAATGCAAATCAAAACCACTATGAGATACCATCTGTAAATTAGTTCAACCATTGTGGAAGACAGTGTGGTGATTCCTCAAGGATCTAGAAGCAGAAATACTATTCGACCCAGCAATCTCATTACTGGGTATATACCCAGAGGATTATAAACCATTCTACTATAAAGGCACATGCACACATATGTTTTTTGCAGCACTGTTCGTAATAGCAAAGACTTGGAACCAGCCCAAAGGCCCATTAACGATAGACTGGATAAAGAAAATGTGGCATATGTACACCATGGAATACTATGCAGCCATAAAAAAGGATAAGTTCATGTTCTTTGCAGGGACGTGGATGAAGCTGGAAACCATCATTCTCAGCAAACTAACACAGGAACAGAAAACCAAACACCACATGTTCTCATTTATAAGTGGGAGTTGAATAATGAGAACACATGGACACAGGGAGGAGAACATCACACACTGGGGCCTGTGGGGTAGTGGGGGGTTAGGGGACGGATAGCATTAGGAGAAATACCTAATGCGGATGATGGGTTGATGGGTGCAGCAAACCACCATGGCATATGTATACCTATGTAACAAACCTGCACGTTCTGCATATGTATCCCAGAACTTAAAGTATAATTTTTTTAAAAAAATTGAGTTGGCCAATGCACTTGATCCCGGTTGAGACTGAATAAGGCATTGCTTTGCCATCTCATTTCAGCTTTCATATAGTAGAACATGCCCTTTTAAAATATTCATTTAGTACCATGTTACTCTCACTCTGTTTCCCTTTTCTTGATGATTTTACTGTCTAATGTGGTAAAATTACCCCCAAGCCTAGGGTTGCACTATTGTCTAAGGTTCCTAAGTGCAAAACAGCTGTGATGTGCCTTAGGAAATAATGCCTGTGTGAGGTAAATGTCATTCGGTCATGAGGTATAGTGTTGTTATCCATGAATTCAGCCTAATGAATCAGGACTATATATTAAATAAGGTGTCTTAAAACAGAAACATACATAGAACAAGGTTACTACCTACTGGTTAAAGACAAGGTTGTTACCAGAGGCATCCAGAAACCTAACCCTCGATTTAGTCTTTATTTCATGAAGAAGCAATGATTCAATTATTGTAATTCAGTGTTCACAGTGACTTTAGAGAACATAACTACCATGAATAATGAAAATTGATTTTACATGTAATTTTTCACAGTGAAGTACACTGTAAGACCCCTGTGAAGTTTTTTTAAAAAAAGCACTATTTCTAGAATAGGGTCATAAAAAATATTCTTGGTACAAGTAAGTTTTGAGCTTGATCTTCTTGAAAGTATGAACAGGTAAAGGGAAGACAACTGGAAAATAGGAAAATGGCAGAAGTAAAAGCAAAGAGGTAAGCTTAATCAAGATGTCCTGGATGTTAACAGGTGATCTAGGTCAGGAGTCCCAGAAATGTGTTTGGATGAGTAGAGGATCTAGTGATGAAAAACACCAGCCACTAAGCTGAGGACTTTGACTTTAAGAGATAAGGTTATTTTGAAGCCTTGAGTAAAATAAAACTTGTTTAGGTTTTAAATATATTTGTTTTGAATGTGTAAAATATAATCATTGAAATATATCTATCATATCCATAACAAATAAATCAGTTGATGTTTTGTCTAATTATAATGGTCAATGCTAGTCCCAGATAAATTAATACCTATAATTTATGCTCTGAAATGATTTTTTTCTGATTGTTTAATACATATTGATAAAGATTCTTTATAAACAATATGTATTACTCACCCATAATACTGATCCCAAAATTCAATATAATTGAGTAAATATTAATACTCCAATTCTTAAAAATTAGTAATTTTTCTAAATTATGTATCTTTCAAGCAAATATAAAATTGTTATTTGGGGAGTTTATTTAGCTGACTTTTATTGAGAAAATTAAATATTTTTATTACATTGTAGGAGAGATAAACCAAATGGCTGCAATTAAAAAATAACGTTTGTTATATTTCCTTTTGTTTTATTCAATTTGTGTGACTTAAATTAATTAACTCTTTAAAGATTTATGTTATTAATTAAAAAAATAACACACATTGTATAGAAGCTATATCTTAGGACAAGCTGTGCTCCTCTGTGACTCATTACCAAAAGGACCATCTGGAGACATGAAAAGAAAAATCTATTCCTTAAACTCCAGTGAAAGCATGATTATCCACTCCATGTGAAGAGAGATTTGGGAGGCTTTTTCTAAATGTGCATTTCAAAGATTGACGAATTGTCTATCCCACTGAAGAGCAGAAACAACACTGAGGGCATGGTAAAGTTAAGTGAATTCCAATTACTAAAAGCAAACATATAAACATCTGTAATTCTAATGGCCATAATAAATCTCAGCAGTTGAAAAAAGAAAAAAAAAGTTCTAGTTGGCTTGATAATTGGATCAATTTTTCACTTATGGGCTGTCAATTACTTGACGTTTTAATGCACGCCAAATACAGCTAAAAGTATTTTAATTAGAATAACGTTGCAAAAAGTAACCCTACAGCTTTAATTGTGATTCTGATGCACAAAATGTGCATTTGAATACCTATTTACTGAGCAGAAGTTAATTAAAAGCATAGTTTTATATTGAACATGCACTGGGCAGAAAGAGAGGAAAAATAATTGGCAATTAGGAATATGTAAGAGTCCACTTTATAAAGCTCAGCAAGCTTGCTGCAAACTTTAAACAAGTTGAGAATTTCATTATTATTTTGAATAATATCAGAAGTTGTAACAATTCAATATTCTTTACATACACATAGAATATCTATAGTTATTAGTTCCAAAAGTTTCAATATTACTATGATAATAAATCATATGGTTACTCTGATAACAAGTTATATTTATATTTAAACTACCACAGCATAAATGATTTAATTCAGTCTTATGGATTGCTGATGTTGCTTTGAAGGTATCAGTAAATAACATCTGCCTTTTCTCATTGAAGTTTGGAACTAGTTTAGCATAAGACAAAGACAGAAGAGAAGTCAAACCATCTTCTACATTTCTAATAAAATTAGTATTGAGGACATATCATGAAGATCAAAGGGTGCTGCTCACTCCCTGTCTTAGTGTAAAATAACCGAATTACAAACTATTTTGTTCATTCTACCACTTCTAGAAAGTTTATAAAACTAGACGATTTACCTTTCTCAGCATTTAGATGTTAGAATTCTCGGCTTCTATATTGTTTGCTGCTGATGCTTTTAGCAAGTTCTCAGTAAAGAGGAGAGAAATATAGTGGATCCCAATGGAATATTTTGCCCAAATAAATCCTACAGTCACTGTTCAGCTACTTCACACTGGTCCAGAGTAGAACAAAAATAGGATCACACAAAATCTCCCTCATTTAGAACTATCTATAGATAGTATTAGAAAATAAAAAATCTTACATTAATGACTATCACCTACTGGCAAGAAAATTCTTCCCACTAGTGTAAGGAATAAGGGAAGGTGGAGACTTGAGACTTTTTTTTTTTTTTTTTTTGAGAAAATTTCTCTCTTATGGAAACCAGAGCAATGGGAAAGAGGCTTCTCTTCAAATATGGCCCATTTAGAAAAGTTAGTTTGCCTTTAAGAATAAAGAATTTTCTTGAGCAGTGGTTTATAGTGCTCCTTGAAGAGGTCCTTTACATTCTTTGTTAGTTGTATTCCTAGGTATTTCATTCTCTTTGTAGCAATTTTGAATGGCAGTTCACTCTCGGTTTGGCTCTCTTCTAGTCTGTTATTGGTGTATAGGAATGCTTGTGATTTCTGCACATTGATTTTGTATCCTGAGACTTTGCTGAAGTTGCTTATCAGTTTAAGGAGATTTTGAGCTGAGACGATGGGGCCTTCTAAATACCAGAGAGGACAAAAACAGACGGGAAAACATTCCATGCTCATAGTTAGGAGGAATCAACATCGTGAAAATGGCCATACTGCCCAAAGTAATTTATAGATTCAATGCTATTCCAGTCAAGCTACCAATGACCCTCTTCACAGAACCGGAAAAAAACACCTTAAACTTCATATGGAACCAAAAGAGCCCACATAGCCAAGACAATCCTAAGCAAAAAGAACAAAGCTGGATGCATCACACTACCTGGCTTCAAACTATACTACAAGGCTATAGTAATCAAAACAGCATG
>NW_016107382.1:6137492-6220282 GCF_001604975.1 Cebus imitator | reverse complement strand
TATAAATTGTTCTATTATAAAGATACATGCACACATATGTTCATTGCAGCCCTGTTTACAAAGGCAAAGACCTGGAATCAACCCAAATGCCCATCGATGATAGACTGGACTAGGAAAATGTGACACATATACACCATGGAATACTATGTAGCCATAAAAAATGGTGTGTTCATGTTCTTTGTAGGGACATGAATAAATCTGGAAACCATTGTTCTTAGAAAACTGACACAAGAACAGAAAATCAAACACTTCATGTTCTCACTCATAGGCAGGTGTTGAACAATGAGAACACACGGACACAGGGAGAGAAGCACCAAACACTGGGGTCTGTTGGGGCAGACTAAGGAGGGACAATGGGGGGTAGGGAGGTTGGGGAGGGATAACATGGGGAGAAATGCCAGATACAGATGATGGGGGGATAGAGGCAGCAAAGCACATCGCCATGTATGTACCTATGCAACAATCCTGCATGATCTGCATGTGTATCCCAGAACCTAAAGTGCAATTAAAAAAAATAATATATATATATATATATGTATATATTATATATAATTTATACTCTATAAAATGTGGTAGAATTAAGACCAGAACTGGGCTGCCCAATCAACGGTCCGTTACATCTCACTGATTCTTTGTCACCTGTCTGTACTGTTTATTTCTCTCTTTGGTTTGTGATCACAAGTATGTTCCACGAATTATTTATCTAAAAATATCAGATCTACCAGGGAAGGTTCTTGCCAGCCTTGGTCATCATTTTAAACTTAGTGCCAGGTGGAATGTCAATCAATGTAAGACAATGCTAGAGTTTCAACAAATATATTTGAATGAAGTAATAAATAACCAATAACTGACAACCACCATCAAGGAGGTAGAGCATAATCTTCACCCTTCAAGTGTGAGCTGCACATGGTGACTTATATCTAAAGAATACAGTATGAAAAGGAGGAAAAGAAGGACTTTACTCTGAAGAAACCTGACAAATACCACCTCAGGCAGGTGACCAAGGATACCATCAACAAAGAAAATGCATACTGATATTATTCACCCTTGGTGTGATGTAATAAATATGGCACTTCTGTGGTCTTCTTTCTCGGAACAGATGACATCAAATTAATAATGAAAAAAAGAAAGCCTTAAGTCTAATCCAAATTGAGAGACATTCTACAATTTTGATCATTTGTTTGTTTTATTTGGAGGAATTTCTATTCAAATTTTTGCCCATTTTAAAACGTTTCTTTTTTCTGCAGTTGAGTTGTAGAATTTCCATATTTAAAAAATTAAACTCTTACAATATACTTGGTTTACAGTTATTTTCCTTCATTATGTAGGTTGTCTTTTCAGTCTGTTGATTTTTTTTCTTTGCTCTGCAGAAGGTTTTTAGTTTGATGTAGTCACAGTTACCTAATTTTGCTTTAATTGCCTGTGTTTTTGGTGTCATATTCAGAAAATTATTGGCAAGACCAACGTCATGAAGCTTTTTCCTTTTGTTTTCCTCTAGAAGTGTTATAAGTTTCTAGTCTTACATTTAAGCATTACTATTTAATCCAATTGGAGCTGATTTTTATGTATGGTGTATTATAAGAGTTCAATTCATTTATTTACATGTGGATATCAGGTTTTCTCAACACTATTTATTAAAGAAAGAATCTTTTCCTATTAAGTGTTCTTGGCAACCTTGTTGAAGACCAGTTGATGACACACATATATGTGAGTTTATTTCTGGGATTTCTATTCTATTCTGCTCCATTGATCTATATATCTGTCTTTATGCTAAAATTATACTGTTTTAATTACTATAGCTTGGTAATATATTTTTGAAATTGGTAAATGTGATGCCTCCATTTTTTTTTTTTCTCAAAATTGTTTTGGCTATTAAGGGACTTTTGTGGTTATATGGGAATTTTAAGATCTTTTTTATATTTCTGTAAAAATTATTTCTTTGAGATTTTGAGGGGTACAGCATTAAATCTGTAGATTACTTTATTAGTTTGTTTTTATGCTGCTTATACAGACATACCTGAGACAGGGAAGAAAAAAAGAAAAGAGGTTTAATTGGACTTATACAGTTACGCATGGCTGGGGAGGCCTCAGAATCATGGCAGGAGGTGAAGGGCACTTTTTACATGGTGGTGGCAAGGGAAAATGAGAAAGAAGCAAAAGCAGAAACCCCGGATAAACCCTTCAGGTCTCGTGAGACTTATTCACTATCACAAGAATAACAAGAGAAAGATCAGCCTCCTATGACTCAATTAACTGCCCCTGAGTCCCTCCCAGAACACAAGGGAATTCTGGGAGTTACAATTCAAGCTGAGGTTTGGGTAGGTGGAGACACAGCCAAACCATACCATTCTTCCCCTCCAAATTTTATGTCCTCACATTTCAAAACCAATCATGCCTTCCCCATTATCTGAACTCATTTCAGCATTAACCCAAAAGTCCATGGTCCAAAGTCTCATCTGAGACAAGGCAAGTCCCTTCCACCTGTGAGCTTGTTAAATCAAAAGCAAGCTAGTTACTTTCTAGAAGCAGTAGGGGTACAGACATTGGGTAAATACAGCCATTGCAAATGGAAGAAATTGGCCAAAACAAAGAGGTTATAGGGCCTATCCAAGTCCAAAATCCAGTGAGACAGTCAAATTTTAAAGCTCCAAAATGATCTCCTTTGACTCCAGGTCTCACATCCAGGTCATGCTGATGCAAGAGGTGGGTTCCCTTGGTCTTAGGAAGCTCCACCCCTGTGGCTTTGCAGGATACAACCTCCCTCCTAGCTGCTTTCACCTGCTAGTATTGAATGTCTGTAGCTTTTCCAAGCACACGTTGGAAGCTGTTGGTGGATCTATCATTCAGGGGTCTGGAGGACAGTGGCCATCTTCTCACAGCTCCAGTAGGCGATGTTCCAGTAGGGACTCTGTGTGGGAGCTCTGATCTCACATTTCCCTTCTGCACTGCCTTAGTAGAGGTTCTCCATGAGGGCCCAACCCCAGCAGCAAACTTTTGCCTGGGCATTCTGGTGTTTCCATACATCTGAAATCTAGACAGAGATTCCAAAACCTCAATTCTTGGCTTCTGTGCACACACAGGCTCAACACCACGTGGAAGCTGCCAAGGCTTGGGGCTTCCACCCTCTGAAGTCACATCTCAAGCTCTACATTGGCCCCTTTCAGCCATGGCTGGAGCAGCTGGGACATAGGGCACCAAGTCCCTAGGCTGCACAAAGCCTGGGGACCCTGGGCCCAGTCCATGAAACCACTTTTTCCTCCTGAGCCTCCAGTACTGTGATGGGAGGGGCTGCCATGAAGGTCACTGACATGGCCTGCAGACATTTTCCTCATGGTCTTGGGGATTAACATTAGGTTCTTTGCTACTTATGCAAATTTCTGCAGCTGGGTTGAGTTTTGTTTGTCTGTTTTTTTTTTCCTACTGCAATTGTCAGGCTGCAACTTTTCTGAACTTTTATAATCTGTTTCCCTTTCAAAATGGAATTCCTTTAATAGCATCCAAGTTACCTTTTGAATGCTTTGCTGCTTAAATACTGCTTCCACCAGATATCTTAAATCATCTCTCTCAAGTTTAAAGTATTACAGTTCTCTAGGGCAGGGGCAAAATGTGCCAGTCTCTTTGCTAAAACATATCAAGAGTCGCCTTTGTTCCAGTTCTTAACAAGTTTCTCATCTCCATCTGAGACCACACCTCAACCTGGACTAAATTGTTCATATCATTGTCAGCACTTTTTGTCAAAGCCATTCAATAAGTCTCTAGGAAGTTTCAAACTTTCACATATTTTCCTGTCTTCTTCTGAACCCTCCAAACTGTTCCAAACTCTGCCTGTTACCCAGTTCCAAAGGTGCTCCCACATTTTTGGGTATCTTTTCAGCATCACCCTACTCTACTAGCAATAATTTACTGTATTATTCTGTTTTCATGCTCCTGATAAAGACATGCCCAAAACTGGGAAGAAAAAGAGAAAAGAGGTTTAATTAGACTTACAGTTCCACATGGCTGAGGAGGCCTCAGCATCATGGCAGGAGATGAAAGGTATTTCTTACATGGCAGCAGCAAGAGAAAATGAAGAAGAAGTAAAAGCAGAAACCCCTGATAAACCCATAAGATCTCATGAGACTTATTCACTATCACTAGAATAGCAGAAGAAAAAGTGGCTCCCATGATTTAATTACCTCCCCCTGGGTCCCTCCCACAACACACCGCTCCAACAACATGCCCGTCCCACAATCCCCCTGGGAGATAAAATTCAAGTTGAGATTTGGGTGGGGACACAGCCAAACCATATCAATCACTTTGGGTAGAATGTACAGTTTAATAATATTAAGTCTCCAATTCACGGACAGGAATGTTTTCATTTATTTAAGTCTTTTTAAATTTTTTTCATCAATGTCTTATTGCTTTCAGTGTACTAGCCTTTTACATTTAGATTGTTTATAAAATAAAAGTATTTTGTTCTCCTTGATGCTATTGAAAATGGGATTATTTTATTTAATGTCCTTGTCAAATAGTTTGTTGTTAGCGTAAGAAACACAACTGATTTTTGTATGCTGATTTTGTACTGAAAATTGCAGTTTACTGAATTCATTCATTAGTTCTAGCAGTTCTTTTGTTGAGTCTTTAAGGTTTTCTACATATAAAATATGGAATGTTCTCACATATAAGTGGGAGCTAAATGATGAGAACTCATAGACACGTAGGGTGGAACAACACATACTAGAGCCTTTGAGAGGGTGGAGAGAGAGGATCAGGAAAAACAACTAATGGGTACTAGGCTTCATACCTGGGTGATGAAATAATCTGTATAACAAACTCCTATGGCATAAGTTTACCTATATAATGAACCTACACTTGTACTCCTGAACTTAAAAATTTAAAAAACTATAGAAATAAATTTAAAAATTAAAAAAAGTCATCTGCAAAATGGCCAATAGGTATATGAAACATGTTCAATATCACTAATTGTCAAATAAATGAAAATGAAAACCACAATATTACCTCACACCTATTAGTATGGCTATTCCCAAAAAACAAAAGGTAAGTGCTGGTGAGAATATGGAGAAATTGAAATCCCTGTACATTGTTGGTGGGAATGTAATATGGTAGAGCCACTATGAAAACAACATGGAGATTCCTCAAAAAATTAAAAATAGAACTACCATATGATCCAAAATTAAAAATAGAATTACCATATGATCCAGCAATCCCAGTTCAGAGTCTATATCAAAAAGAATTGAAACCAGGATCTCAAAGAGACCTGCACTCCTATCTTCACTGCAGCATTTTGTAAAATAGTCAAATATAGAAACAACCTAACTGCACATTGACAGATGAAAAGATAAAGAATATATATATCACATTTTCCTTATCTATGTATCTATGTATGTGTATATATATATATATACATATGCATACATGTATATGTATACATATATATACATAAAATGGAAAGTTATTCAGTCTTAGAAAGAAATCCTGCCATATGCAACAACATGAATGAGTCTGGGGGACACTATGCTAAGTAAAATAAGCCAGTCACTGAAGGACATGATTCCATTTATATGAGCCATCTAAAATAGCTAAACTCAATTACTGTTTTAAGCTGCTGCAGCTTTCTGTGATGAAGGAAACCTCTGGTAAAAGGATGGTGCCTTAAAAGATATGAGCAGAAACTTGGTACTAGTATCACTCCAGATATGTGGAAAGAAGCTACAAAAAATACCACAGAAATTGGTAGAGGAAAGCTAAATAAAAATAAATTGTTTACCTCAAAAACAAAGTAAGAGTTCATGCAAATGGAAAGAATACGTTTCCCACTTGCAGAATTTGTGTAAGTTCTGGGTCCCAACCAGGTTCTCATCACCATCACAGCTGTGCCTACAAAAAGGGAATTTTTATGTTGTATGGGAAAATAGTTTTGGATTTAAAAAACTAGAAATGTCTGTTTAGATGTATTACAACATTTTGACTTTCTCTAATTTTAATTTATACTTTAGTAATATGCACAAATACTATACTGTACTGAGGCACAGTAGAGTGCCTATAATAATACTGTAATTTATTATGCACTTTAGTAATTATTTAAAGGTAGAACTCATGTTGAATTTTTAAGGCATAACAGAGACGTTTAAGTTACAAAACCGCGTTTTAAAACAACTAAATTTAAACCAGAAAAGTTGACCATTATTCATTCTTTCACTCTCAAAAATTCTGAATAGCAACCATGTAACTAGTTTTCTGCCTTAAGTAGTTATTTTTCTCACAGGCATCTTATTAAACTGGAATACATGGTAAATTTAATGAAAAATAATTTCCAAGTTTTTATGCACTTTTTATTTAATGTTATCCATATAATTTCTGTCTCCTTCCTCTATTTATAGATACTGCAAAAGTGAGGAGATTACTGATATTTTGCTCTGAACTTAGCATCCAGATTTATAATTCTTCCCTCATTCCTTATTCAGTACATAGTTTATAGAATCAGCAGACCCTTAATTAATTTCAGTTTCACACAGTATATAAATGTTTGAAGCCATTATTGCTGAATGGTGCCTTAGTAATTAGCCTAGATCCA
The DNA here is from genome assembly GCF_001604975.1 of Cebus imitator. Classification (NCBI taxonomy): domain Eukaryota; kingdom Metazoa; phylum Chordata; class Mammalia; order Primates; family Cebidae; genus Cebus; species Cebus imitator. The sequence continues at coordinate 6,213,708 of NW_016107382.1, read as the reverse complement.
ATTCACAGACAAATTGGATTTGTGATTTTAAAATTTGTCCTCAAAGCTGAAGTGCCAATTCCTTTCATATAAGAACAAGAACACAAAGAACACCCGTGTGTTCTTTCGTGAATCCAGTGAATATCCTGGATTTCAAAAAACACATTTTAGACACATTACCTTGAATTCAAACCATCATGAAAGCCAGAATGAATGTTCATCCATGATAATGTGAAATAGAAATGAATCACCAATCTTTGGGAAAAGTCTTTGGCGTGCAAACCAAATTTTTGTTTTTACCTCCTTCTCTCCTATGAAAATAAACAGAACAAAGCAAAAAATCTAAAATGAAATATGCCAACTCAGTAGAATATAGAATGGTAGTTTCCAGAGCCTGAGAGGAAATAGGGAGTTGTTTTTCAATAAAGTTTCAGTTATGCAAATGAATAAGTTCTTGAGACCTGCTGTACAGTATAGTGCCCATAATTATAAGACTGTACTTATAATTGCTTCTGGTGGAAGCAATTGTTGTATACTTTAATAATTTTAAGAAGGTGGAACTCATATTGAGTTCTCTTACCACACACACATGCATATACAAAACAAAACAAAGGGCAGGGGAACCTTTTGGAGGTAATAGGTATGCTTATAACCTTGATTGTGGTTATGGTTTCACAAGGTACGTACAAGTCCTAACTCATCAAATTTTATACATTATATATGTGCAGGTTTCAATATATAAATTGTATCTCAGTTAAGCTGTTTTTAAAAATGTCAATTTATAAAAAACGAAAAAGGTGAGTGAAAGAAAACATGACGATATTCAAGGTAAATGTAATGGATCTTGGATGGAATCCTGTAAAGAAAACACCATTAGGTAAAACCTAAGAATATCTAAATGATGTATGGACCTTAGTTACTATGTATCAATATTGGCTCACTAATTGTAACAAATGTATCATAATAATATATAATGTTAACAGTAGAGGAAACTAAAGGCAAGATATATGTACTATCTTAGCAATGTGTCTGTAAATATAAAATTTTTCTAAAAATATGATTAATTTTAAACATTACATAATAAATACATATGAAAAATCATTGGCACAATAGTGTTCTAGTAAAGAGTAAGATATGAGGACATTTAGAATAGGCATACATTAATTAAGGTTCATGGGCCCTTAATTTTTCAAGGATTAATGGTTTAAGACCTCTTAGAAGAATGAGCTAGGACTTATGAAGAAGGCAGTATTGCAATTCACAAGCATGTAAATATGGAAGACCTAGTTAAAATCTTCCAGGCATTTGCTGTACTCCAAGAGAAAATCACTTTTATCAATTTTTGGAAAAATGATTTAGTCCTTAAGGTTTTCTATTTTTCAGTTTAATTAATTGATTTAGAGAAATTTTGACAGTGTCTACTGCATTTTTTCTCCTTAAATACTTTCTCATAAAGGCAAGGTCATTTTGGTGCCAAAGAGTAACTAATTTTTTTTAAAGTCAGTTGCTGTAAGAGTCAAATTATATCATGTAAATACTGATTAATAAAATAAGGGCCAAATTTAAAGTTAAGTCCAACAAGGAATTTGGTTTGGAGGATAAACATCTTCTTTTGGCAGAGCTTGCTTTAAAAGAAAATTAGTGGTTTTCTGTCAAAAGTTGTTTTCATGTACTTTTGAAAAAAATGAACTTTTCCGTTTAGAATAGTTTTAGATTTACCAAAAAAATCACAAGGATAATACAGAGAGTTTCTATGTATCATCACACCTATTAACAGTTTCCCCTATTATTAACATACTAGTGTGGTGTGTTTGTCACAATTAATTGATTTTCTCATTAGTTTGATGTCACTTGTTCTTAGGAGAAACATTATAGTCACCTGGCTGAGGAAGTGTTTGTCAGTTTCTCCACTATCAAATTACTCTTCTCCCCCTTCCCATAATGTACTGTTTAGATGGAAATCACTTATATACATTAACACTTAAAAATTGGAAATTATGCTACACCTGCTTGAGAGCATAGTATCTACATAAATTATTATAATTCTTCACAGATTTTTATATTCTCCCCAGTTATTTGCTTATTCAGTATTTTATACTAGAATCAATTCATAGATAATTATTTTACACTTTGGTTTACAATTTTGTAATACTGTATTTATTTTGCTATCTAAATTGTTTCAGCTTGGCCATTGGGAGCTCTTTCAACTGGCTCCTATGCCCATTTGACATATCTCCTCTGCATCCTTGTGGATTTTTTTTTTATTAAAATTTCTTACTTTATGCAACTATAACATGCTCCAAGATCTATCTGCAATTTTGGCCAAACATTTTTAAAGAATAGAATCAGTTTTGTTATTTTCAACAATGAATTACTTTTAAACTAAATTAATTTTTAAAATAATTTGTGTATAACCACAGGTATTCTTATATTTACGCATTAACATTTCTAAAATTCTGAAAATTAATTATTTAACATCAATATTATTTAGTTGATTTATTGTTTCCTATGCTGATCTTTAAAAGAGTAATTTGGACAAGAACACATGAACCCAAACAGGTACACTCAGCCAATATTTAAATTATGAAGACATAAATATAAGTCTTTGGAGTGTTTTGGGAAAAGAAAGGAAAACAATATTCTAAGTGAACGGGGCCAAGAAAGTGATTCTGAGGATGCATGGCACCTCAATCGGAATCTTTCAGGTTCTAGTTCTCCAGAGCTCTCTCTTCAAGTCTGAAGCCACTTGCCTAGAGCCATTTTTATTAGAATTGTTACTTACTTTAGGTAGGAAAATCTTGTTAGAACCCAACTTCTCATTTTGCAGCTAAAAATGAAGCCAACACAATGGAAGCAGAGATGCAAAAGAATGAAGGTCAAACTGGATGCCGAAGATGTCTTTTGAGCCCCACTATCCAACTGCACTTGAAAATACTCCTATTCCTTGAACATACGAATATATGAGTTAATAACATTCTTTTTTTGCCAGCTTCTGGTATTATCAGAAAAGGCAGGTAGCATAGTGTAAATGTTATAGAAATTAGGATCAGACAAACCTTAATCCAATTTTGCTATTATCTAGTTATATGAATTTAGTGAAGTTACTTAACCTTTCTGTAGATGTAAAATAAATATTCAATTTGCTCATAATTCTGCTTCAATGTAATACATGGCATTCTTGTAAAAATACTGTTTAAGATAGTTTGATTATTAAAATGATAGTCCTTTAAAGACAGTTTAAAAATAGGCAATTAACTGATCTAGACTACAAACTTAAAGTTGAAACCAAACTAAAAGTTTAGTTAATTTAAATTTGATCTATTAGACATATAAGAGAAGTTTAAATACTTAGGAAGTTTGCCGTTATTGTTGCTAGGGAATTGAAATATCTTAAAAAGAAATCTAATATAATAACTTTAGAACCTTATTGTTTAAAATTTGATGATGTGTAATTAACTCTGGAAATAAGACCAACAATTCCTTAAAGCCCCCTTTGAAATCATTATTAAAAGCCTATAAATGTGAATAAAAAATTTGTAGAATGAGTTAAAGGCCCACAAGAATATATTTTTAATGTTAATAATTTTAATATTTAGTTTTAAACTTAAAAATAATGCTTCTAAATCTCTTTTAATTGTGATTTTATATCAAAATCACCCTCAAGTGTATCAAAAAACGTCAATATCACACTCAGTTCACTTACCCATAAAAAACCCTTTATAAACAGAACTAAAATGACCAAGTATGTCTGATGGATCATCTTTCCTTTTGTCTATTTTGTTTATAGATATGTTTGCATGGTAAAAATGAAAAAAAAAACTGCCTTATGAAATACAATGAAAATACATCTCTCATTCAATTACTTTTCTCCAAACACAGCTTCTTTCCCCAGCAATAGTATTATCAGTCACTCATGCATCCTCTAGCCTCAAAGGTATTCTGTGCATGTATAACTTTTGCTCATATAAATAGCACTGTATTATACCTTGTTCCACACTTTACCCTTCTTACTCAACAATGTACCTTGGAGATCCTACCATATCAGTATGTATGAATAACCTCATCTTTAAAATGGCTGATAGTGTTATAGTGTGTGAATTTATCATTATTTAGTAGACCAATTCTTTGTTGATAGCTATTTAGGCTTGCTTGGTTTTTCCTACACTATTACATATAATGTTTCAATGAATATCTGTGTATGTACATAGATACTGTACATTGAGTTGTATATCTATTGCACATAGGTATTGTCAAATTTTACTCCATAGAAATTATTCCAATTTAGAACTCCACCAACTCCCACAAAATACAGATGAGATAGTATTTCCAAAAAAAAGTTTTAACTGAATTCTCCACTATATTTACTGGTTATCAAAAGGCCCTGTGTTGTATTTAGTTCACATAAAAATAGCAAATTTAATATTAAAAATAGCAATAACTAATAAGGGGTTACTACATGTGACACATCCTATCATATTACATTTCTGTAAAGTTTACATTACTGTCATATTAGTCCTCTACAATAATAATAGTCTCACTTTCCTTTTAATAGATAAAAAACACTGGGGCAATAGAGAGGTTTCTAGGGTTCCATAGCTTTTATTTTTAAAAGTTTAAAATTTAAAAACAAGCTAGCCTACGTTGAATAATATAGTTTCCAAAGCTGAGCGTACTCACTTAGAGCTCAGCTTTTCTGCTTGAAATACAAACACAATTTCCTAACTCTCCTAGGTGGGAACACTACTGTTGGATGATCTGTGATTAGATGAACGGATCGATCTCAGTTTGGAACATCCCTTTTTCTTCCTTGGTAATAGTTTAAAAAATTCTAGAATACATGCATTTTTCTAGTTTTACACCGACAGTTTTATCCCAAATGTCTCTTGGGTGGCACAGACCATGTACAGGAATCCATCTTCATCCTTCTCACTCCCATACACGTCTGAGGTTGGTGTGGAGACGCTCACCACTGTCCGTTCACCAACAGGAAGAAGGCTTGATTAGCATTGAACTGTAAGCACCTTCTAATTATCTTGATGAGCTTATTCGTGTTGCTGTGGTTAGGTACAAGGAACTTCGGTTTTGTTTTGTTTTGTTTTGTTCTGTTTTTGAGACAGAGCCTCTGTCCGTCACAAGCACCAGGCGCCAGGCTGGAGTGCAGTGGCGCGACCTCGGCTCACTGCAACTTCCGCCTCCCGGCTTCAAGCAATTCTCCTGCCTCAGCCTCCGGAGTAGCTGGGACTACAGACGCGCGCCACCACGCCCAGCTAATTTTTATATTTTAGTAGAGGCGGGGTTCTATGTTGGCCAGGATGGTCTCCATCTCTTGACCTCATGATCCGCCCGCCTCGGCCTCCCAAAGTGCTGGGATTACAGGCGTGAGCCACCGCGCCCGGACCTTTTTTTTTTTTTTTTTTTTTTGAGAGAGTCTAGCCCTATAGCCGGGCTGGAGTGCAGTGGCACGATCCCGGCTCATTGCAACTTCCGTTTTCCGGTTTAAAGCAGTTCTGCCTCAGCCTCCCGAGTAGCTGGGACAGCAGGCACGCACCACCACGCCCGGCTAATTTTTGTACTTTTAGTAGAGACAGGGTTTCACCATGTTGGCCGGGATGGTCTCAGTCTCTTGACCTCGTGATCCGCCTGCCTCGGCCTCCCAAAGTGCTGGGATTACAGGCCTGAGCCACCGCGCCGGGCCGGAACTTCGTTTTATCCAGGACAGGAAGGTGCTTCTCATCCTTGTATCATTCTCTTAGCACCGGGATTTTGGTTGGGTGCTGCTCTCGGATAAGTTTACTCTTCGTGCTACGGCGCTGCTTGAGGTTTGCTCTGATCGTGTGGTGCGGGGATCTGGGCAGCCGCGGCAGCGCCGCGAAGGTCCCGGCGGCTCCCCTGGCTGGGCCGGCGTTGGCGGATCCGACTCTCTGATTTTCTTCAAACCCTGTAGAGACATCATACGGAACAAGGTAATATAAACCAGTGACAAAGATGATGGTAACAATGGCGATAAGTAACCTTTTATATAGCATAACTGTGTACATGTCACCCTACTTTGGGCTTGCATAGACAGTCATGCCTTGCTTGATGATGCGGGTACTTTGTAAGAAACGCGTCAGCAGGCAATTCTGTCTTTGACAAACACCGTACAATATTTATACAAACCTAGATGGTATAGATTACTACACACTTAGGCTATTGGGTCTAGCCCATTGCTCCTTGGCTACAAACCTACACAGCATGTTACTGTACTGAATACAGTAGGCAGTTATAACACAATGGTATGTATTTAAACTTATCTAAATATGGGAAAGGTGCAGTGAACATACAGTATAAGAGATAAAAATTGACACACCTATGTAGGGCACGTATCATGAATGACAGTTGTAGGGCAGGAAGTTGCTCTTGGTGAGTCAGCGAGTGAGTGGTGAGCGAATGTGAAAGCCTACAACATTGCTGTCTACCACTGTAGACCTTACAAACACTGCACGCTTAGGCTGCATTACATTTAAAATTTTCTTCTCTAATAATAAATTAACCTTAGCTTACTGTAACATTTTTCTGTAGAAACTTTTTATTTAGTTTTCATTTGTTGTCTTTTGTAATAACACTTAGCTTAAAACCTAAACAAAGTTTACAGAAATAAACAAATGTTTTATTTCCATATGTCCTTATTCTATAAGCTTTTTTTCTGTATTAATTTTTCTTTTTTATTTTAAAACATTTCTGTAAAATCTAACATACAAACACTGCCTGAGTCTACACAGGTTTAGGATCATCAGTATCACCGTGTTCCACCTCCACATCCTGTCCCACTTGAAGGTCTTCAGGATCAGTAACACACATGGGGCTGTCATCTCCTATGATAACACTGCCTTCTTCTGGAATACCTCCTGAAGGACTTGCCTGATGCAGTTTATAGTTAACATTTTTTTAAATAAGTAAAAAGAATAAACTAAAATAACGCTAGATGTGTAGTATAGTAAATACATAATCCAGTAACATAGTCATTTATTATCGTTCTCAAGCATTGAGGGCTGTACATAATTGTGTGTGTTGTACATATATATGTAAATATATGACTGATAGTGTAGTAGGTTTACACTAGCATCACCACAAACATATGAGTAATGCATTGCCCTATGCAATTAAGACAGCTACAATATTACTAATTAGTAGAAAATGTATAGCTCTATTATATTACAGAACCTCTGTAGTGTTATTCATTCTGTCATTGACAGAAATATCATTATTCAGTGCATGACTGTATTTGGTACAACACTATGAACAATAACCCTGTTTTACAGTTGAGGAAACTAGATGATGTTTTTCTGTAGATTGAGAAAGTCAAACCCAAAATCACCACAAAAAATCTTTTTCTCATCTTTCAGATTTAAACATAGGAAGTATGTGTGTATATGTGTTTGTATCTGAAATAAATTTTTAAAAATGCCCATACAGAATATTCAAGTTCCACTTTGTACTTCTTTGAGAAGTTGGTCAAAATGAAGCAATTTGGAAGAAGCTATCCAATCAGACTTTATTTGTGTAGGAAATCACAACTAGTAAGTTGGAGGAACATAAGGTTTTGAGTCAGCAACATCTGGTCTCACTCTTGATTGGCTATAGTTTTACTTCTACTTACATTTACACTTTACTCCTTATCTTTACATATGCTACTAACAATTTATGTAAAATTTATGTAAAAATTAGCTAGGCTAAAACATTACTAGCAAATATTTCTAGTTAGTTTTTTTCCAGCATGCACAGCTTAATGTCCTTGAGAACATGCCTGGGAAGATGATGTAGGACTTCATACCAAGATCTCTACAGGGAGAAGAGGTTAAATACATTCTACCAGTCTCATAGTTACCCAAGATGACTGAGCCGGATGGCAATGTCAATGCACTCTTTTTCTTTTCACTTTTTCTGGCACTTCTGTCCAGAATCAAAGGCCTTCATGGCTTCCCAGTGAAGCCTCAGACAACATATTGGAGATGGGAAGAAGGACAAGATTTTCACTTCTTAGAGAAATCCTTAGCTATGAGACAAATAAAATAGGGGACAAAGAATGGAAAATGTTTTCAGAATCAGGGAAATGTTGTGGTATAATATTCCTGATCTTAGAAATAAAAATAAAAAATGTAAGTGAAGTAAGAAAAAAATTATTAAGGAGGCACCAGCACCTTCTAGAACAAACTCACACCTTAAGCAGGGAAAATGCTCACAGAAAGGCAGGTGAGGGGGAATGAAGGCGATTTCAAGCAAAGATGATAGTATTGAATAATTTAAATTGCTTATTAATTTTTTCCACAATACTGATTTTCCTGGTCTTGTAAAACTGCATTGAGCTGTATTATAATACATTTCAAATTGTGGAAACTGCCTTACAATAAATATGACACAAAATAGGTAGAATTTTTGTGAATTTTGGTCAGAGGAATAAAACTCTTTTTTTTTTGGTGAGATAATTCTGTAAATTTTGCACAAGTTTGATTAGAGGGGAGACAGAAGATTTAAAGTTTTAAAAATAGCCAAAAGGATGTAGCAACATCTAGGTCTAATACAGCCATAACATAGGCTCAAACAGTGATGATGACATTGATGGAGATGGAGAAAAATGCAAGATGAGACTGAGAGGAGAGGCCAGTGCAATGACTCACGCCTGTAATCCTAGCACTTTGGGGGCCAAGGCGCACGGATTACTTGAGGCCAGGAGTTTGAGACCAGCCTGGCCAAAGTGGTAAGACCCCCGTCCCTACGAAAAATACAAAAATTACCTGGGCGTGGTGGGTCACATCTGTAATCCCAGCTACTTGGGAGGCTGAGGCAGGAGAATTACTTGAACCTGGAGCTTGCAGTGTGTCAGGATGGTGCCACTGCACTCCAGCGTGAGCGACAGAATGAGACCCTGTCTCAAAAAAAAAAAAAAAAAAAAAAAAAAAGAAAAAGAAACTAAGGAGAGAAACTACAGAATTGTAAATAAAAAGTCATTTCTCCACTAAAAATCCTAAAGATAAGCAATCTGTTGTTACTAAAACATTAATATCTATTTTAGTAAAAATCACAGTAAAGGGGAGAAAATATTCACACTTTCAAAAATAAAATCTACCATGAGAGTAAGCAAACAGAGAAACAAGTTCCTGATGTTTAAATTGTAGTAGTCTAAATATTTGCTATGGTGAAAACAAATAAAGAAATCAAGTGGTAACAAATTAGCAAGTACAAATATGTGGTTTTTCAGACATCATGGTGATGTATTAATGGCTGTTATAAAGCCAATGTAAAGAAAAATTACAGGAAGGAAGAAATAAAAGCTGTAAAAATTATCTTAGTTACACATTTTTAGTATGTTTTCAGGTGACGACTCTGCAATTCTCTTAATTAATCTGAAACTGATTTTGCATAGTGCTACTCACAGAGGTAGAATGGCCTAAATATACTAGAAATTCATTTTAATTTTCATGAAATCAAATGTTTCTGTTTTGCATTGGCAGAGATTCATTTAAAAGTTAGTTAAGGCAGTTTTTAGGTAATCTTCTAGAGTTCTTTAATTGGAATGATAGAATAAAACAGTATTTTTACAAAAGTACCACTAGGAACTCAGTTGGATGTGTTTTCTCTTTAACACATATAAACTATAGCAAACAATTGTATATTTTTTTACTTGTAACAAGAGGATTTTAAGTCAATTAAAATGAAATTGGCAACTTATTTAATTTGATAATATTTTATGCAAGTATGTTTAGTAATAAAAAAAGTGAAGTACAGAAAATGCAATTTGGAAAACAAAGCTGTTTCTATGTGTAACATTTGTCAAATCTCTTTAGGACTGAGCAGTTTTAAGAATAATTCATTGTGTATGAATGACTGAGAAAACACAAATTCAAATAAATTATTGGTTCTAGCAATGATTAAGTAGGTGGATATGAATTTTATCATTTAGTTTGGCATTGCTAAGTGAGAAAGGGTTGATTTATATGAATTAGCATTATCTACAAAGCATTTAATTTGGTCCCAGTAAATTGTAAATCTTAAAAAAATGAAATCAGTATTTCTCTAATAAATTTTAATATTTTATGGAAGTCAAAACATAAGTTTCTGTAGAAATCTCATACAACTATTTGCAGACCGAAGGTTTTATTTATATCTTTAAATAGATGGTAAATACTACAGAATTAAAGAATTGAAATACTGAACTTAAACTAAAGCCAGAACTCGAGTATATTAAGGCATAAACCAAAAGGTTGAGAATGAGGGACTCTGGTTCTCAACTAGAGTAGCCAGTAACTGGTTTGTCTATATATGGTGTTACACATGTGTAATGCTTCCTTATAGACTTTAAACAGAAGAATTGAACAGAAAGATGTCAGTTTTATCAGATCTGTATAGGAGAAAACATCTCCATAAATAAGATAGAAAAAACCAAGTCTACTTTCTCATTGAATAACAATGTTATAACAAGATTTCCCCCAAGGAAGCAATTTGACAAACAAGATTTTACTTGCAGTTTATCCGAATATAACAATATTATTTTCAAAAGATACTCTTCAAGAAGCAGGTTATTGACTTCATAATGTGTTATGATCAGGAATGAATGAAAAATCCACATTATTATGATTCATATTTGTTTCTTAGAATACACCTTAGAATGCAAATATAATTTATTATCATTCTGGTGTTTGAATTGAATAGTTTATGTAATTGATACATTTTGAATCACAATGTTGAGCGATTATAAATTAATCATCAAATATCTAATGATGCTTATGGTACAAAATAGAAAGATATAAACACGTATCTAGGAAGTCTGATCATTTTACGAGAGTCCCTTTAGTTATATTTCTGGAATATTTTAAAGAATTCAGCGTCATTCAAAGGTCTTCCATTTTAATTATAAAAATATTACCCTTTTAAGATTAAAAAAAATTAATGTACCATTTCAAAACTGAAAGACTTACTATATTTAGAACTATACCATTTCCAGAATTCTAAAATATATTTTGATTAATTGTCTTTTCATGCGTGATTTGTCCTTCCTGAGAATCCTTTCTGTCCTAATAACGCTACTGTTTCTCCTCTCTCTAGTTCAAAAAGCACTTAAGTGCCTACTATAGAATAAGCTCTGTGCTAAGCTACAAAGATGCAGATATTTTAAAAAATAATGATCCTCAACCTAAGCCACTTTTATATTCCAGTGGACTTAACAAATATATTACATACAATTTCAAATACTGTCAAAAGTATTATTATTAACTCACAGAACATGGCTACTTATTGCATCCAGAAGATTCAAGAAAATTTTCCTAGTGAAATAAAATAATGCTTGAACTGAGATTTGAAAGATGCTTAATGCTAGATAAAACAGGCATGAAAATGCACTTTGAGGAGAGGAAATAGCAGAAGCATAAGTACAGAGGCAAAGAGTAATATGAAATATATCATGATCATGAAATATATAAAGAGATGTGAACAGATGGAAATCTTCCTCATAAAAAAGCCAGTATGTATGTCCTTTGCATCCTAAAAAAAAAGTATGCTTTCTGGAGTTGAAACAACAATTCTGGAATATTAGCCTTTAGGATAGAAACTACTCCTAAAAAAAAAAAAAAAAAAAAAAATAGAAAAAAAAAAAAAAAAAAAAAAAAAAAAAAAAAAAGAAATATATCATGATCATTATAGGCAGATTGTTTGCTCTAGACTGTAAAATAAATTCAGAACAAGAGGGGGTTGAGACTGGAGACATATGTGTGAGCCAAATTGTTTATACTGTTCTTTAATCTCCATTTGCCTCACAAATAAGATGGAAATGTTTTGGAAAGATATTGGAAGACATAGTGTATTTTCTACCTTTAAAATGTTTTCTGTAAGGGGCCACAGTATAATACTCTAACAGTATAATATGAATTATTATCCTTTAACAATAATGTAGGATGATGAAATACTATTGGTGATAACGTTATTTTCTGTGATTGCTTTGTCACTATTCCCTAGCTCTCTGGCTTTAACTCCTAAGAATTGTAAATGGAGAGCACATGAATGTGTATTCCCCTTTCTTCATGTTTTTGTGAGGAGAGCCTTCCACCACAGTGGTGCTCCTGTTTTCATGTCTTGCCTCTGTTCTTACTCACCAACCTGAAGCAGGTGGAAAGACATCGAATGGGTGACTTGGGAATATGAACTGGTTACATGTAACTCAGCCCACTCTCATTCCTCTTCAGTTCTGCCTGCCTTCAGTAAAAGGTGCTGCCCTTTGAGAGAGAGAGAGAGAGAGAGAGAGAGAGAGAGAGTGTGTGTGTGTGAGAGAGAGAGAGAGAGAGAGAGAGAGAGAGAGAGAGAGAGAAAGAGAAGGAGAAAGAGAGAGAGATGGTTTGGCTGTGTCCTCTTGATTTTTAATAGCCATAATCCTCACATGTCAAGGGACAGACCAAGTGGAGGTAATTTGATTACACGGGCAGTTTTCCCCATGCTATTCTCATGATAGTGAATGAATTTTCACAATATCTTGCAGTTTTATAAGTGTTCAGTAGTTCTTCCTGCATTCATTCTCCTGCCTGCCACCTTGTGAAGAAGGTGCCTTGCTTTCCCTTTGTCTTCAGCCATGAGTGTAAGTTTCCTAAGGCATGCTGTACTGTGAGTCGATTAAATCTCTTTCCTTTATAAATTACCTAGTCTCAGGCAGTTCTTTACAGCAGCATGAAAATGAGCTAACATAGTGTGTATGTGTTTGTGCGTGTACATGCACTGTAACGGCTGGAGATGTTGGGATCTGCCAGTTTGTGGGTAATAAGGATAATTCAAAGGTCAACTGTTAAGCTGATTTTACCAAAGAATTAAGCATAGCATATGGACGTGATTTCAATGGAAATTTTGTTGTTCTTTCCATCTACCTAGTCATTTCTCAGTTGGTTTCAACGTCAAACAGAGGAGAGAAGGGTGCCATGAATTAATCTTCTAAACCTCTAACATATATGAAGGAACTATTTAGTATGTATTCCTAATTGGAATGGGCCCATTTAAATGTATGATTGGGATGAAAGTTTTGTGTGTACTTATTTCACTCTTTATTTCACTTAATAATTCCTGGAATCCATTCCAATTGCTCATGCTGCCCAATAGTCTGTCCAGGCTTTCTCTCCCTTCCTCAGATACAGCTTCTATTCAGCATGAAGATTTACATGACTGTTTAATAAATTTCTCTGGAGTAACAAGATAATAAGTAGTGATGAGTTTTTGAGCTGCCGCTACTGAATAATACATATGCAATTGAGCGTATGTTCTCTGGATGCCAAATATCTTAATCCAAATATGTTACTCTAAAAGTAGAAAATTCAGATTCAATGACAAGCTTTGGAAAGTTACTTATGAACAGATGGGCTTTTTGATGTGTTTGTATTACATCAAGTTGATAACTAAATATTTCATCTAAATACAAGCATACCTGGTTTTATTGTGCTTTGCTGTGCTGCACTTTGCAGATACTGCATTTTTTACAAATTGAAGTTTTTTGGCAATACTGAGTCTAGCAAGTCTGCTGGCACCATTTTACTAACAGCATGTGCTTACTCTCTGCCTGTGTCACATTTTGGTAATTCTGATGGATCTGAGCAAAGTAAATTGAAAAACTTCTGGAAAGGTTCACCAATCTAGATGCCATTCAAAACACTGGTGATTCATGCATGGAGGTCAAAATAACGATATTAGCCTGAGTTTGGAAGAAATTGATTCTAACCTTCATGGATGATTTTGAGGGGTTCAAGACTACAATGGTGGACGTAACTGTCAAGTGTGGTGGAAACTGTAAGAAAACTAGGATTAGAGGTGGATCCTGAAGATGTGAATGAATTGCTGCAATCTCATGGTAAAATATCAGTGGATGAAAAGTTGCTTCCTACAAATGAGCAGAGAGATGGGAGATGGGATCCACTCCTGGTGAAGATGCTATGAGCATTGTTGAAATGACAATAATGGATTTAGTATAGTACATAAACTTAGTTGATAAAGCAGCAACAGAATTTGAGAGGATTTCTTTGATTTTGAAAGAAGCTCTGCTGTAGCTAAAGTGCCACCATACAACATTGCATATTACAGAGAAATCCTTCATGAAAGGAAGAATCAATTAACGTGTCAAACTTTATTGTCTTATTATTGTCTTATTTTAAGTAATTGCCACAGCTACTCCAACCTTCATGAGCCACTACCCTGACTGATCAGTAGCCATCAACATCAAAGCAAGACTCTCCACCAGCAAAAAAGATTACCATGTCCTGAAGGCTCAGATGATTAGACTTTTCTAGAAATAAAGTATTTTTAGGCTGGGCACAGTGGCTCATGCTGATAATCCCAGCACTTTGGGAGACCACGGTGGGTGGATCACTTGAGGTTAGGAGTTCAAGGCCAGCCTGGCCAACATGGTGAAACCCTGTCTCTACTAAAAATACAAAATTAGCTGAGTGTGGTGACAGGCACCTGTAATCACAGGTTCTTGGGAGGCTGAGGTATGAGAATTGCTTGTACCCAGGAGGTGAAGGTTGAAATGAGCCAAGATCAAGCCACTGAACTCCAACCTGGGTGACAGTGAGATCCTGTCTCAAAAAAAAATTTTTTTTTTAAATTAAATTACGTATATTATTTTTAGACACAATGCTATTGAACACTTAATAGTTATAATATAAACATAACTTTTATAAACACTTGGAAACCAAAAAATTGGTATGTTTCACTTTATTTCAGTGGTCTGGAACCAAACATGCATATCTGCAGTATATCTCTGTGTTTCTCTCTTATCTATCTATCCTTTTGTATTTTTGTGTTTGTATAGAGATATACATATATATATATATATATATATATTCATTAGATGTGTGAATAGACTATAGTGTAATGTACAAATAAGTTTAATATATACTAAAAAACCAAAAATTATGTGATTTATTGCAATGTTTACTTTATTGTGGGATCTGGAATCAAACCCATAGCATCTTCAAGGTAGTCTTGCATGTGAGTAATAATTGGTTAGAGTTTATTAGCGGAGCCCCAGGTAACAACAGCAAGTAAGGCAGTAGCAGTGTTGCAAACATTGTAGGATGTCTCACTCAACATAATGTATAATATTTATTCCATTGCTTGTCTCTCTTATAGAAACACGATAGTGAAATACCAACTGTCATGCCTCGGGGAGTACATGTGACACAGTTCTAGTCACTGAGATGTCAACAATAATCCCTGATGTGGCATCCCTTCTCAAATAATGTAATGTTAGAAGAAAGCTTTTAGGCCACCCTTTCCCTCCTGCCTAGTGTGCTGAAAATATAAGGATGTATATGCCATGTTTTAATAATAAAGTGAAATTTAGATGTTGAAGATTGTTTGCGTTGACATCCTTGAGCACCATATGAAAAACAGGTTCCATATTTCAACCGCTATTCATTGAATTTATTACTCACAAACACATTACTGACAATGGTAACAAGTGCATTACAACTTTGGATAGGTCATGATTTTTAGCTGCAGACACTTGAAATTAATCTAGCTGGTTTATTCTTTATGAAATTGGTTAGTGGAAGTCACATAATACAGAATTGTTGGGATGGTTTTTAAGCTTGGCTACTATATATGTAAGAGATATACTTGAAGAACAACATATTTAGACAAAATGCCCAACCAGTCCATGGGGTCACTGAAAGGGAAAGAGATTGCCACTTCCACTGCCTCTACAACAGGATCTAGAAGCTAGAAATTTTGTCAAATCTTTCCCAGGAAACCCACATGCAACAGTTGCTTCATGTTCTTTATCTCTTCCTTCATGTTTTATGCAGGCACATCTGCTTGGCAGAACCTAAGTCGCATGCCTGCACACTTAGTTAAAAGGATATTTGGAAAATGCAGCCTCTATTTTTCAAGAAAGCAAGCCAAAAAAGTATTGAAATGAGTGTTTGAGTGGTGAGTGAGTTAATATAAAGTGTCTGCAACAAACTCTGCCAAGCTTGATTGGTATTGACTTCCTGGAGTGGTGTTCTGAGGAGTGGCTGAACATATGCATGCTCAGCCAGAAACAGTGACATGATTCATTAGTGATATCTGTTGAGATACAGAGAGAAAGTTTGGATATGGTTGCTGCTTATTGTTTCATCTCCAAGCAAATACTGAAATAAAAAGGCCACTAGAGAGTGGCAGCTGGGGATGTGAGACAGATCAATAATTATAGGAAAGTAAGATCTGAAAAACACTAAGCCACTATAACTGCTGAGCTGCTCAGTCTCAGGAGGAATTGAAGGAACTGAGATTGCAAAGAGACAATGGAAGTAGGATAGTTCTGGAACAGAAATATACAAATTAGCTCTTTTCCCCATGAGCTGAAGTTATTTTGGCATTTGTTTAGTCAATCTTTAGTTTATGGGCAAACAAACAAACAAATATGAATTTAACTTGGGCTGAAAATCCATTTTAGACACACCTGCTTCTGAAATCTTACTGAAGCATATTATATGAAAGGGTCTTTACCTTTAAGATCTACAGAAAATAATAGACTAAGACAAAAAATATGTAATTTCTAGGCCCATAAAACATATCTGGCTGTTTTATTTTATATGTGAAGAATCTGTTACCCAGAGTTACTATGGCTTATATGTAAGATAAAAATGTGAGCAAAATATTGCTATAAGTATTTCTCAGACCTGTGCTTTTTCTATTAATATGTAGTCACATGTTCATTCAATAATCCATATTAAGATACCATTTTCTTAAATGGTATATTAATACCATTTAATGATTATGAATAATGAAGAAATATATACAATAATGTCTCCATGAACAAGCAGTTTGTAATGAAATGGATGAACAAAGCCACGTAAAGACTGCATAAAAACAAAGTATGAAGTTGGAACCAGTCAGAATTTTAAGTTCAATGAACAGAACCTGTCTCTATGTGAAAAAGCAGAATATGAGTTTATTAAAATAATCATTGGAAAAACCAAAGAGCAAAGTTTTAATTAATTTCCAGAAACAAGGTAAAAAACATACTACAGTTTTGATGTGTTAAATATTCCTACAAGTACTTCTGTTTTTACAGGTGTCACTTTTCATAATTTGCTACTCTCCTCACTAGCCGAGAGAAACAGATGCTTCTTTAGAAGCCACCAAGTCAAGGTCAGCTACAGGGAAGAGTGGGATCGTGAATAGCTAGCATTTTCAGTTTTGTAGAAGGAGAGTATTTACCTGTCTCCATCAGTATTGTTAAAGTAAGGAAATCTCCTAACATAATGAGAAGTTAAAAGGCTAGGTATTCATAGATTTAAAAACTGTCAATCACAAAAAGCTATGAGATCTTGAAGAGATAGCTGTACTCCTATGTTCACTGCAGCATTATTTATAAGACACAAGACATGAAAACAACCTAAATGTATACTAATGAATGGATAAAGAAAAATGTGGTATACACATACAATAAAACATTATTCATTCTTAGAAAAGAAAGAAATTCTGTCATATGTAGCACCATGAATAAGTCTAGAGAACATTATGCTAAGTGCAATAAACCAGGTGAAGAAAGAAAAACACTGTGATATCATTTATTTGTGGAATCTTACAAAGTAAAACTCATAGCTACTCATGCGACAGAGAATGGTATGATGGTTGCTAGGGGCTGGGAAGACAAGAAAACAGGCATTTGCTGTTGGACAGGTATAAAGTTTCAGTTATTCAAGTTGAAGAATTTCTAGAGATCTGCTATGCAACAGTGTGTCTATAGTTAACAATACTGTGGCTTATCTGGGCAAGATGGCCGAATAGGAACAGCTTCAGTCTGCAACTCCCAGCGAGATCAACACAGAAGGCAGATGATTTCTGCATTTCTAACTGAGGTACCCTGCTTATCTCACTGGGACTTGTTAGACAGTGGGTGCAGCCCGCAGAAAGTGAGCAGAAGCAAGATGGGGTGTCATCTCCCCCAGGAAACACAAGGGGTCAGGGAATTCCCTCCCTTAGCCAAGAGAAGCCTGGAGGGACTGTGCTGTGCTATCCAGCCCAGATACTATGCTTTTCCCATGATCTTCACAACCCACAGACCAGAAAATTCCCTTGGGTGCCTATACCACTGGGGCCCTGTGTTTCAAACACAAAACTGGGCAGCTGTTTGGGAAGACACCAAGCTAGCTACAGGAGTTTTTTCTTTTTTTTCATACCCTAGTGGTGCTTGGAATGCCAGCGAGACAGAAATGTTCATTGCCCTGTTAAGGGGGCTGAAGCCAGGGAGCCAAGTGGTCTAACTCAGTGGCTTCCATCCTTACAGAGCTCAGCAAGCTAAGATCCACTGGCTTAAAATTCTTGCTGTCGCTGCCAGCACAGCAGTCTGAAGTCAACCTGGTACACTCGAGCTTGGTGGCAGGAGGGGTGTCTGCATTACTGAGGTTTGAGTAGGTGGTTTTCCTTTCACAGTGTAAACATAGCCACCACCAAGTTCAAACGGGCAAAGCCCACCACAGCTTGGCGAAACTGCTGTAGCCAGACTGCCTCTCTAGATTCCTTCTCTCAGGGCAGGGCATCTCTGAAAGAAAGACAGCAGCCCCAGTCAGGGGCTTATAGATCAAACTCCCATCTCCTTGGGACAGAGCACATAGGGGAAGGGGCGGCTGTGGGTGCAGCTTCTGCAGACTTAAATGTTCCTGCCTGCTGGCTCTGAAGAGAGCAGTGGATCTCCTATAATAGCTCTAGAGCTCTGCTCTGGGACAGATGCCTCCTCAAGTGGGTCCTTGACTCCCATGCTTCCTGACTGGGAGATACCTCCCAGCAGAGGTCAACAGACACTTCATACAGGAGAGCTCCAGCTGGCATCTGCCAGGTGCCCTTCTTGGATGAAGCTTCCAGAGGAAGAAACAGGCAGCAATCTTTGCTATTCTGCAGCCTCTGCTGGTAATACCCAGGCAAACAGGTCTAGAGTGGACCTCCAGCAAGCTCCAGCAGACCTGCAGCAGAGGGACCTGACTGTTAAAAGGAAAAGTAACAGAAAGGAAAAGCTTCAACATCAACAAAAAGGATGTCCACACTGAAACCCCATTCAAAGGTCACCAACTTGAAAGAAGAAAGGTAGATAAATCCATGAAGCTGAGTAAAACCCAGGGCAAAAAGGCTGAAAACTCCAAAAAACAGAATGTCTCTTCTCCTCCAAAAGATCGCAGTTCCTTACCAGCAAGGGAACAAAACTGGATGGAGAATGAATTTGATGAATTGGCAGAAGTAAGTTTCAGAAGATAGGTAATAACAAACTCCTCTTAGTTAAAGAAACACGTTCTACCCCAATGCAAGGAAGCAAAGAACCTTGAAAAACGGTTAGAGGAACTGCTAACTAGAATAACCAGTTTAGAGAAGAACATAAATGACGAGATGGAGCTGAAAAACACAGCATGAGAACTTAATGAAGCATATACAAGTATCAATAGCTGAATCAATCAAGAATAAAGGATGTCAGAGATTGAAGATCAACTCAAAGAAATAAAGAGGAAGACAAGATTAGAGAAAAAAGAATGAAAATAAATGAACAAAGCCTCCAAGAAATATGGGACTATGTTAAAAGACCAAACCTACATTTGATTGGTGTATCTGAAAGTGATGGGGAGAATGGAACCAAGTTAGAAAACACACTTCAGTATATTATCCAGGAGAACTTCCTCAACCTAGCAAGACTGGCCAACATTCAAATTCAGTAAATATAGAGAACACTACAAAGATATTCCTCGAGAAGAGCAACCCATTACACATAATCGTCAGATTCACCAAGGTTGAAATGAAGGAAAAAATGTTAAGGGGAGGCAGAGGAAGCTCGGGTTACCCCCAAAGGGAAGCCCATTAGGCTAATAGCGGATCTCTCTGCAGAAACCCTATAAGCCAGAAGAGAGTGGGGGCCAATATTCAATATTCTTAAAGAAAATAATTTTCACCGGGCGCGGTGGCTCAAGCCTGTAATCCCAGCACTTTGGGAAGCCAAGGCGGATGGATCATGAGGTCAAGAGATCGAGACCATCCTGGTCAACATGGTGAAACCCCGTCTCTACTAAAAATGCAAAATATTAGCTGGGCATGGTGGCGCGTGCCTGCAATCCCAGCTACTCAGGAGGTTAAGGCAGGAGAATTGCCTGAACCCAGGAGGCGGAGGTTGCGGTGAGCTGAGATCGCGCTATTGCAGTCCAGCCTGGGTAACAAGAGTGAAACTCCGTCTCAAAAAAAGAGAAAATAATTTTCAACCCAGAATTTCACATCCAGACAAACTAAGCTTCAGAAGTGAAGAAGAAAATAAAATCTTTTACAGAGAAGCAAATGCTGAGAGATTTTGTCACCACCAGGCCTGCTTTATAAGAGCTCCTGAAGGAAGCACTAAATATGGAAAGGAAAAACCAGTACCAACCACATCAAAAACATACCAAATTGTAAAGACCATCGACACTATGAAGAAACTGCATCAACTAACTGGCAAAGTAACCAACTAGTATCATAATGACAGAATCAAATTCAAACATAGCAATATTATCCTTATATGTAAATGAGATAAATGCCCCAATTAAAACACACAGACTGGTAAATTAGATAAAGAGTAAAGACTCATCAATGTACTGTATTCAGGAGACCCATCTCATGTGCAAAGACACACAGCCTCAAAATAAAGAATTGGAGAAATATTTACCAAGCCAATGGAAATCCAAAAAGATCAGGGGTTGCAATCCTAGTCTCTGATAAAACAGACTTTAAACCAACAAAGATAAAAAAAGACAAGGGCATTACATAATGGTAAAGGGATCAATGCAACAAGAAGAGTTAACTATCTTAAATATATATGCACCCTATACAGAAGCACCCAGATTCATAAAGCAAGCCAAGACAATCCTAAGCAAAAAGAACAAAGCTGGAAGCATCATGCTACCTGACTTCAAACTACAAGGCTACAGAAACCAAAACAGCATGGTACTGGTACCAAAATATATATATAGACCAATGGAGCAGCACAGAGGCCTCAGATTTAATACCACACATCTACAACCATCTGATCTTTGACAAGCCTGACAAAAACAAGCATTGGGGAAAGGATTCCCTATTTAATAAATAATGTTGGGAAAACTGCCTCGTCTTATACAGAAAACTGAAACTGGACTCCTATACAAAAATTAAGATGGATTAAATACTTAAACATAAGACCTAAAACCATAAAAACCCTAGAAGAAAACCTAGGCAATACCATTCAGGATATAGCCATGGGCAAAAACTTCATGACTAAAACACCAAAAGCAATGGCAACAGAAGCCAAAATTGACAAAAGGGATTTAATTAAACTAAAGAGCTTCTGCACAGCAAAAGAAACTATCATCATAGTGAACAGGCAACCACAGAACAGGAGAAAATTTTTGCAATCTGTCCAACTGATAAAGGGCTAATATACAGAATCTACAAGAAACTTCAAAAATTTACAAGAAAAAAACAACCCCATCAAAAAATGGGCAAAGAATATGAACAGATGCTTCTCGAAGACATTTATGTGGCCAAGAAACATGAAAAAAAGCTCATCATCACTGGTCATTAGAGAAATGCAAATCAAAGCCACAGTGAGACCATCTCATGCCAGTTAGAATGGTGATCATTAAAAGTCAGAAGACAACAGATGCTGGAGAGGGTGTGGAGAAATAGGAATGTTTTTATACCTTTGGTGGGAGTGGAAATTAATTCAACCATTGTGGAAGACAGTGTGATGATTCCTCAAGGATATGGAACCAGAAGTACCATTTGACCCAGCAATCCCATTACTGGGTATATACCCAAAGGATTCTAAATCATTCCACTATAAAGACATATGCACATGTATGTTTATTGCAGCACTGTTCACAATAGCAAAGACTTGGAACCAACCCACATGCCCATCAATGTTAGACTGAATAAAGAAAATGTGGCACATGTACACCATTAAATACTATGTAGTCATAAAAAAAGGATGAGTTCATGTCCTTTGCAGGGACATGGACGAAGCTGGAAATCATCATTCTCAGCAAACTACCACAGGAACAGAAAATCAAACACTGGACGTTTTCACTCATAAGTGGAAGTTGACCGATGAGAACACATGGACACAAGGAGGGTAATATCACATACTAGGGCCTGTCAGGGGACCAGGGACTAGAGGAGGGAAATCATCAGGAGAAATACCTAATATAGATGATATGTTGGTGGGTGCAGCAAACCTCCATGGCACATGTATACCTATGTAACAAACCTGCACATTCTGCACATGTATCCGAGAACCTAAGGTATAATAATAATAATAAAAATACTGCATTGTGCACTTAAAATGTTAAGAAAATACATTTCATGTTAAGAGTTTATACTATGATTATAAAAAGATGTAAAAATACAAAGAAACAAAACAGAAAGCTAATTTAAAAAAAACAAAAACAGAAAGCATATGGTCTAATATTTTTCCCAATACAAATAATTTTAAGAATAATTAATACTAAAATTCTTCTCTCATGTCCTGTTTTCAGGAATGAGAATGATTATTAGTTATTCCATGAAATTTTGCTGTATTAAGTATGTTGTACAAGGACTTTTTATTAATTTACATATATATATATATATATCAGAATGACAAAGAATGTATAAATATGTATACATCAGAAACAGGAATATGAATATAGTTTTATCTTTTGTTTATTACTTTTCCCCAAACGCATCTGGTTTCTGACTTGATATAATGGTCTTTAATTCATTTGTCCTCCAGGGCAAATACTTTTTTAGCCAATATATCTTCTGGGAGTGAAGGCACAAGCATTTTGCTTCCTTAACTCTGCCAAAGCAGTCTGTTTTGCATTTTAAGGTCATTCTGTTGCTGTCATAGATAAACAAAGGACCTGTAGAAATTAAAGTCATTTTCTCTTCAGCTAATAATCTCTGCCTATGTTGACTATATTTAGCTGTCACGTTAGTTCTTATCATTAGATGTATATTTTAGGATAACTGGAGCAAGTGTTACCTATTGAAAAAACATTAAAAATCGGTTCATCTTATTGAAGGAAAATAGGATAAATCATGCATGGAAACTTAAATGAAAAACATAAACAACACTCCATAACTTGTAATTATTTCTATATTGGTAGTTTAACCTTTAGAGAAAGTAAATAGTTTCTTTCTCTTGGGTGTCTATATCATCTTAGCAGCTTTTTATAAAGCAGTTCTGTTTCCACATTTTATTAGCTTTTCAAGCACAGACATCTGTCACTAAACAATTTCCTCAAAACTGTGGCCAAAATAAATGAAAATCATATTTGAAAAGACATATTTACAAATAAACACTTATTTGAGATTCAGTAACACTTTGCTTTTATTCTTCTTATGGAATTTTATTCTGAAATCGATTGACTTTTAAATATATTTTTCTCTTATTATCTTAAAATAACTGAAGTGTGAAGATGAATAATTTTATTTTTAAAGAAATTCATGATACTCTAAAGTAAAATGTTGTTTCTTGCTTTTTCTTTTCAGAAGTCAACACTTTTCTTTCTTTCAATGATTTGTAACTTTTCTCAATATTAACATTATTTTCTAATGCAAAGAAGTCTAAATTGAAGTCAGTTGAAAAAATCCTTACCATTAAGAGTATTTTCTGGTATTTCTAATTTGAATTCCATTACAGTGGAAGAAGAAAAAAGGTGGAGATGAAAGGCAAAATGGGAAGTCAAGGAAGGCATAAGATGACATTGAATTAGGATATCAGTAATTATAATGAAAAGCCAAGGAAAACTGAGGAATAAAGAAGAGTGTTAGCTGAATTCTATACAGAAGCAATGTATCAGGACATTTAGAAATAGCTGTAAAGCTGTTAGGTTTTAGATTTAAATTTTTAATTCATATGGAGTTAATTTTAGTGTAAGGTGTAAGGAAGGGGTCCAGTTTTAGCTTTCTGCACATAGTTAGCCAGTTTTCCCAAAACTACTTATTAAGCAGGGAATCCTTTCCCCATTGCTTGTTTTTGTCAGGTTTGTCAAAGATCAGATAAATTGTTCTGTTTTAAAGACACATGCACAGTATGTTCATTGCAGCATTGCTTACAATAGCAAAGACCTGGAACCAACCCAAATGCCCATCAATGATAGACTGGACAAAGAAAATGTGGCAAATATAGACCATGGAATACTATACAGCCATAAAAAGATGAGTTCATGTTCCTTGTAGAGACATGGATGAATCTGGAAACTATCATTCTCAGGAAACTGACACAAGAACAGAAAACAAAATACCACGTGTTCTCACTCATAGGTGGGTGTTGAACAATGAGAACACATGGACACAGAGAAGGGAGCATCATATGCTGGGGTCTGTTGGCGGGGGGGGGCCGAGGGAGGGACAGTGGGGGTGGCGAGGTTGGGGAGGGATAACATGGGGAGAAATGCCAGATATAGGTGTTGGGGAATGGAGGTAGCAAACCACCTTGCCATGTATGTACCTATGCAACAATCTTGTATGATCTGCACATGTACTTTAGAACCTAAAGTACAATTTAAAAAAAAAAGAAATAACTGTAAAGTTTTGAAACTGGATGAGTACTCAGAGAATAGTGACTGCTATTGAACTAAAATACGGAAATGTTTTATGTATTTATTAATTTTTTCCTAAGACTCTACAGTCATGTTTCGTCCCTTTGGAAAAAGTCAATCAAAAGTGAGAAAGAAATATTAAACAGACAAAAAAATAGAATTAAATATAAGACATGAGGAAAGGATTTTAATGCATTTCCAAATCCTAATTCTAATTCTTCCTGTGGTTTAGTTGTATACCTGCCTTATATACAACTTTGTTGTTTCGTAGAATCTGAATATCCTTTCAATTAATTTACTTTTATTTCAACTACATAGATTTCAGTTTCTGTTCTTTGCAAGGAAAATATTACCAAGAAATAAAGTAGGAAAATATATCTAGTATAGAAAATAAAGTGGTCAGAATTCACATAATTACTGCTCGAGAGGCAAAAACCTCCATGCCATTTGCCTCAGGTAGGTATTATATAAATTTCATCTGTGTCTAGGATGGGAAATGCTGTCACACTAAGATAAAGACAAGATTTTCTTGAATCTCCAGTGTTCTCATTTCCAGAAGCAGGAATTAGAAACACTGAGGAATGAAGGTGTTTAGAAGGTATACCTGTGGGCAAGGAGTTTCACTTTAGATTTTGAAGTAAAAATACACATTGCATCATATAACAAGACACAGCCTGGGATTGAGGAAAAATTATTTACAGTGACTTTAAGGAGAATGCAAGGGTGTGGGTTCTTAAATAAGGGGAGGGAGGATGGAGACAGGAACCAACACTTTACTGAAGAAAATAACTCCCCAGGTCAGAGGACAAAGGCACAATTTCCCTTTAAGGGCAAACAATTTTTGCTCTACCAGCCAAGGAGATTATTTTCTAGACCAATATTGTCCAATAAAAATATAACACATGTTATTTCATACTTTCTAGTAGCCACACTAATAAAAGTAAAAAGAAACAGACGAAATTAATAATACATTTTAATTCAATATATCCAAATTATTATTTCAAATTATAATCAACTTAAAAATATTGCAAAGATATTTAACATTTTGTACCAAGTCTTCAAAGTCCACTGTGTACTTTACACTCACATCACGTCTGAACTTGGACTATCCACATTTCTGTACTCAGTAGCCACAAGAACATTGTGGCTTCAGTCCTGAACCTGCAAGTTTGTACAGCAGAGTGGTGGGCAACACTGCTGTCCTCCCCCTCTTCAAATACTCCTTTTATCTTTCCTTTCAACCCCTGTATGTAGAGTCAGAAGATATTAATTTTAAAATCTTGCCATAAATTGATTTAAAGTTCCAGAACAAAATGAGCCAAAATCAGACCTTACTAAATCAAATGCTCCCTTCAAGAGTTCCTAAATTTTAAGTGGAATTTTAATCTAAAGTTAATGTAGGAGTTTCCTTGGCAACCACTGAGGCAGATATTATGGTTTTTCTTTGTTGGCTGTCCTGAAAGGTGAGCACTATCCTTTCCTGCCTCCCCGGACATGTATTGTAGGTGAATCTCCACACAGTGGTGGAGAATAGAACGTAGACTCAACCAGTTAGCTAACCAAATAAAGTCCATAACTAGATGCATGTTAAAAAATGAGCATACACTTCTTTTTGTTTGTTTTTTTCCTGAGACGGAGTCTCACTCTTGCCAGGCTGCAGTGCAGTGGGGCAGCCTTGGCTCACTGCAACTTCTGCATCCCAGGTTCAAGCGATGCTCCTGCCTCAACCTCCAGAGTAGCTGGGGCTACAGGTGCGGGCCACCATACCAAGCTAATTTTTGTATTTTTAGTAGAAACGGGGTTTCACCATGTTAGATAGGATGGTCTCAATCTCTTGATCTGGTGATCAGCCCGCCTCCACCTTCCAAAGTGCAGGGATTACAGGCATGACCCACCTCACTCAGCCCATTTCTTTTTTCTCATCAAACTGTCCTGAGTTTGCTTTTACCTGAACAGGAGCCCATTTGTAATTCTCTTTTCCTTTAAAGCCCTTTTCAATAGGAAGTTCTATGATTCCCTGATTCCCAGTGCTCAAACACAAACACAGAGCATTACATTGTGCTCCATATACAATAGTGACAAAATATATGGTCTCAGCCCTCCTGGAGCTTATAGGCAAGAGAGTGATTGTAAACATTTGAAGTCACAAATTAAGAAGAGTTCTTGCACATTACAGAGCATGGAAAGGTATCTCTGAGGTATCCAGGGTTTTTCTGTGGTAGAAAGCTATAATTTGAGTTCCTGCCGCAACAAAGGTACAACAAATAGCACAAGCCAAGTCAAAAGGCCTTTCTTTTTACTTCTATCATCCCTTCTTCTAACTCTCCAGTAGAAGTCAACAGTAGAACAGCTGGTGGGAAAGGAAATCAAGTAAGGAAAGCAAATGAGAAAAAATAAAATTTCCAGGGCCTGCCTTTTGCCCTCCCTGTTGAGTCCAGGGCCACAAGTAAAGGCTGAGCTGATTATGGGGAAGAAACACTGAGGTAGGCGAGACAGTAGGATTTAACTCAGATTAATTTATACGTTGTGGTACATTTTTAAACCTGACAATTCTAATTGAATTCTAATGCTAATACCCCCAGAGAATTGTGGATTTTCCCAAAATGTTGCTAAGAGGTTGGGCAGGGAGATCCGGGAGAGTGGTTGTATATATAGTGGCAGGAGAGGACAAAACAATAGTCTTATTCTTCTTCTGATTACGCCTCCCACATTTGGCATATTCAATAAATAATTTATAGATGTCTTTCTCTGCCACTCTGTTACAAATTTCTTAACAGCAGGGAGAAGTTTAGTATGTAAAGTGCCTAACACAATGCTTAGCATCTAATGTGTTAGTAATTCCAATGCGCCTTAAAGGGTGGCGTCACCTATCATCACATAATAATCACCTGTTAACCAGAATCAATGTCCAATAGGTCCAGAATAGTTTCAGATTTGATTGTTTGAAATTGAACCAGAATCAATATATAATAGGTCCAGAGTAGTTTCAGATTTCATTGTTTGAAATAGAAATCCTGTGCATTTATTTTGTGTAATACACCAACTACAATGCCTTGAGACTCCTGCTACTAGGTTGCTATTAGATTTTTCCTTAAAGTTTCCCCACCAATTATTGAGTTCTCCTGGATACTGCACCGAATTGACCTAAGAACAAATTCCTTTTGTTCTCCACTTTCCTTGCTGCTTCCTTCTCTGCCTGGGACCCTCACAAAGTCATTGTTCTTAAATCTTATTCTCACTTCCAGAGTATGGAGAAACCGTTTCCCTTAAAATATAATCTATCTAAATTGAGACAAAATATAAATTATGAAGAATATTTATTTTAACTAATAAAAAAACCTAGAATCCATAAAATACAAGGTGTGGATAGTTTACTCAAGGACCTTGTTATATTTTATGTGTAAGCTGATGCACTTTTAAGAAGAAAAAAATAAAGCATCATAAAGTTTTTCATTAGTATTATTCTTTAACTATTTATGTTTTTGCTCTAACATTAATTTCTGTGAGCTTTGTGATGCAAATCTATGTTCACCTATTTAATAGCTTTGTTAATCTTCCTTTTGCACTTATGAAAAGCTTTAATTAATTTTTTTGGTAGTGAAAGAGGCATACTCAAGCAATAGCAGCAGTAAGTGATCACTAGATGGCAGCATAACTCAATTCTTAAATACATTTCAAATGCTACTATTTTTCCTATTACTGGCATTTGTTTCAAAAACTTCAATGACTAAAACATTATAGTGAAATAATATGTTACTTCGTCTTAAATATTAGTTGCAAATAATCACACACAATCTTGAAAATAAGGCCAATGCATTAGTTTTTCTCCAAGTAAAGAAGGCAGTGGCCATTTTAACTATTGAAAGTACATTACGTAATGCTAAAGCCTAACAAGATAGAGTAAAGTTCATGAATTTTGGAATCTGATACAACTGAATTTAAATCTGGCTCTGTTCTTTCCCTGTCGTAAACATTAGAAAACTTTTTAAGTTGAACTTTTATATACCTCAGTTCTCAAAGAATCTCTTCATAATTAGAATCTTTTGAAGCAGCATTTTCATGTTCATTATAATTTTTACATAAAATGTGAATTATTTGTTTTTTAATAATTAAAATTCTATAACATTTATTATTTGTAGTATAAATATTGAATTTCAATAATTCTAGCTTCATTATTTTATAAATGCATCATGTGAGTAAATAGTATTCCTCTACTTTTTAAATGTGCTATCTTTAATTTGCATCTCTCTCAGTTCTCAGGCAAAAATGACCACACAATAGGTGCTTGATAAATGCCTGTTACCCTGATTTGAAGGAGATCACTCACTGTGAAAGTGATTAATTTACTTCAAGAATACCACCTCTTTACTGTATGAAAAAACAGAGGCTTACGATTTTAATAGACATTCGTAAGGTCATACAATTTGTTGAGGCAGATCCAAGATTAGAAACAAATTATCTCCCTAATATACCACATACTGGCTCTTGTTTTGTTCATAATCATCCACCATGACCCCAGCTAGAAACTTTAGATATAATTATTCCCTCTTTCTCCCTCACCCACCAAACTTAATCACAAATTCATGCCAAATCTACCTCCAAAAGCGTCTTGAATCCATCTCATTTTATTCATCCAAATTTCCAGTCTTTAGTAAAAACCTTTATTAAGTCACCTGTATAATTATGATAGTATCTGGAATGATATCCTGTTCCTAGCCAGGGACTTCTACTGTCTTACCAATTTTCTCCTTGAAATATTCGAGTTCACTTTGATGTAAATGGGAGTGTAAATCAGGGTGCTCTCAAAATCATATTATTTTTAGTTCTCAAAATTTGTAAGAAGTGACCCACATGCTTACAATGGCATGGAATAAAGATAATGTGTTAATCTCAATGTTTAAATGTACTGGGGACTAAGTAGACACATCTCTTCATCTCATTCGAGATATTTTATGTAACTAAAAATTTAAAAAATTGGAAAAGTAAGAAAGAAGGGAAGTTGAGTTGTTTCAGTTATCACTGAAACTTTACGAGAGAGTTAGAGAACTCTTCTCTCGCTGCATTGTTACCTCTTCCTGAATCTAGTCAGAGATTGTGCCTCCCAGCTGACAAGGGAGACAAAAGTGGAGTGCTACATTTCATCCTGGGTATTAATGTGGGTTCCCAGTAAAACAAACAAATGAGAAAAGGAAAACACTAGGTGACCATCTCATCTGAAGACAGCAATATCTTTCTAAATGAAAGTGTTGAATAATTGAGCTATAACACACATCAAAGTGAAAATTGCACCAAAGTCAAACAGGCAAGGAAGATTTTATTCAAGATTATTATAACAGGAGACAGAGGCCGGAACTCACTTGGAGCTCAACTCCAATGAAACCCAAGGCTGGAGAGTTTTTAGAAGCTGAGGTTGGGGGATCTTTGTCTTCAAACTGGCAATACCTTAAGGAAAAGTAAACTTTCTCATATATTTATGAAAGGAGGTAATTTTACAACTTGAAACAAGGTGCCTTATCTCCAAAGTTAGGCTCCTGCTCTCCCACAGAAGCTGGGAGACAGAGGCACTATCTTTTTTGATGATTATGGTTCAAAGAGATGTCTCCCAGGTTCTTAGGATAAACATTCCTGAATTGTATAACTGACAAGAGGGTTTTAAAAATATTTACATCTAAAAGGAGCAGAAAAGCAATTTAAAATGAAAAATGTTCTAAAGTAAATGTTCTGAGAAAAGGGGGACAGAGGCCTAGAGTCAAGAAGCTAAATGAATTAAAGTTTATTCATGCTGAAGGGAACATCAATGTCTTCTTGGTCACAACTGATTATCAATATGCTCTCTAGCAGCAAGTCTTAAAAGGAGATGAAAAAAAAAAAAAGCCTACCATGAGGAAACAAACAAAAATCCATAACAAAACGCAGGATTTCAGTAAAGAACCATCATGCAACCTGAGGGGCAGAAAATACAGACTTTGGCTGAATCTCTGTCCTATGTGAATTTTAAGAACAAATACAAAAGCAAAAGTATAATATAGGCTTAAGGAAAATTACATCAAGGCAGAAAAGAGAACACCATCTTGAAGACTTAGAGAAAATGCAGGTCTTGAGATAATCTGCTGTAAGAAACTAAAGAAAATTTGCAAAAAATGCATCATTATGAATTAAGAAGATACAACTCCAATAAAATAGCAATAGAAATTCATAAAAGAGTAATAGACAAATATCAATTTGAAATGTGAAAAATAATTGGATCAGAAGAAGGACCTAGAAAGTAATAAGCTAAAATAAAATATAAATTAAATGATATATAAATGTATTGATATTCCCTAATATAAGACATTTAATCAGTAGAATGAACAAAAACACTTAAAAGAAGCCTAGGTCAACATGCCCTCATCCAGTCTCACACATTTCTGTGTTTTTAATTCTTTTGAGTTTCTTTTATGCATTGTTATATGTTTATTCATTTATTAAGAGATTTTCCTTCAATTGCATAATGCTTGGCTGTTCCTTCATATTTAAGAATATCACTATTGCAAACTCTGTGTGCATGAGCAGCCTTGTCAGCTAGTGGCCGTTCTTATAGGATCATCTGGATGAGCTAGTCATTCATGAAGAGTCTCCATTAGTAGGTAGATTCTTATGCTGTTCAGTTTTGCTTGAAATGAATTTTTAGTTCTTCTGACTACCAGGAGTTGGGGTGAGGGAAAAAAGAAATAAAGGTGAATTCCTAATTATTCTTTCAGTTGTTTTCTTATTCAGAGCCAGACTTTCATTGTTAAGTATATGGATTAAATTATCCCACTTTCAACAAGATTTTCCCCCTGAGTACAGAATCTTTCCATTTCAGATTTTCCAGAGGAATAGTAAACATCCACACTTCTGTGAGGATAAACAGGCAGTGGAGCAGCAGGGGAAGGAAGAGATAATATTTGTTTACTCTGATGATTTTATGAATTTGGTGAAAGCTCAAAACAGATTTGTTGGGGACATGGACTTTAGTTTAAAACTCAAGCATACAAGAAGTATTCCATTTTTATAATTTGACTATCGTGTTGAAACTTTAAAAATTTTAATTTACTATGACAATCTAAATTCATTTTTAGCATATACATAGACAATTGATAAAAAAAATTGTAATAGACTATTATATCTTACCACCCAAGTTAAGATATCTCCTTCACTGAAGGAAATACTATTCTGAATTTGTATTTGTCTTTTGATATGGATTGGCTGTGTCCCCACTCAAATCTCATCTTGAATTGTGGCTCCTATAATCCCCATGTGTTAGGAGAGAGAAACAGTGGGAGGTAATTGAATCCTGGGAGAGGGGTTTTCCCATGTTGTTCTCATGATAGTGAAAAAATCTCAGGCAATCTGATGGTTTCATAAGTCAGTTTCCCTGCACAGGGTCTCTTGCCTACTGCCATGTAAAATGTACCTTTGCTCTCCCTTTGCCTTCCACCATGATTATGAGGCCTCCCCAGCCATGTGGAACTGTGAGTCCATTAAACCACTTTTTCTTTATAAATTACCCAGTTTGGGTATGTCTTTATTAGCAGTGTGAAAACAGATTAATACATCCTTTCTCTGTTTTGCTTCATACTTTTTGTATTGTTATTTACACTGCTGGCTTGGCAAGTGTTTGAAGTTTATACAAATAATGTATTATTGAAGTTTCATATATTTCTGCTCAATATTATCAGTATGTTATCTCCATATTGTAATGTACATACACTTGATTACTAGCGAAGTTTAACAGCCTTACAATTGTATTTTTTCCTTTAGTATGTCCACTTCAGTGATACACCTGCTCATAAATTTGTCCACATTCTAAGAAAATTTTTTTTCTTTAACTTATTGTCTGGCAGTTTCATTTCTTAATATTCTGCATATAAATTATTTGTCACTTAAAGGTGTTGCAAATATCAATTCTACTGTCATAACTTTGTATCTTAATGGACATTTATTTTAATGTAATCAAATTTATTAGTAATCTTTAATTGTTCATTGTTTTTGTATCTTGTTTAACAGATTAATCTGTGGGAGAATTAGAGATATAATGGTCAAAGATACATAATTTTAGTTAGAAAGGAGAAATAAGAAATCTAACCTTCATCATAGTGGCTACAGTTAATGACAATGTATTGTATAGATGAAAATTTATTTGAGAGTAGATTTTAGGTGTTCTCCCCAATAAATTATAAGTATATGAAGCAATATAAAATAGCTTGATTTAACTATTCCACAATGGTTAAATACATACTTGAAATATAAATATGAAATACATATTTTAAAACATTATGTCATATACCGTAAGTATATAAAATTTTTTATTGATTGATTTAAAAAATACATAATGAAAATAAGTTAAAAAGAAAAGAATTTTTTCTTGTTCAGTATTCACCTACATTTTTCTAAAAAGCTTTATTTTTAAATAAATTGAGCTGATGTGGAATTAATTTTGCATATAATATACAATTAAGACATAGTTTAATTTTCCATATGGATATAGCTTTCCAGTGCAATTCATTAAATGGTTAATTCTTTCTTCAGTGATGTCCAGTATCCATTCTGTCATAAACCAAGATAGCATAAATTTTTGGGGCACTAATGCTTGAATTCTTTTAGCATCTGTTTGTCAGTCACTTTCTGTATTAAGATTATATTTCCTCAATTTATAGGTTTATAATATCTGTTTGTATCTGGTAGGGCAATTCCTCCCAAAGTTTTGTTTTTTTAAAATAGCCTTCCTATACCATGACTTATGATGTTTTCCATTTATTACTTAAAAACAGTTTAAGTAACAGATATTTACTAATCTTTTGATATTTAGTAGAATTCAATAATAATAATAACCTGGACATATGCTTTGGTCAAGGTTAAATTTATTAAACAGTCTTTAAAATTTTTTCTATACTTTTCAGTGGAGTAAAGTAGTCTACTTTTTCTTTAGTCTGGTTGAAATTTACATTCTCCCAAACTGTCCCCATTCTATCTAGACTTACTTATTAATGTCTGTATCATTGTTCATATTGCCCCTTAAGAAGTTTTACTCTTCTCCATATGTGTGATTGTGTTTTGTTTTCATCTTGATGTTTATTTTGCCTTTACTGCCTTAAAGTTTTTTCTCAATCTGACTTACCAGGACAAATGTTGATGTAATCAATCACTTCTACTATTTTATTGTTTTCTAAATTTAAATATTTCTGATATTATTTTTATCAATTACTTTGTCCTAGCTCTTTTTGATTGTGTTGTCCTTTTCACTGTTTTTAAAATTCAGCTTCTTGAATTCAATGCTCTATGCCTTTGTTTTCAGTTTTTCAGTTTATTCTAATAAATGCCTTTAGCCAAACATATTATTTTCTTCTAGTGCTTCATATTCTTATCTAATTGTTCTATATAAATTCTTATTACATTTTATAAAATTTTTCTTATATTTACAATAGTTAATTTTTATATGCTGATACTGTGTTTTTCAAGGCACAAATTTAGAAGATCAACGATTCTTCCTATTGAATTGAATAGTTTTTAGTGAAAAACATATTTTTTATGGCAGATGCCTTTTAAAGGATCTTTCAGTCTAACTTTTTATAGATAAAAATGTTTTTCTTCTACCAGAAAATACACACACAGACACACACACACACACACAGACACACACACGTACATATACACACACACACAATATACAGAATAATGAATTAGCAACCAGGCTTATTTTGGAGTAAGAAGATGCCATTGCTAGATATTTGCTTATCAGCTGTGTAGCTGTATAACTTTGGCCAGGTCACAGGAACTCAGGTTTATTATCTATACAATGGGAATATCACACATTCTTTACAACCCCAAAGAGTTCCTGCAAAAATTAAATACAAAATGTTATCAACAAAAACTTTTTTCAACTGCAATAGATTACTGTTAATCTTATGATTACAAATAAGTAATTATAAAGAGTTGAAGATGAACAATCAGAAAGGAAGAAATGTGCTGATTTTTGTTTTATAAAACCTTGTTGACATGGCAATGTAACACTGATTGTATCAATTTTGTGATTATTATTTAGTCTCTCAGGCTGCAGTCTGCATATGTAAATTATATATAATTGATATTTTTATCAGATTCCCAGCTGGGAAAGATCCTAGGTTCAGTGTAAAGAAGAATAGCATTTTGTGTGTGTGTGTGTGGTATTAACAACTGGAGCCTCTAACCTAGTTTTATTACCACATGGCGTAATCTTTTCTTCAAAGCAGTCACGGCTCTCAAATCTGCAGAACACAAGACCTCATCTACATTTTGGTTTCCCACAACAGTTGAAACACCAGCCAATTTTTACTCTCTATCTATCCACCTAGTAGACCTTAAAGCAAATATTAGGTGTGACTCTCACTAGGAAAATAAACTTCAGAAGCAGGTTACCACTATTCAGAGTTTTTAATATTATAAGAAGACTTTTTCTTAAATGCTTTTTATTTTTGCCAATGAAGTTAGGACTCAATATGCCTCCCTCTCCTGTCCCTCAGTTGGTAGCAAAGAAAGAGGGAACATTATGCAATCTTTCATTCCATCTATAATAATGAAATCTGTCAAAGCGGGATCTTTGTGCCAAATATTGAAATAAGGGCTTTACGTATTTGTTTATCTTATTTTAATTCTAAGAATAGTCTTTGGAATAGGTATTACTGTGAGGTCTGATACAGGTCACATAGGCAGTAGTAAGTGGTAAAGACAAGTTTTAAATGCTGATTTACCTAAGCCCTAAATCCATTTTTCTTCTATACTCCTCTTTAGCATCTCTTTTATTTGGCAGCCCAAGGAAATTTGGGGAGAAAAGTTATTTAATGACTCCTGGCACTCTTCTCTTGAAACCCTCCAAATTTCCCAGCTGGGATCACTTAATTCTCACCTGCAAACTCTGTCTCTTAGCTGCTTGAAACCTCTCTTTGAAAAGGTTTACGCCAAGCTTGTCCAGTCCACAGTGCGCAGGCCGCCTGTGGCCCAGGATGGCTCTGAATGCAGCCCAACACAAATTTGTAAACTTTCTTAAAATATTATGAGCTTTTTTGTGCTTTTGTTTTCTCTCATCAGCTATCCTTGGTGTATTTTAGTGTGGTCCCAAACAATTCTTCTTCTTCCAATATGGACCTGGGAAGCCAAAGGATTGGACACTCCTGGTCTAGGCCAAGGGTTCATTCTTTTGCATTTTATTTTGTTAATCCTGCTGAGTTTCTGTACCTCAGTAAATTAAATACTGAGTTGACTGTGTTCCATTCCCTCTATTCCATGCTTGGCATCCAAGGCATAATTCTCTTCTACGGTTCTCACCAATACTTCTGGGGTCAGAGTCTCTCTCTCTCCCTTTTTTTTTTCTTCGGTTTTTGTCACCTTTAGATGCTTGCTAATTTCTTCCAGGTTTATATGATACAACATGTCAGTCTGGAGCCCTAGAAATTGACTTGTTCCTGACTCATTATAGCTACATTTTGTCAACTCTTTGTAATCCTGTCCTTTATTCCATGCTAGATATCCTGACACCACCTGTCTGCCTATATGGATCACTGGAAAATGGGATTGTCACTATTGACTTCTACCAGCTTAGTTGGCACATCTTTGATTTCATCCTAGTGTCTGCCAATTTAGCTTTGCCTCTGCTCCCATTGGAGACTGAGTATTTATTCTTATCAGTGACACCTTTATTCAGAATCTTTCCATTTGTCCCTTTAGTGACAATTCCCACCCTAAAGCAGACATGCAGCTGCCCAGTAACTAAACTCTGTCTGTTATATGTTGAACTATTTCTCTGCCTTCTATTTACTTTGAAGTTCTTTGGTAAATATTTTTAAAACTCAGAGAGCAAAATCACATTGATTTATAAATGAAGGTTAAACATATACACACACATGCACACACACAACCCTCTGTACAGGATTTTATTTTAATTTTGTATTTTGATAATTTTAAACTTACAAAAAAATTGCAAGAATATTACAAAGAACTCCTGTCTGTTTTAGTCCAATGTACTAATTACTAACATTTTGACATATTTGCTTTATTATTTTTTTCTATAACTATATCTGTGCAGGTTATTTTAAACCATTTGATAGCAGGTTGAAGTCATCATGTCTCTTTGCCTACGAATACTTGAGTATTTCCCAAAAACAAGAAAAATCTCTTGCACAATTATAGCCTAGTTATCAAATTCAATAATTTTAATGTGAATATGATTTTTAAAATCTAATTTGCATTTATACTTCTGTGTTAATAATTTTTTCAAAATTTTTTTATAACAATTTTTTTCTTTCTTTTTTTTCTTTTAAAACATGGGGTCTTGCTGTGTTGTCCAGTCTGGGATACAGTGGTATGATCATGGCTCACTGCAGCTTTAAACTCTTCAGGTCAAGTGATCCTCTCACTTCAGCCTCCCAAGTAACTGGGACTGCAGACGTAGACTACTGCAGCTGACAAATTTTTATTTTTCACTTTTTGTCGATATGGGGTCTCATTTTGCTGCCTAGCTGATCTTGAACTTCTGGCATCAAGTGATCCTCTTTCCTTAGCCTCCGAAAATGCTGATATTATAGGTATGAGCCACCACACCTTGCCTACAGCAATTTTTTTAGTGTAAGAACTGTGTTAGGGGTTCCCAAGAGCAGTCTTATTCTAGGCTTGATTCTAGAGTGCTCACAGGATATGGAACAGCTATTATACTCACAATTATAGTTCATGACAATGTGATGATACAGATTAAAATCAGAAAAAGGAAAAGGCACCCTGAATGAACTCCAGGAGAAATCAGACGTAAGTGTTGAGATAGCTCTTCCCATTGGAGTCATATAGGAGTGAACTTAATTTTCCCACCAATGATGCAAAGTTTTGCCACTAAGAAAGTTCACCCAAGCTTTGGTATCCAAGGTTTTTATTGGGGGTCAGTCACATAGACATTACCCACTAGCCTAACTGACCTCAGCTACCCAGACTCCAGTCTACACTCCCAACACCAGCAAAAAAAAAGATATTTATCTTAAATCACATTACTAGGATACACTCGTAAGGTCAAACTGATACAGTATGATACCTCAAGGTCTCTGGTAAGCAGAAAACCCTCTTATCAAGCAGAATATTCCATGGACTCAAAGGTAATTTCTTAGCAGAATCAATAGGTAATCTGAAGACAGGTTTTTCTTTGAAATATGCAGAGTTTGAGCAACCTAGGCCTGCTGAGTTAGTCCTTTCCTGCCTAGTAACCAATCTGGTATTTTGTACTACATTTAGTCATCATGTATATTTAGCCTTTTTAATCTAGAAGAGTTCCCCACTTTTTATTTTGTCTTTCATGATTTTAAAGACTATTAACAAGTTACTTTTTAGAGCTTTCCTAAAATTGAGCTTGTCTGAAGTTTTTAATGATGATATTCTGATCACACATTTTTCACTGAAATACCACAAAAGTAATTCTATTTCTCTTTCTCAGTAGGCATCAGGGATGAATTTTGTAATGGTGGAGTTCAGTCTGTGCAGGTAGAGATCATTATGAAGGCGGTATATCCTGGATCTCTTCATATGGCAACATGTGGCCTTTTGATAAATTAATAATTCAAGCTTAATTTTGTAAATTTTCTCACTGTTTAAGTTCTGAACCGTATTTCCTAGCAAGGGTCATTACAAAGGTAGTATTAACTATCTAGTGTGACCATATAATTTATTTTCCATGCTGGGGAAACTCTGAGTGTAGGAAGGGATGTGAATTATGCGTGACAAATAGGTACAAATTAAAATGCATGATCACTCTATTTCTATCAAAGTCATGACTGCACATTAGTAGTAACAGTTGGGATTAAATTATTTAGGTTAAGGATAATAAGCTTACTGGTGGCAAAAACAAAGTGATATTTATCTTTATTTCTTTATGATAAAAAATCACGCTTACATTCTTCTTTAGAACTCAATATGTTTCAATCAGTTTATTTTTCCACTGGGCATATAGCATGATTGCCAAGACAAAATGACTTAATGCTTTCTAAAAAACAAGTAAAATATTGTAAGAAATAGAAAGGAGGTGTGGCAAACATCATAGTCAAATAGTTAATCATAAGAATGCTGGTTGTATACTTTGTGATTTACATAAGGTAAATGCAGTGTTCAACAATGAATATAATTTATCAATTACAGTTAACTACAACATATATAGAATCAGTATATACACAATTCCCTGCAACCAACATGTGAAACAATTTCAGCAGTAATCATAGTCTCAAGGTGAAGTTTTAATGCCATCCGAATAATTATTGACCTCTGTATTGAAAGAAGAATCTACAGAGCTTCTCACATTTTTCAGCAAATAAAAAAGTAGTGAAACAATCCTTTACATAGAGGACAGCAGGTTTCACACCATCAACCCACTGAGGTATTATTGTCCTGTTTTTATCTTCACTTTATAAGTGAGGGAACTGAGACATAAACAAATCAACTAACTTGTTTTAAAAATCACAGAACTAGCTGGTGGTAGAGCTAGAATTCTGCTCAGTTCATCTGGTTTTAGTGGTCATGTGCTCTTAACCACTGTGCAAATACACCTTTTTTATGTAGCATGCCAAGAGCTCATTCAGTATTAGAAGATACAGACTATGTGTAATTCTATTTTAAGCAATGCCCTCATTACTGCCAATACCCTGGGTAAGCTATTCACTCATTGACTTGTTAGGGTATTTGATTTTCAAATGTGTTTCAACCTTTTTCCTTTATTTGGCACAGAAAATATAATGAATGGCTCCCTCTTTCACATACTCTCTTTCTTGGGTTTCTCCCTGTTGCTCAGGCTGGCGTGCAATAGCACAGTCTTGGCTCACTGCAGCCTCCACCCCCTGGGCTCAAGTGATCCTCCCACTTTAGCCTCCTGAGCCGTAGAACTGTAGGCACATACCACCACAACCTGGCTTATTTTCTTTTTTGTTTCTTTGCTTTTTTTGGTAAAGATGAGGTCTCATCATGTTGCCCAGATTGGTCTCAAACTCCCAGGCTCAAGTGATCTGCCTGCCTAGACCTCACAAAATGCTGAGATTACGGGTGTGGGCCACCACTCCCGGTTCTTTTACATCCTTAAAAGTGTTTGTGGCAATATATTTCCCAGCCTCTTATTGTTTCTCATTATAATATCAACGATAATGTTAACAAAAGATGAATCAAATTATTTGGAACTATAATTTTCTATATTACCATCTACAATTTTATTTCCATTGTAGGTTAATGTTCAACAATTATCTATTTAATTTATTCAATTAAATAATTCTACTTATCAGGATTTCATCAGGAAAAAATGACACATTCAATGAAATTTTAAAGAAAATTTAATAACAAGACTTTTTTTTGGAAGGAAGTGCTTGGAAAACCAGTACGAGAACCAAGGCAGCCAAAAAATACCAACAGTGGGAAACAAATTCCATCCCAATATGAAGTTGCACGGGGAAGAAAGATGTTACTGGTGCCAGTGAGAATTAACGCCCTGAAAAGGTAGAGGTGGACCATCTGCCAGAAGCCAAAGTCGTGGGACAGGGGGACACAACATCTACCAGAATCCTGGCACAAAGCAACAAGCGAGGGAATAGGGAGTCTGATTCCTCTCTTTTCGTTTTTGGATATTGATGTCTCTCGGTGCCTTCCATTAGTCTATCCAATGGGAATTCAGATAATAAAGAGCTGGAGTAATGAAATGCATAGGGGCCGCTTTCCCAGATTATAGGAAAGATCAAAGAAGGGCAGATAATTATCAGAAAAGGACAAAATAAGAGAAATAGTATAATAATTAGTACCTATTTCAAATGTTATAAATATAGCTAATAATATGTCCATTTTTATTTCATTATATTTATATTTTAGTCATGCATTTAGAAACTTATAGAGCATGTCTTACCATAGCAAAAGCTATTTATTATGTAATGTGACAGAAGAAGAGTATGTTGTTGATTTGGTGTTACAGATGATCATAGTTCAAAACAGTAAACTCAATAAAATATATTCATGAAGAATATCATGAAAACACAGAGGAGGCACACCTAGTCCATTCTGAAGGGCAACAGGGAAGCTTA
This sequence comes from Cebus imitator, assembly GCF_001604975.1. Lineage (NCBI taxonomy): Eukaryota > Metazoa > Chordata > Mammalia > Primates > Cebidae > Cebus > Cebus imitator. The sequence goes on along the minus strand of NW_016107382.1, from coordinate 6,173,090 downwards.
TGTGATAATCATAAGCTTTCCCAGGTTATGGGACAGATATGGATTATCACATAAGCTTATAATAATAATGGTGATCATTATTCATGGAATTCACACATTTGCATAGTTCCCTCCGCTTTAATTAGAGCTGGCCCTGTTACTCAATTTAAACAAAATAATTTGGTGGAGAGGACCATGTGCCAGTTTCATGCCCAGGCATTAAGATGCTCTGCAGCCTCTACCATTTTGTTCCCAGGAGCCCCAAAACACCATGTAAGAAGTCTGACTACACTACTGAAGAGGCTATGTACAAAGACTAGGTGGAGTAGAAGAGTTCTGAAGGTTAACTAGAGCAGAGAGGTCCAGCCATCTGTGTGCAGCTTAGTGGAGTCTCTTCCTAACAGACCTGCCAGTTGAACCCAGCGGTACAAGAAGGGATGAGAACAAGAATACCCAGCCGAGCCCAGTCCTGATGGAAGAATTGTAAGAAAATACAGAAGTTGTAAATTTGAGCCAATGGGGTTTGGGGCATTTTAAAAATGCATCAATAGATAACCTAAATAGTTTCCTTGAGATAATGACTCTTGAGGTAACCAAAAAGAAAAAATAGTTGTTTTCATGTATATAAGATCATGGTAGTAGTGAAGTGAACAATATTCAAAGGAGTACATAAAAAAGTTTTGAATATTTCTAATGCATAAATTGAGAAAAAGGTAACTCAAACTGAACCTGGAAAATAAACCAATGGCTGAATTCTAGACAGCATTATCTATCATGATATGGAATTCAATTGTATAAGTTTTTATTGAACTGTTTTTACAAGACAGTGAGTCAGAACTGCATTTTAGAAAAATCACTTTGACATATCCGTGGTGCATAGGACAAGTGTGGAATCAGAGAAATTAAAATAGCAGCTGTTGTAATGGCCCAGGTGAAACCTGCACAAAATGTGGGAGAAACAGCCAATCTGAGCTTCTTCTTGGCTGCAACTTAAATATACCAACCTATTTACTTCTGAATGTTATTTATCATTCCATTTATGTTACAATTGTTCTGTTTCTTCTAAATCTAGAAATCTCTGTTCTCTTTAAAAATATAATGAATTTTTGTATCTATAATTATATCTTACATTATTACAGAATGCATTATTGCTAGTTGTTTGCTACTTTTATTGCCATGGCTATAAGTCTTTAGATGGCAGGGTAGATTTATCACTTAAGCATTAAGCTATTTAGACCTAATAAAGTGCCTTGAGTACAGAAAAATTTGTAAAATTTTTGTATTTTCTAGAGAATTTTTAAAATAGGTTTTTTTTTTTCTGTTTCCAGTAATGTTTGATTAGGTTATTCAGAACAAAAAGATACTTAGGAAAGGGAAACATAACTCCTACCTAGAAAAAATTTGCATAATCTTAGGCTTAAATTATTTATGTAAATAATGTAAATGCATTGAATGCTACACAATAAAAAGTGATGAGGAGCACAAGGAGAAAAGACAATATGAATTAAAAAGAGAAAATAAGATGAATAAAAATATACAATTAAAATAGATCCAGAAGGGTGGATATTAGTGTTTTCAGACATAAATTGTAAATAACTATGTAAACAACACCCAAAGAGATAAAAAGAATAATAGATGAGAATTGGAGCACAGAATCAGAAACAAATGCAAAAATAGCTCCTAGGTTTTAGAAACATAATAAATTTGGCCTGTAATCCCAGCACTTTGGGAGACTGAGGTGGGTGGATCACTTTAGGTAAGGAGTTCAAGAACAGCCTGGCCAACATGGTGAAACCCCTTCTCTACTAAAAATACAAAAATTAGCTAGGCATGGTGGTGCCTACCTGTAGTCTCAGCTACTTGGGAGGCTGAGGCACAAGAATTGCTTGCAACTGGGAGGCGGAGGTTGCAGTGGGCTGAGATTGTGCCACTGCACTTCAGCCTGGGCAACACAGCGACAGAGTGAGACTCCATCTCAAAAAATATATGTGTGTGTGTGTGTGTGTGTGTGTGTGAGTGTAATTCAAGCTAGGGATGTACCTGAAGATTAAAAACAGATGAAGTGCAAGGGATCAAATGGGATGATAGATCAGAAGAAAATACCTGAAATGAAGCATTAGGAGACAAAAAGATGCATAATAGAGAAGAGAGGCTAAGAGACCCAAAGTAGGGTGTAAGAATGTCTAACATGCATATAGAGTCCTCTGAAAACATGAGGCTGTTAATAAACAGTAAGTGAAACAATAAGGGCAAGGGCTAATGCTGAATAAATGAGAATTATATGTCTTTGAAATTTCAATTTGAATGAACAATTATTGGCAATCAAGAGATAAGTCAAGAATTAATGGTAAAAGAGAATAAATATTCTCAGGCCTCTCTGTGCTGCATTCATGCATCCCAAGTATAGGGTAAGACTCCACTGAATGAGGGTCTCATGACCTACTTTCAGGCAAGGTGTGTCAAAGAATGTCTTTATAGCCAGCTGTCCAAGAGAAAGATGTGAAAGTCACAGTGACCTTGCTTCTGAGGCCCTCCCAATCTCCCTCAGTTCAAAGTTCTCTGGGATACCATTTTCTGGGCCCTGACAATATAACACAAGGCTCAGTACAATTCATCCTGTGAACCTGTCTCTCAGGTCATTAGAGCTGGCCTGTCCATTGTGTTCCACCGTTCTATGTCCAATTGTGTGATAAGAGTTGAAGGATTCAAGAATCCTCATACGTTCATAGTAATGCTCACCAGGGAGCTGGAAAGAATGTAGATAATACACGAACATTGACAGAAAATAATGAGACACTAAAAATCCTTTGACATTTTTCTATATCTAGGTATATATTTGAGAATCATCACCACAGTGGTACTGGCTGAAGTGATACATTGGAGGAAAGCAATCTAATATGCGTATCACAATCACCTGGCAATAAAAATCTCCTCCTCCTCCTCCTCCTCCTGTCTTCTCAGCAGTTCTGACAAGCTAATTGGTAGTACATTTTGGTAGTACATTAAATTCACCTGGGCTGACTAAAAATAATCCGAACCCCAGGCCAAACCTCAGGCCAAATATATAAAAGTAGTTTGGTGTGGGACCCAAGTACAAGTATTTTTTAAAGCTTCCCAGTTGGTTAAAATGTACAGCCAAGTTTGAGAATTGCTATTACTCAGTGGAAGAGGGTGGATGAGACTACTCAGTGGATGAGACTATTTTCTCATTACATTGAAAAGAATCCAAGAAAGCCTTGCCCAGAAAAAAGAAGTATGTTTAATTCTGGCAAGTCAAATACATCATCCTGGCAAAAGCTGTTCAGGTGTATATGGTGTATGCCTGAAAATATATATATATATATATATATATATAATATATATGCTGTATACCTGAAAAAAATATATAAATATATGGTGTAAACCTGAACAGAACACACCTATAACTGTCATTTTTATTGTTAAGTTGGAGCTTATTATGGGTGGTGCTTATTGTCTTGCAGGTTTAAAATTCATTTTAAATATCACCATTGAGAGGGTAAGTTAATGATATGGTTTGGCTCTGTGTCCCCACCCAATCTCATCTTGAATTGTAATCCCCATATGTTGAGGGAAGGACCTGGTGGGGGTTGATTGGATCATGGGGGCAGTTTCCCCCATGCTGTTCTCATGATAGTGACTGAATTCCATGAGATCCGAGGGGTTACAAGTGGTTTGACACTCCCCTTCACACTCTCTCTCCTGCCACCATGTGAAAAAGGTGACCGTTTCTCCTTCGCCTTCTACCATGACTGTAAGTATCCACGAGGCCTCCCCAGCCATGCAGAACCATGAGTCAATTAAACCTCTTTTGTTTATAAATTACCCAGTCTCAGGTAATATCTTTATAGTAGTGTGCATACAGACTAATACAGTGAAATTACTGTTTTGTTTTGATATTTGAATTTGGATCAAGTGTGCTTCTGAAAATGTTATTTCCTTTTCAATTTAATTGGCCAGTCATCAAATTAAAAACAAGATAAAGATAAATAACATAAACTTTATTTTTCACTACTTGCTCCAATAACAGAGTCACCTTTTAATTTCCTATATCATCTTTTCTCTTGAAATCATGCCTGTTTATATAGGCTCTTTTCTCTGGGTAAATGCTGTCACCACTTTACTTGGCTATGTCATTTTTCCCATTCAGGATTTAGCTTTGCTCCATCAAAACTATTCCTTGACAACAATACAGTATATTTCCACCTCTGAGAGCTATGCTCTCAGAAAAATCTTCATATGTCAACAATAGCACTTACAACCCTGCACTGCAATTACTTGCTTTTCCACAACGTTCAATTCATGGGCTTTGCAGAAAAAGTTAAAAAGTTTTTATTACCTGCATTATTATTTTCTATACAGTGTCTACAGTTTTGCCACTTCAGATTTGGCCCTTAAATTGAAGTACTCAATATCATAACTGAGAGTAAAGAAAACGATAAACTATTATAATTATCTTTCATGTCTACTTTTTCATTTCTTGACTTTTTTGTACTTTTCCTCTGTGCTCTCAGATATTTCTTCTTTACTCAAACAAGTTCCTAGCAGCAGCTGTCTTCTTTCAATTTTAAACCATAAGATTTAAAAACTATTTCCAGTTACATACTGTCTTCTGCTACAATTTTTATTTTATTGATAGCTCTGTAAGAATCTCTTCAGTTTTCCAGAGTTGTCAGTACATGATTTGATTCCATATATTGGATTTCTTCCTTCAATTTGTTAGATATCCTTAAATAAATAATTTTGTAACCTATTCATGGGCGTATACATAGGAGTTCATTAGCAAATGTTCAGGCCTGATTGCTGGGATCTCTTTTTTAGTGGTAATCCCACAACTGGTGTGTGTGTGGGGGTAATAAAAACAGCAATCTTTATTTAAAAGATCAACATATAATGATAAAAAAATGGAGATCCATTCCCTTTGACATGAAATGCAAGAATTGACAACCTATAACCTTTTCTGAGACAAGTGAGAGTCCAGGTAAAAATATGAGAGAGGGCCTCCCCAGCTGCAGGACCAAATTCAGTTCGACCCAGTAATGTTTTGCAACTCCACAGTTCCCCGCCAGGGTTAGGAAAATCATACACATTCCCAAAGAATAGTATTGAGCGTGTTGGGAAATACACCCTTCATTACCTTGCTCTTCAGGTTGCAAAACCATCCACTAGCCCATATAGTACAGACAACAAAGTAGTTCTGCCATCTTCTTCCAAGAAATCATGGCTTCCACACTACATTCTATACCAGCAAATGTATTTTGTTCATTAAGTCCTTCTAGCAAAGAATTGAGAATGACAGTGAAACTGATTTTCTCTGGAATTCTAACTTCTCACAATTCTTGTAGGCACATTGTTAGCCATAGGTGCACAGTAAATGAACTATGTCATACAACTGGAATAGCCTGAGATATTTTAATAAACATGTAAGTTTACATGGAAAAATATTTTTGATGTATCCTTTTGAAATTGTACTTAATGATTATGCTTAGGCCTTTTGAATTAGAAATTTATACTACTATAATAACAAGTAAAGCAATTATGCCTCTCCTGCAATATTGACAGAATTCATTTTGATGTCTGTTAGTAATTATAAGATGATTCTCTGCTACCCTTAATGTGTACTTTAGTTAAAAACAGAATGAGTTAGATGCACAGTGGTGGATAAGAAGTTGCAATTCTCAAGTTCTTTCTTGAAATGTGAATTCTTTGCAAATAAAAGCAGTAGGGAAAAATGTTGTTTCAGTGGTACTATACAATAAATTTCTCAGCTTTTATAAAAGAGACAAAGGAAAAAAATGTATCTCTGCACTTATTTTCTTTTGGTACAAAAATGGTAGCATAGCAATTTACAGAATAAAGTAGGCATTAAAATAATTTGTGGTTAAAAATGATTAACTGGGAAAATAACTTTAGAAGACATGCAGCATGTATTTATTATAAAAAATGAGGCAGCCCAGTATAGCTTTTAAGAACACAGCCCATGAAGCAGTATGCCTGGGTTTGAATCTTTGCCCTATTTGCTTGCTAGAAGCATGACCTCAGTCCCTTAAACTCGGTGAATCAGCCTGTTTCTTTCTCTAAAATATGTACGAGTACCTCTCTTGTAAGTTGTTTGAGGCTTGAACAGAATGCTTACAATGGTGTCTGGCACTTGGAAAGCACTGTTAAGAGAGTTCGTTTTCCCTTCTCTGTCATATCTCCATAATTCACAGATGTGTGATCTGTGTTTCTTAAATGCCTAGAACAATGCACATAGTAGTTAATAAATGGTGTTAACTAAATGAATAAAAGTGTGATATGAATCTTCCTACTTTCATTGCATATAAAAATGAAAATGACAGCATTTTTTCTGCATACATTTTTTCATTATGGAAACCAATTATTTAGAGGTATTCAGGGACTTGGCCTTAACATGATAGAATCACTTACTAATACACTAATATCTACATCCAAAGTAATGTATTATGAACAACTTCAAATAAAATACCTATTGTAATGAAAGATTATTCCATTATCATTATGCCTAAATCATTAGGTTTGTGTTTCAGTATGTATGTCCATTTTCAAATCCTCTATTATTGATTGCAAATTATTAAAAAGTTATTGAAAAGACCACATTGAGAAATAATCACCTGCATCTATTAATGTATCTTATGTTAAAAGTTATAACTATATATATATATATATATATAAATTTATTTATTATACTTTAAGTTCTGGGGTACATGTGCAGATAGTGCAGGTTTTTTGCATAGGTATATGTGCCATGATGGTGGTTTGTTGCATCCATTGCCAAATCATCTACATTAGGTAATTCTCTTAATACTATCCCTCCTCAATCCCCCCACCCCAGCTATTCCTTCTCTAGCCCTCCACCCCCCAGGCCCCAGTGGGTGATGTTCCCCTCCCTGTGTCCATGTGCTCTTGTTCAACAGCCACTTATGAGTGAGAACATGTGGTGTTTGGTTTTCTGTTCTTGTGTTAGTTTGCTGAGAATGATGGTTTCCAGTTTCATCCATGTCCCTGCAAAGGACATGAACTCATCCTTTTTTATGGCTTCATAGTATGCCATGGTGTATATGTGCCACATTTTCTTTATCCAGTCTATCATTGATGGGCACTTGGGTTGGTTGCAAGTGTTTGCTAGTGTGAACAGTGCCTCAATAGACATACGTGTGCATGTGTCCTTATAATAGAATGATTTATAATCCTTTGGGTATATACCCAGTAATGGGATTGCTGGGTCAGGTGGTATTTCTAGTTCTAGATTATTGAGGAATCGTCACACTGTCTTCCACAATGGTTGAATTTACACTCCCACCAACAGTGTAAAAGTGTTCCTATTTCTCCACAATCTCTCCAGCATCTGTTGTCTCCAGATTTTTTAATGATTGCCATTCTAACTGGCATGAGGTGGTATCTCAATGTGGTTTTGATTTGCATTTCTCTAATGACCAGTGATGATGAGCTGTTTTTCATATGTTGTTAGCTGCATAAATGGCTTCTTTTGAAAAGTGTCTGTTCATATCCTTTGCTCATTTTTTGATAGGATTGGTTTTTTTTTTTTGTAAATTTGTTTAAGTTTTCCATAGATTCTGGATATTAGCCCTTTGTCAGATGGGTAGATTGCAAAAATTTTTTCCCACTCCTTTGGTTTCTGGTTCACTCTATTGATAGTTTTTTTTTGCTGTGCAGAAGCTGTTAAGTTTAATTAGATACCATTAGTCTATTTTTGCTTTTGTTGACAGTGCTTTTGGTGTTTTAGTCATGAAGTCCTTGCCATGCCTATGTCCTGAAGGGTATTGCCTAGGTTTTCTACTAGAGTTTTTATGGTGTTGAATTGGAAAAACCACCTTAAACTTTATTGGAACCAAAAAGCCCGCATAGCCAAGAGAGTCCTAAGGAGAAAAAGCAAAGCTGGAGGCATCACACTACCTGACTTCAAACTATATTACAAGGCTACTGTATTCAAAACAGCATGGTACTGGTACCAAAACAGAGATATAGACCAATGGAACAGAGTAGAGGCCTCAGAAAGAATGACACACAACTGCAACCATCTGATCTTTGACGAACCAGACAAAAACAAGCAATGGGGAAAGAGTCCCTATTTAATAAATGCATTGGGAAAACTGGCTAGCCATATGCAGAAAGCTGAAACTGGATCCCTTCCTTACACCTTATACAAAAATTAACCCTAGATAGATTAAAGATTTAAACATGAGGCCTATATTGTTATTTACTACATAAAAAACTTGTCATGTTTCCAAAATCTCAACTGTTTATTAAGATATTGTTTTAGATTTGGTATTTTAAAATGAATTTTAAATATTTATAATTGTGTAAGCATGTTTGTTTGCCATAAGATACAAAATACATAAAGAAAAAAATTAAAATTAACTGTAATCTCTCACTTCATTCAATTAGAAATGTTTAAACATATTTTTGTAGAACTGAGATCATCCTGTGTCTTCAGTTTCAAAGCCAAAAAAAAAAAAACCTTTTAAAGCAATTAGAAAATTTTATTTAAAAGTCCAGAGAATCACCAAAAAGAAAACCAAAGATTATTCAGAATCCATTAACTCCAAAATTCTTTCGAAGATTTGGGTTTTTTTTTTTTTTTTTGACATCAATCAAGACATTATTTTAATTATATGTGGGTAAATATAAATGTTACTTAAAAGTAGATGATCAATTTCAGAAATTTATTATAGGTTTTTGTGTATCTACTGAGACAGCCTAAAAGATTCTTCTTTTGGTTTATTAATATAATTAATATTGATGATTACTTCATAATTTTACAAAAGAATGAACGATAAGTTAGTAGACAAAATAGCTTTATATATTGTCTAAGCAACAAAATAAAATATATATATAATATGTTATTTTCTGTAATGTGATACAATTCATCTACATAGACTATATAAAAGTATTAGTTATACTAAATAAGAATAAAACTCACAATGTTTTGAAGAAAAAAAATAAGATTGTCAACTGCAGAGTCCCCAAAAGACCTCCAAAAGAAAAAATCTCAAAATGGTTGATTTAGCAAAGCCTAGTTTATTACTGCAGTAAGAGAGAACACCTTGACTAAATCTTAGCAGTGTCTCAGAAGGCTTTAAGGGTCTGGATTGGATTGGTTTAAGGCAGTTAATTCAATGTAAGAGTTTGCTCTGAACTGGGCAAAGTCCTGTATATGCTATATAGAGATTGGTGGACACACCAAGTTAGGGTTCTTTGCGATACTTTTTGGAAGTAAATCATTATTTGAAATGGATTCAGCTTTGTGCCTTTGTTCTGAAAGGAAGCTATTTACTCAGAGGAGCAAGCTATTGGGCTGAGAAAGCTATCAGTTTGAAGCTAGTGCTGAGGTGATTTACTGGTGTATAGCCTTATTTTAGTGAGCAAGAATTTCCAGCTGATGTAGAAGTCATAGTTTCTGGTTCCAGCAATCAAGCTCTAGAGGACAGGCATTTCAGTCTCATGGCGATAATTCCAGCTCCCGTACACTAATTAATAAAAGAACAAAAATTGCTGTTGTTACCGTTTTATGAAATGTCAAGAAGAGGACTAGAGGGATTAGTATTTGATAACTGTAATGATATCAGTGGTAGTTCAATATGACTTCTAAAACATAACTTTTATTCTTATTTTGCATTCATCTATTCAACCATGTGTATTTTTAGCGAGTATCCAATAAGCATTACTTAGTGATTATTACCAAATAATAAATGAAACAAGAAATCTTTGTGGAAAGCCTGTGAAAATATTGGGGATCTCTGTTGGCTTAGAAGGGTGAATGAATTGTGTGGTATTTCCTAAATTAGACGGGAGTTTACATAGCTAGCTAGTGGAGATGTAGGTGCAATATCTATTTACATTTCACATATTATTGGCCTCATATATTAACAGTTGAAATGCATTATGTTTTGAGATATAAGCTAGTATAAAAAAGTTAAGGCTGAGCATCCTGAAAATGTTAATGCAATTAATTCTACCAGTAACCTAGTATTATTTTGACAGATTTGGAAATGTTGAATATTCAATATGATGAGCAAGTCAGGAAATTTCAATAAAAACAATACCAAGTTGTAAATAATACAACCTTTGTTGACACACATATATCCATCCTATCTTCTACATTTTAGGAAAAAATATTCAAAGAGCAGGTATGAACTGAATGTTTAGCCATATTTGTAACCAACTTTTCAAAGACATATAGATTAGCTCCAAAAGCAAAACAAAAGTCATCAGTTTTTTTGATTACTGCACCAAAATGTATTATCAGTCATAACTAAATTGAGAATTTTGCTTCTATTTCTGCTATCATGTGAATTTTTTTTTCAAGATGCAAGGAGTTTGGTTATTTAATTGCCATAACATTTACTATGTTTAAACAGTGTGATATATTGAAATGAACATTTCTTTCCTCAAATAGACTGCCAGAAATCAGAAACATAAAGTGGTTTTGGAGATTATTTAGTCCAGTGGTTCCCAAAATGTGGTCATCATCAGAATTGCTTGGGGAGTGAAGTGCTTTTTTCCAGACCTTTGCATCATAGATTCTGATTCAGTAGATCTGTGATATGGCACAAAAACAAAGTTTGTTTCAAGAGTTTCAGGTGGTTTGATGATAAGCCACATTTGGAAAATACAAATTTGGTACAATAGCATAGAGGAAAATTAGTAGATTTGGAATTAAAAATTCTTTCTGTGTTGTGGGTTTTCAGGTGACTGAGACTTAATCCTTTTATTAAATTACCTTTTTGTTTTGTTTTGTTTTGTTTTTCAGATTTCATGAGATAATAAGCACTTTAAAATTTAAGGCCCTAATTTTACTTTTGAAAACAAACCCTTAAGCTACTTGTCCAATATTGCCAGGTGTCTTGACCAAATTAGGATCATAAAAAATAATTATTTGCTTTAGGCTTATCCCTTTATGAATGATTTACGTTTTAAAATGATTTATATTGTATATGTTAATTTTTTCTAGTTTACTCAGAGAATTACTTTTTGAAACTTAAATGTTGATATAGATTTTTCTGTAAATTTTTTTGATAAAATGTATCAAATTCATCCACTGGACAAATATTAGCTTTTGTTTTCTGGTCACAAACTTAGTGACAATTACTGACCTAAGTGTTATCCACGTATTTTTGATGTCATTAGGAAAGAGTTATCTTTCCCATATTTTATTGGCAAAGTTGGAATTGGAATATAGGTTTGTGACATTAGAAAGCTGAAGCTATACTGAGTGACAAATCAATATTATTCAATGATAAACTACATAAACAAAAATCTTTACATAGCATTATATTATATATGTGCCATCATTTGGTAAGTGATTAAAATGTTATTGCATGTAGGTTTTAAATACAGAGATTGGATCTAGACATTCAACTCCTTACTTTTAGAAATGTGCATAGGAACAGTTAAAGTATAAAACATATATTTAACATTGCCTATAAAAATAAGGAAAGATGTAGTGAATAAATCTTGTTTAGAGAGTCCTATAAGCATAAGAAAGATGAGACCAGCTTAGCTACTGAATGATTGTAACTCAATTGATAAATAAGTGGCCAGAATCCTAGGAGAACTCTTCCTAAGCCCCATGATTGGAAAAGGAAGAACTGGGATGAAGGTGGGACTTATATACAATTAATATAAAAAGTTGTATTAGGAATAAAAATATTTAATATAATTATAAATTGTTCAATTACTATATCAAGAAGAAATCATCTCTCTCTGCTGTAATTCAGGAAGAATTTGAAAACTGCACCATAAGTAGATAATGTTTTTTAATATTTACTAGATTAAGTTACATGTACAGTATTTGAACAACACAAATAAAATTTTTGATTTTTAGAAAATATGATGATAAATGCATGTAAATATTAGGGAAGATAAATTCTTCACTATCTCATGTGACCTTCCACAAAAATAGGTTGCATTCTAGTTTCATAGCAAATCTCATTGATTTTTTTGAAAAATCAGTGATGAATAGACCAAGTTTTCTTAATTGAATGCAACTAAATTCAAAACCAATTAAAGTCAAGTTATATTGATGCTGAAAAACAGCAATAAAACCTGGAAAGAATGCATAGTTCATTTACATGAGGAGTCAAAGTAAATAGTAGGAAAATTTGCAAAGAAAGCCAGAATTTAAAATAATGCCAAACTAGTGGTGAGTTTAACACATTTTTTTCTGTGTCTTCACACTACTTAGCCCTGGATGTACACATAATTACAGGAAATTCACAGCAGAATAAAGTAAGTACAGCCTCAGATTTACAACTGCAAGAACAAAAAAGAGAAAACAGAGGGAAGTGGAAAATACAGGTAGCATAGCAAGACTTAATAAAAGCTTACTAGCATATGAATTTCTAGGTTCACTCTTGACCGTTACATGCATGGATCTGGTTGAGTGTTAAACACCGTTACAGAGACTTTGAGAAGTGAATTAAGATGTAAAGCAGATTCCATACTGGTTCTGAGTGACTCACATGAAGAACTGATCCTAATAGGACTACAAATGCTCTGAAAACGAACTGACATTAGAATCACAATCACAGCCTATACATAGAAGACAGGCTGAAACTGTGGTGTGAACCCAACCAGGCAATTGACTTCTAAAACAAAATATTAACATTCTCCAGTGGAATTTAATAAAAATCAAGAGTCTTATAACATAAAATTCAAAATGTTCAGGAAACAATTCAGCATTATTCAATATATAAAGAAAGAGTTGAAAAGGCAATCAACAGATGCCAACACCTTGGTGACACAAATATTAGAATTATCTGATAAATACTTTAAAGTAGCTCTGGTAAAAATGTTACAGCAACTGAAAGCAAATCTTCTTAAAATGAATGAAAAGATAGACATTCTCAGCAAAGAAATAAAAGACACAAAGAAGAACCAAATGAAAAATTTGGAATTGAAAGATAAAATGACAAATAAAAATACCCAAGTTAGGCTTAATAGCAGAATGGTTATGACAAAGAAAACAGTGAACTTGAAGGTAAATCAACAGACATTACCTATTCTAAAAATGATAGAAAAATAAATTGCAAAAATTAACAGAGTCCCAGGGGCTGTGGGATAATTCAAAGATTCAATCATTGGATCATTAGAAGTCTCAGAAGGAGAGGAGCAAGAATACAGTACTGAAAAATAGTCACAGAAATATGACTGCAAACAACTCAAATTCAGTGAAAGACAAACCTACAGAGATGCAAGAAGCTTAGTGAAGCCCAAAAAGTATAAATTCAAAGAAATCCATATTCAAGCATATTATATTGGGAACAAAAAGGCATGAAAGCAGCCAAGTTATAATGATACCTTATTTGTAGGGGAAAAATGATTTAAATTAAAATTACTGTATAATTTTCATTGGGAACCAGGGAGACAAGAAGTGAAACAACCCTTCAAAATGTTGAAAGAAAAAAAAATTGCCTAGAAAGCTTTTGATATTCAGGAAAAATATTGTACAGGAATGAAGGTGAAATAAGGACATTCTTCTTCTTCTTTCTTTCTTTTTTTCTTTTTGAGACGGGGTCTTGCTATGTTTGCTGCTGCCCAAGCTGGAGTGCAGTGGCTATTCACAGGCTTGATCATAGCTTACTAATCCTTGAACTTCAGGTCTCAAACAATCCTCCAACCTCAACTTCTTGAGTAACTTGGACTACAGGTGTATGCCACTGTGCCCAGCTGAAATAAAGACATCCTTAAATGAAGAAAAATAAAAAAGAATTTGTAAACAGGAGATCTTCTTTAAAACAAATGCTGAAAGAGTTCTTCAAATAGCAAAGAAATGCTAGCATAAGGAAACTTGGATCATCAGGAATAAAGGAAGAGTAGAAGAAATAGTAAATAGGTAAATATAATAGACTATTCTTTTGTTCTTTATTTCTTTAAAATATGCTTGAAAGTTGAAAGCAAAATTTTAACACTGTGGTAGGATCCTCTACTTATATGTAAATATACTTACAACCCAATTCTGTGTTCTGCCTTTTTACTGTTATAGTTATCTATTTATATATATAGTTCTCTTTCTATGTGTCTGTGTGTGTGTGTGTGTGTATATATATATATATATATATATATATATGATATAAATATATACATATATTGTAGTGGTAAAACATTCACTCCAAGTAGACTTAAAATATGAGTGGTAACATAAGCTGAATTATGTCCCTTCAAATTAATATGTTGAAATCTTTCATTCAGTTCCTCAGAATGTGACTATATTTAGAAATGGGCCATTTAAAGAGATAATTTAAGTAAAATGAGGTCATATGAGTGGGCTCTTATCCAATATGATTGATGTCCTTATAAGAAGAGATTAGAACACAGACATGTGTGCACAGAGAAGAAGGACCATATGAGGACATAGTAAGAAGGTAGTCATGTAAAAGCCTGGAAGAGAGGCCTCTGAAGAAACCAAGCCTGCTAACACCTTGATCTCGGGCTTCCAGCCCCTAGACCAAGAAAATAAATTTGCATTGTTTAAGTTACCCAGTCTGTGGTATTTGGTTATGGCAGTTCTAGCAAACCAATACAAGTAGATATATTGCAATATGTAGAGAATCCACTAAAATAAAATGAAATAAAATAAAACTGTACAAAGAGAATGTATCAAAAAGCTAGTAGACATATTAAAGTGGAATACTAAAACATAGGCAAAAGTAACCCAACAGAAGGCAGAAAAGGGAAACGGGAACAAAAATAAAACAAATTAGAATACAGTAGACCTATATTCAAACATATCAATGGCCACATTAAATATTAGTAGCATAAGCATAATAATTAAAATATTTTAATCATGAACTTAACTGTTGTTTACAAGAAATCACATATAATGACATCAGTAGTTTGAGAGTAAAAAAAGGAACAAAATATACAAACTGCCATCTTTCACTTCAATCAATTCGTAATGTTTATAACCATATTTTTGTAGAACTGAGATCATCCTGTGTCTTCAGTTTCAAAGACAAAAAAAAGTGGGGTGATTATATTAATATCAGAAAAAATAGATGTTGGAGTAATAAAAATGACCAATGATAAACAGGGACAATGCATAATGATAAAAAGGATAATTCACAAACAGATATAATCCAAATATGTACATGATTAAAGCAGAGCATCAAAACATGAAGCAAACAGTGGCAGAAGTAAACAGGAAAATAGATAAATTAAAAATTATGATTGGAGACTTCAGCACCTCTCTCAATAATTTGTGGGACTAGTAAACAGAACATTAGTAAGGATAAAGAACTGAAAAACTCCATCAACCAATGGGCTCCTATACCTATGGTGATGGTCCTGAATAAAGTCTGCCTTACCATGTTTTAACAAACGTCTTTGAATAATTTTTTAAACAATATTATACATTCAATGACACTGTGAAAAATTCTCAGTTATGTGAGAAATTAGGAATTATTTTATCCATGTACATATATAGTGTGAGAAAAATAGTGCAAAAAATATTGATAACTTGACATCTCTTTTAAGGAATATTTAACTATTTTAATACTTATTTGAAAAAAAAAGTTTAAATATGCTATTAGGAAGGACAGAGGAGAACTGCTAGTAATATTACCTTACTGGCATTTGCCAAGAACAAAATAAAATTCCTGCAATTAACTAGATTTAACCTCCTTAGAAGGTAGTATAGCAGTCATCTGTACTTGATTCCTAATGCCTTATCTCAAATCCTCCTGTGCACTGCATAAAACATCCTCCTTGAGTGATGCCCTGGTGAATAATTTCCCAATCTTTCTTTACACATTCAAGACCATCTTACTGCCCCTTGGAATTAGTGCCCCCGGGAAACTGCCCATCTATTCTATTCTTGAATCTAGTAATATATATAGCTCTTTAAAATTACAAAAATCCTCAATGTATTTACAAACAGTACATTATTTAAATGCTTAGGTAGTAGATAAGGATTTCCTTATCTAATTTTTTTTTTTAGAAAAGAATTTTAATTTATATTAGAAAAAATATATCCAGACATTAGGCTTGCTACAGTTAAAATTCCATATGAGCAAAGTATATTTTCTGTACTGATTGTTGCAGATGAAGCTGAAGAGCATTTTCCAGTAGTTGCCATGGTGTCTGACATTATGTAGTTGAGAATTAAATTGTAATTGGCAAACTAGAAGCTGTTTTCATTTCTAATATTTTATTCTAATGAGGTTATATAATTGAACTTATTTTATCAGCTGGCTATGTTTAAGATTGCTTCCCAACAGACCAGATTGGATGATGTACTTTTTATTACGTTATTTGATCCAATCAATATTCATATCTGATGTTATAGTTATCAACTCTAATGCTCTTTTAGTTGACTAAGATATGAGACTTGTTTAAATTCTCATTTACCAACAAAAATATTTGCAGATGAAATCATTTAATCAAAAACACATTTAAATCTAAATTACCTAAATTATAATAATAATTAAGCACACTTGAGTATATAGCCTATATTAAGCTAAAAATGAGAACCAATTCCTGTGCATACTAATATGTTTATAATTTTCATGTTGGAAAAAACTGAAAACTAATAATTTATAATCAAGGCATAATGACAAGTCAGGGTGGGACTAATTTGCATAGGTACATCATTTGAATTGAGTATGAAATCTGAAAATGAACACATCAAATACAGTAAAATTAAATGTTATTATACATTAAGGACAAGCAATGGAAAGTTTCTGGCTTGAGAATTGCAACTGTGTGGGGACAAAATAGCATGAAAACAACAGATACAAAGAAACAGAAAGTGTTCACCAAGATATCCAACTAAGAACTTATCTAGAGGGAAAAATCAGAACAACACATGAACCATATGCCAAGAATATCCCTTCTTTTTTTAGTTGATAATATATTAACTGTTATTAACTATTAACAATCTGGTGCCTTCATTTTTTAATTGATAATTTATTAGCTCTTATTATTAACTATTAACAATCTGGTACGTGTAAGACATATTAACTACACATGCTTCAAACCTTAAGGAAATCAATGAAAAACATAGGATGGACAATGAAAGACACTGAAATAAGCTTCAAGGTAAAGCTAAGAAAAGAAATAGAGGGAAAAAATTCTGGCTTTCAAAGCCAGAAGCTAGCAGCTGAGCTATACTAGTACCGCTGAACATTACCTGAGCAAAAAATCTACAAGCAGTTAGAAAACCAAGCAAAGATAACTGGTAGTTACATTTGCCTTGCATTCTGACAGCACTCAAACTGGAATCAAACAGAGACCAGGCAGCTGAAAAGTCTTAATATCCCTGTTAACAGTGACAAATAAATAGCAAGTTATCCTCAGTTGGCATTGAGAGATTGACCCCTGAATTTAGGGGCTTAGTTGGCACCTGGAAGTTTCATTGTTCTGCAGTCCTGAGATTTCCAGAGAACTTGAGCTCTCTAGGTGGTCAGGAGGTCCTAGACAAGGCTACTTGGCAAACACACATGGTCAACTGCTGCATAACCTTGGAGCTATGCAAAGCCGTTTACTTGCTCATTTCCATTCTTTAGGACAACTATATTAGCTTAGTGTTAATATGTTCCCATGTAATAGATGAAATCTGAGTTTTAGGTTAAATAATTTCCCAAAGCCAGGAAGCCAATTTGTGATGTAGCCTCAGTAAACAGAGGTTTTGGGACAGCTTCCAAAGCACTGCTGGAGCCCAGCCCCCAAATGAGAAATGTGAGAATCCTGGAACGAATGAGTCTCTCGGCATGAGAGATTGAAAAACCTCTCAGAATTCCAGACACCTGTGCTAGAAATTCATCTGCAAGGTAAAATACCTAATTTGTGTCTTGTGGAAGGCATGGAGAGAGAATTTAGTGGTGTCTGGTGGTTTTACTTCTAGGAAGTTTGAAGGAGACTCATACTCCTCCTGAAATGTGACTGACTCCCAGAGTGCACTGGGTGGGGCCTTTCTCACAAAGGTCCTGCTAGACACTCAGTCATTGCCCAAAAGGTTAACGTATGCCAACCAGATGCTAAGCATTAGATGCTGGAGATAGGACAGTGAGCAAAATAGACCATTTCCTCAGGAAACAACAACAACAACATTAACTCACAAGTTACAACACAGTGATATGTGCTGGGACTAAGGAAGGCATTACACATAACCCAACTAGGGAGAGCCAAAGGGAGCTCCCAGAGACACCTTTCTTATTATAAAAGGAAAGTAGGAAGGAGAGGGATGTTGAAGTATTTTTGAAGGTATAATGAACATTTCCCATCTGATGGATTCTAGTTGCTCTGTGAAGTTGGCGTATAGCACTTCCGTGGAGGGGCCAGGTGGAGGTGGCAATATTTATGGGAAGTGGAGATTTGAAATAGTTTTGAATAGGAAGAGTGTAGGCCAAAGAAACAATCCTGCAATCTTTATGGGCCTGTGGTCTTTGCTTGTTTTGTACACGTATCTATTCCATGTGCTACAGTTTTACCTAACATATAGTAGGCACTTAATAAATAAGTGTAGGATAAATGAATGATTTTCAGGTGGCTTCTGAGTTGACCGTCAGTCGTCAGTTCTACAGTATGTATGTATGGTGAAATCATATGCTCCATAACTCAATAGGGGTCAGTTTCTTGTAATAAGACAGCGCTTGCAAAAGCAAAGAGATATGTTTCTGCCAAGGCAGAAAGTCATGGAAGGAGAATAAGATGGAGTATTTTAAAAAGTTGGTTATAGGACAGACCCTGAAGTCTATTACAGGGAGAGGGAGAAAATGAAAGCAAGTTATTACATCATGTGTTTAAGCCCATGTACCACTCACACAGATTTTAATTTGAAGCAGGGCACCCCCTGGGTGCCTACAAGGGCCTCCAGTGGCCTCCCTGCGAGCACCCCCTGCCTAAGAAATGCTGTCTCTCTGTGAAGAGTATGTCCCAGGAAGCAGGTAAAGAGAAGGTGGTAGACTGCTTAACTTTCATACAAATTAAGCTGAGGTGTGGTGAGCAGTGCCCATTCACTCAGCCTTTGTGAAGAGAGGGACTGTGACAGTTATCATCCACCAAGAAACTCAAGGTAAAATATTTTTTCTGAGCATTCTGAACTTCAGACCTAGCCATCAACAAACTTTCACTTTCCATACTTGTGATACATGAAGCTACTCATCCTTTGCCTTTTCTGAAGGCTAGGTAGGGGGAGGCATGAGACTTCATATCCAACCCTTTCGGATTTCACCAGTGATTCAAATCCCACATCATACTTTATAAAATATTAAAAGAGACTATATAGTCTACCCAATTAAAATTACTATACTTTTAGCCAGGCGGGGTGGCTCTTGCCTGTAATCCCAACACTTTGGGAGACAGGCTACCTGAGGTCAGGAGTTCAAGACCAGCCTGGCCACCATGGTGAAATCCTATCTTTACTAAAAATAGAAAAAAAAAAAAAAATGCCTGAGTGTGGTGGCAAGCGCCTGTAATCCCGGCTACTTGAAAGCCTGAGGCAAGAGAAGCACTTGAACCCGAGAGGCAGAGGTTGCAGCTAGCCGAGATTGTGCCAGTGCACTCCAGCTGGGCAACAAGCGAAAATCTGTCTCAAAAAAAAAAAAAAATTACTATACTTTCAGCACATATCTGTAAATTCTAAAAAGCAAAATAACGTTTTTTTTTTTTTTTCTTGAGGGCAATTACTGACTTTAAAAGACATTCTGAATGAAATGTTATCAAATCTAAAATACTATTATAAGACTGTAAAACTATGAACCACATGTTAAACAAAGAATAATTATCTCTTTTGGTATTGTCTGACATTAGGAATGAATAACAGAAACCTATGAAAAAAAATTCCATATTATAGAAGTCAGCATAAAAATTGAAATAAATGTAACTCGCAATTCACATTTTACCCGGGTACTGTCCTGATGGAAATTATGCTCAGGTATAATTATGCTTAGGTAAAATTATGCTTAGGTACAATCACAATGCTGTATTAAATTCTGAAAATTATATTTAAACAAGGATAAAAACTAAACCAGGATTTAGTTGGAGAAATGTCAGTACAGTGATCAATGTGAAAACCATGACAGATGAAAAATGGTAGAAGGAACATTCAGAGTATTCTTGAAAAAGAAAATATTCAAGAGAATATGCCATAAATCTAAACTTGTTCTAGTGGCAAGAATAAATAGATTTACTTTTCTGTGTAACTCCAAAGAAAAATAATAACTCTGATGGAATAAAGTTATTAAGAGACATATTTTGGTTTCAACCATAGAAAATCCTAAAGAAGTTAAACAGTTTGGTTTGGAATGGCTTCACAGATAACCTGTATTTCGCCTCCTGCTAGCCAAGGTCTAAGGGTCTACAAATCAAAGAAAGTTTATGAAACAGAGTGGGAAAGTAGTTATTGGTTACTCTTACTGGTAAAACATACTTGTTTTTGTATCTTGCAAACTATTCATTGTTTTAGACTTTTTTTTTTTTTTTTTTGAGACGGAGTTTCGCTCTTGTTGCCCAGGCTGGAGTGCAATGGCGCAATCGCGGCTCACCGCAACCTCCGTCTCCTGGGTTCAGGCAATTCTCCTGCCTCAGCCTCCTGAGTAGCTGGGATTACAGGCACGCGCCACCATGCCCAGCTGACTTTTTGTATTTTTAGTAGAGACGGGGTTTCACCACGTTGACCAGGATGGTCTCGATCTCTTGACCTCGTGATCCACCCGCCTCGGCCTCCCAAAGTGCTGGGATTACAGGCTTGAGCCACCGCGCCCGGCTGTTTTAGACTTTTTAATTGTTTTGAAAGAATGTCTTTTTCTTCAGTTTTCTCAACAAGGAACCTTATGAAATTTTTGTGAGAGAAGATACTAAAGAAAATCCAGAGACTATTGGATACTGCTAACTCTCCCAATACCCTTTTGTCATAAATAGGCACCATGAAATGAATAAGAAGATAAAATAAAAATATTTCTTATTTATCTTATAATGACAATTTTTAAAATTCAGTATTAATTATTCAATAAAATATATCTTTTTATTTGTGGAATTTAAAATATGTGGCTCTTGTCTGTTTCCGATATGGAAAGAATTCATTCTTGAAGTAGCTCTAAGACAAGTACACAGACCTTGGAAGCCTCCTGAATTTAACTCCATATCATGTGGACTGCATAGAAGAAAGGCAGTTCATTTTCTAAGTAGTTGGATGGGAGCCAAAAGCTTTTTAGAAGGAAGCAGATTTTGTTCTTTGCTATAATAAAGGAGGCAAGTATGCTTAAATGGTGATTGAGCCAGGTGAAGTGGTTCCCACCTGTAATCCCAGTTACTCAGAAAGCTGAGGCAGGGGGATGGCTTGATCACAGGAGTTAAAGACCAGCCTGGTAGACATAGCCAGACCCTGTCTCTAAATAAATAAAGAGATAAATAAATAAAAGTGATTGACTTTAGTATCGTGAGTTAGTTATTTATTTTGGCTTCACTTTTTTGAACAAAAATAAAACAAACAAAAAAAAAGAGTTCTTGAGGGTTAATCAATGCCTATCTACATATGCACACACAGTTTATTTTTTGAGTTTAGGTGTCGAGTAAAGAACACCAGAGGATCAAAAATCATGGGCTAACAGCAAAAGAAGAAAAATTGACGTATGCTGAAAGAATACAGAAAACCAATTTTTGAAAACTAAAAAATACAAATTTTGAAATTAAGGACACTTTCAGGAAACAGTTCATGCTCAATTTCAACTGTGGATTTTTTTTTTCTTAAATCATTTGTGAGACTGGCTGTCAAAACTATTTAAGTTGTTTGCATCAGAAATTGTTCTGATGTTCAGGCTGAAAAGAAAATCTACCTTTTGAAATTGGATAGCCTTTCAACAGTGATCATTATACAAAATAAATCATCTTTTATATAATAAAGTAAATATTCAGGTATAAGTAGACATTAAGCTTAAAATATTTGAATAGAAAAATAGTAGAAGTTGACCAAAGTTTTGAGAACCTTTGCACAAATCTAACTTTGGACCCTGTCTAGGGCTTATCAATTTCGTTTTAGGATTCATTTGATGAACATTATTTGAGTCTGAATTAGCACAAAAGTAAGGTATGTTAAAGAGTTAAGGTTACGTTTTGAACTGCAAAGCAAGCAATGCTTGTGAGGGTGTCACGAGGTGCTTATAATTGGACAGCCATCAGGAAGTAAAATAAAAGCTCTCTTGATTGATTTTCAATTTACAAACTCACTGCATTAGCACATAATTCCCACTCACTCTCTAAAACATACTGATTAATTCTCACAGCATTTGAAACAGTTTTGCTTAATAGCCTTCTGTCTACTGTGCCCCAACAATTTTGCCCATCTGAGGTTCAACTATGTTCTTAAAGTGGTTTCTATTGTTTATCTAACCTGCTTTTGCTCCTGTACTTCACTTTTACAAGTACAGAATATAATTATTATGTAAATTGATAAAGTAGAGGAGCATATAGTAAGAAATCCTTTTTCAATGAAATTTGATTTCAATGCTTTGGAAATGCGTGACAATGACACATTACAATCTTGCAGTTAAAACTAAGTAAATGTAAAACTACGGAGGAAGGAGAAAATGATGTTTAAAATGTGGAAAAGTTTTTTATTCAGTTTGCTTCACAAGAGTGTTTAAGTTCTTGCTCCATTAAAAAAAATAAACTCTAAATTACAAATGATACATTATATATGTAGTTTATTCAAGAAATACAACAAAAAAACTCCAGTCAGCAGACCTATACTCACAGAAGAAACTTTAGCCTTCTATTAAAGAGTAAAGATAAGAAGTATACAGTTATATTGAGTAAAATTAGAATCTTTGTATATGTATATACTTATAAAAATTAATATATATTCATTTTTAATGATTTCCTGCTATAATCAAAGTATCAATTACTAATCCTTCCATATCTTGTGAAACAAAAGGGCTTTCTTCTGCCATCCTAATCTTTACGTCTCTTTGGGAAGAAATAATCACTTGCTCTTGCTCCTGTCTCTTTCTTTTTCAATTTTTTAAAACTACCAGCATGACTTATTTATTTATTTATTTATTTTACTTATATTTTAGATAATAACTTTATGTTTTTACACTTAAAGGGTAATGAAAAACCATTACGAATCTATTTTTAAAAATTCCATCACTTCAGTTGAAAAGTATGGTAGGCCAGGCATGGTAGCTTACACCTGTAATCCCAGCACTTTGGGAGGCTGAGGTGAGAGGATCGTTTGAGGTCACGAGTTTGAGACCAGCCTAGCCAACATGGCAAAACCCCATCTCCACTAAAAATACAAAAATTAGCCAGTTCTGATGGCATGTGCCTGTACTCCCAGCTACTTGGGATGGTGAGGCAGGAGGATTACTTGAACCTAGGAGATGGAGGTTGCAGTGAACCAAGATTGTAGCACTGTACTCCAGCCTGGGTGACAATGCAAGACTCTATATCCAAACAAAAAAAAAAAAAAAAAGAAAAGAAAAGGGGTAACTACACTTACTCATTAAATATTATTTAGTGTTATAAAGCACAACTTGAAAACATCCAGTATGAGTGTTGAATTTTAGTACAATGAATTCAAGACAAGATATACATGTTGCATGCATCAAGGCTAGATTACAAGTTACCATAGTTGTAGTTGTCATCATTATCATCATCATCGTCTTCATGTTTTCTTATCAATGGACTTAATGATTCATTGGCAATATTTTGTGATGACTCTATATTAGTGGTAATAAGAATGTTTTTGAACCCAAATAATGATTGATTAATTGGAACATTCTGCACTGCTGATGTTGCAGAAATTGTTGGTTTTACAGCTGGGGTCTGTGAAGCAGAAAGCTGTACTGTAAACCTTTTTCCCGTGATGGGTATTGGAGTCCCTACTTTAGTTAAAACAGACAGGATTTGTGGGGTGGGTGCGCTTAATGTGGGATTACTGGTCTACTAGTAAATGGACCAATGCTTATCGATGGAATTGTTACTCTTCCTGCAGAAGTAGAATTCTTTTTCTGTAAAGACCTAAGCCTATAGTTTGGAGTGATTAAGCAATGTCTGGTAGGTGGCAATCTAGGACGTGAATATGGCTCTATTAACAGCAAACGGGTTTAATTTCTTGATTTGCCATATCTAACAAAATAAATCTTAGAGGAGGAGAAGTATTAATAAAAAAACTGTTGGTTGGTCAGCTGGTCAGTGCAACACTGAATTGCCAGTTACATATCATCTGCATCAACAGTAGATTTCGTAGCATGGCATAAAATTTTTGCATCCTCTAAAATTGTAGTCACATACCAGAAGTAAACCTCCAACATCTGATTTATAACTCTTAGTTCATACTTTGTAATCCTTATATCCTTCAGGATTTGTACCATTATCTGTGCATCTTTCCACATGCTCTTGGGAGAGGCCATCTGGTCAGACTCCATGATATCTGGTGATGAGACTTCCTCAGCTAAATCACATTAATGTATTTCATTTCTGATCTTGATGTAGATTTTTTGCCTAGTGTTGTTTTTCCAAACCCTGTTGTAACGTGATGGCTCCCAGTGCCTTGCCCCCTGCCTTATTTTTATTTTTAATTAATTTATTAATTATTTTAAATTGGCAAATAAAAATTGTATTAATATTGTTATAACCTCAATGGAAGGCAATTTAGCAATAGTTTTCAAATCAAACATGTTTTGATTGGCAATTCAGCTTCCAAGAATTTAACCAATAGGAAACTCATATATTATTTGCCCTGTACAATGTGATGTTTTGAAATATGTATGCATTCTGGAATCACTAAATTGAGCTAATTGACATATGCATTACTTCAGTAATGTTAATGTTTTATGGTGAGAACACAAAATCTACTCAATTATTTTAAAAAACACAATGCATCCTTGTTAATTATAGTCACCATGTTATACAATATATGTTTAAAACTTATTCTTCTCATATAACTTAAATTCGTGTCTTCTGACCACAAGCACTTCCTGTACCACATCCAACCTTTCCTAGCACCAGGTAATCACCATCCTACTCTCTGCTTCTGGAAATTCAACTATCCTAAATAACATGTATAAGCAAGATCATGTAGAATTTATCCTTTGGTGCTAACATAATGTCTTTCAGGTTCATCCATATTGTCCTAAATGACAGGATTACCTTCTTTTTAAAAGATGAATAATATTCCTCTGGATACATAAACAACATTTTCTTTATCCTTTCATCCTTTAACGAATACTTGAGTGGAATCCATATACTGGCTACTGTAAATAGTGCTACAGTAAACTTAGGAGTGCAGATATCTTCAATATCCTGATTTTATTTCCTTTAAACTTTTATCTACTGGTGGGAATACTGGATTATGTTGTAGTTTTATTTTTAATTTTTTGAGGAAACTTCACATTGTTTCCTTAATTGCTACTATAATTTACGTTTCCACCAACATTGAGCAAAGATTCAATTTTCTACGTATCCTCTTGAACACTTGCTATATTTCACCTTTTTTATAATATTCATTCTAATAATAGGAGGTGAAATCTCATTGTGGTTTTAATTTGCATCTCTCTGATGAGTAGTTACATTGAGCATTTTTTAAATGTACTTGTTAGCCATTTGTATGTCTTCTTTTGAGATATGCCTCTTCAGGTCTTTGCCCATTTTAATATCAGGTTATTTATTTTGTTACTATTTAGTTGTTTGAGTTATTTATATATTTCAGTGATTAACCTCTTATCAGATGTGAGGTTTGCAAAATATCTTTTCTTATCCTGTAAGTTGTTTCTTCACCATGTTGCTTGTTCTCTTTGCTACACAGAAGTGTTTTAGTTTGAGGTAACCCTTGCCTACTTCTTCCTTATGCAGATATCTCACTACTATGTGTAGTTAGAGCTAAAATTATTTGAGTGCAGGTAAATATATATATAGCAAGCCACATACTTTTATTTTTATTCCGAGATTATAAGAAGTTCTATAGGCACTTTTAGTAAAAAGAAAAATCTACTTTGAACAATTAAATGCTAAGTCTAGTGTCATAATTATATACATCCATATTCTAACTCAACTTCTTTCTCATTCATGCCAGGACTTTATTCTCTCCCAGATTTCCTATCTTTATTGTTAGCTGCTTAGGGAAAGAGCCATATATTCATCCTTTTGTTCTTCAGAACTGGACACACAGCAAATAGAGATTTTTAACCATATGTGAGGATGAAAAGTGATCTGTCCACTCCGCATTAGAAATTTCATTTGCTTTTTTTCCTTTATTCTTGCAAACCAACACAGCTAATCACCACTATTAACCACAACAACCACCATTAACAGCAAAAATACCTAACTCCAAATCCAGAATCACTTGGTCGATACTTTTAACAAAGCTTGCTATTTTACAGATAATTAATTGGCCAAAAGAATTTTCTTTTATAAGATACCAAATGTCAAAGAAAGAGAGAGGCTAACTTATTTGGAAGAGTTTGATAAAGTCATAGACGTTCAGTGTTTGATTGTTGGATTTGCATATCTAAAAATTTTAATGTACTAGTTTACCTATGGTGATTCTGTCTTCTATGATCTATGTATGCCTACTACTTTTGCTTCCTCGTTCAAAACAATGATGTGAATAAATGAATATTAATGTTTAGTCATTAGTGGGATATTTATTTGACTCAAGTATTGGCTTTTGCACAGAACTCTTAGTAAGGTAATCAGTTCAGAACAATAAGGTAAAGATAAGAAATATACTTATAGAATATTGAAACAAGAAACTTGGAATCAGTAAACATTTGTCAAGTTCTTATTATGTGCCAGGTGCTATTCTAGGTGCCAGAAGTACAGTGGTTAACAAAGCTAGCTACATTTTTGCTCTCATAGAGCATAAATTTTAAGTTAGGGAGATTGGCAGAGGCAGGAAAGGAATGAACAATGTAATTTTAGAGTAATTCATGCTATGGAGGAAATGGTCTAAGGAGGATTGCCTGGGGAAGTTCATTTTTAATTGTGTGTCAGGGGATACCTTACTGAACAACTTAGACCAGAAGGAAATAGCTACTCAATTTCCCCTGTGGACAAGAAGGCTTAGTAGATAAGTGTTTGGCTTATTTATTTTAAAAAATAAAAACAGAACTAGGATTTAGGTTCAGAATTTCTTACTATTATTCTGATTGATTTTCAGGATAATCATGAAATGTGAAATGAGAAATGAGGAAGAACTTGTCTCAGGCCTGTAGTTCAACAAGCTGTCTGACACTGCTGTGTTGTATAGTCCCAAGAGATGTGCTTTTAGAACTATTAGTCTGATGGATGGTCTTTCCCTATCTAGAGTATTTATTTTAAAAGAATAAGCTCATTATTTTTTTTGGTCATAGCTGGTTAAAGATTTACAAATTCTTACTCTCAATTTCTATGTATTTAGGTTGGTTCAAAAGTAATTGTGGTTTTGACCATTACTTTTAATATTTTGTCACCACAAGAGCCAGGCAAGTCACTACGTAATTATGGCAGAGTTTTTCCTTTGCGTTAATCATAGTTAAGTCATCTTTTCCCAATATTATATATTAGTTTCCTTGACTGAGAATGTAATAGAGAATTTTCACTAACTCTTTGAGTGTCATTGCTACAGATGACTAAACTCATTTACTTATTCACAAACATGTATTGAGGGTCCACTATGTGTCAAATAGATGATAGGAACTGAACATAGATAAATAAACAAGCGGGAAATTTTCCTGATTTCGTAGCACTTGCACTTTTGTTTGTATACATTGATTTTGTTATTATTTCAAAAAAAATACTTTGATTTTGTTTCCAGGTCTATAAGCATGTTTATGTGATTTAGAACACAGAAGTGACACTTTATTCCACATAAAAGTGTAGGCTTAGAGATTATAACTCTGCAAATCACTTACTCAAATTTCTCATTATAGATATCTGCAATCGGATCCTGCAATGAAAGTTCTTTTAAAGGCTTTTCCTCCCAGAATGATGAAACCGGTTAGCAACGATGATGAAAATAAATGTTTATCATAGTAGTCACAAAGTATGATTGACTTTTTTCCTCTTTCAAAAAACTAAACCACTGACTTCATATACATTCTTTTGAAAAACACAATAGAGATTATGACAGTGTACTTACCACATTAAGCAACACAAATCAGCCATATTCCTTCCTCTCACACATCATTATGGATTAGAAAGATACTCAGGCTGCGGTGTCTCCACTGCTTACAAGAGCTTAATATTTACTGAAGCATAGAGTAAAGTTGGTAAACATGAGAGAATTTAAGGAACCTCACAAAGAGTGCATATATTTAGTCTAAGAACGTTATAGATATTTTGTGTGAACACTGTGGTAAAGTTACAATAACCTGTAATGATTCCCATGCTTAGAGAGGTCTCAATGAAGTGTAACAACCTTCTTGGCTGATAACTTTGTTCAGATGTAGATTTCAAATGCAACTACCCTTGGAATAAGCTGCCTTCACAGGTAGAGCTTCTTGACATCTGATTTGTGGCCAAAAGAAAGAAGACGAATGAGCCAGGCACAAAGGCACTGGGCCTCTGAATTCATGAGAAAGGACAGAGCCTGGGAGCCAAAGATAAGTTTCAGTTTCTCACAAGCTTCTCTGTTCAGCGGTATGCTGTCTGCTGGAGACCAATTAGGCGTAAATTCATGGCTAATGAAGACAGTCATCTACACTCTTCACCCTTCACTGGTGAGAGGAACAAACAATGAATGTAGTCTGGAATAATGTGACCTAACAGACTGCTAGAAGAAATGAGAGTTTTAGTACCTTGTCATGTGTAGGCTAAATACAATGTCTCTTTGCCTTTCTTCTTCCTAGCTTGTTTTGATGAAGGAGTCCATGCTTTACCATTGGTAGATTGTGTCAGTTGGTTTCTGTAAGCTTATAAGAAACCTTGCTAATTGGTTTTTTTACTATTTAGTATCTCACTATTGGAGAAATTATATTTCACAGGCATTTTAGCTGAAAGCAAGGAAAAAGAAGACGATCTTGCAAAAGATCCTGTTTAACTAAAAATGTGTTTAATTTGTCATGAATAGAAGATTAATAGAAGTGTTTTCTATTCCTAAATTCCAGTTGTAAATAAAACTCCTCAATCTATATCTTTTATCTTTTCTACCCAATCACAAATGAACAAATTACACAACAGGCTTTTTTCTTTTTAAATCTATTTGCCACTTGATTTACTAATATGATAATTAGTTGAAAAATCTTTCTATTTTTAATTGTCTTCTCTAAACAGTAACATAAATGCTAATGTTAAAAATTAAATTCTATGTAAGAACCTATTCAGTCATATTTTTCTCTATGCTAATAAAGTCCAATTAAATATTATGACCACAAAATGCTCTAATTATCTGTGATTTCTTAATTAAGCTCAAATTCATTAAGCTTTTCCTGTAGAAAGAAGTGTATAATTCTTTATTGTTAGCTGTTATTTATTCATTCACTTATTCAGTATTGTTAGGTGCTAATCAGATCAAGTACTATAAATGTTCCTTTCCTAAGTTTAATGAAAGGATTAAATGTGTACTAACTACACATTACTAAATACTTAGCATTCTTATTAATTATCATGTGAGAAAAATATGTAGATAATGGTCTCTTACTCCAATAATTTAAAACAAAATTGAAAATCCATGACTAACCACATAAAATACAACATGGAATATGGATAAAAATGTATCTACCAGCTTCATGTAGATACATGGATTCTCTATTTTTAATCCAATACTTTCAAAACGCAGCAAGGGAAAGCAAAAAGTCATGAAGATGGTAGGAAAAAAATCAGCATCCAAAATAGCCTCGTTTTCATCTTCGAGTCGTGGATGATATATATCAACTGAGCTATAAATGTCTAGGATGTGTCAAGGTATCTGAGGTTCTTATCTATTTTGTGAACCTCAAGAAACTGCCAAAAAAGTTGGCTTTTCAAAGCAGATTGGTATGGATTGTAATCTTTGGAAAAATTGGTGTAGTTGAGAAAAATCATATTTGGTATAATCAAAATTGTGCAGGTTATTACAGCTTTGAATTCATTATAACATAAAAGTGCTAAAAAACACCAACCCTGAAAAATAATATCATAAATTTAACTCAAGCATTCCTCATGAACTTCAGAACCACGAATATATAACTACCTAGTGGACACTTCCAAATGATGTTCTCTGGTAATCTCAAGCTCAATATGTCCAAAATGGAACTCATTATTTTTCTCTAAAATATCGTTGTACTATTCTGTGCTAAAATCCCAGTGAATGGTCACCATGTACCTAGTCACTAAAGCAAGAAACTTGGAAGTAGTTTTGAACTCTTTATCTACCCACATTCAATCAATCATCAACTTCTGTTATGTAACCTCACTCTCGATTCTCTACATTGCACTCCTCTAACTCAGGCTACCATTAAATTTCATCTTGAGCTCTGCTACAACCTCCTCATTTTGCTCTCTGTCTTCCATTCTGCACTTCTCCAGTTCTGCACTTCTCCAGTTCAGCCTTCACACAGCAGCCAAATAAATTTTCCTAAAACCCACATAGAAATGTGACATTTCTCTGTTTAAACCTTTACGGCACTTTCTCTTGTCTTTTGGAAAAAAAAACACACCACACTTACACACAACCCTATATAACCTGTTTATCAGATTCTGTAAATGAACTCTTTCCTTCATTATAAAGATAAAGAAGATATCTTTATATCTTCTATCACTACTCCAAAACAAAGTACTCTGGGTTTCATCTAAGGGGACTACAATCATTTTTTTCTAAGGTTGTATGCACTACTGTAAATGATGATTATATATTAAGTCATAAAGTCAAGTTAGTAGGTCATTCTTAATAATTTTAAAATGAAAAAGTTAGAATTTTAGTAATAAAATGGCACAAACCAGAAATATGTTTTGTCATGTGTGTACATACAAAATGTATATATTAAGCTACGTAAACATTTTTAAAAATCCTACTAATTAATATGTACTTAATCACTTTGAACCATATGTATCTTTGGCTGCAGATGGCCACCACTACACCAATCATCAAACACCTTGAAACATATCTTCTTTTCTGCACATCTTTGCCTGGATAAATCCTATTCACCATTTAAGTGTGAGCTTTTCTCTTACCTCCTATATGACCTATACTGCCAACTCAATAGTATTGTTGTATCCTATATATATATATATTTGAATTAAAATGATATTATTGTTTTTAATTTTTTTATTTCAATAGTTTCTGAGGTACAGGTGGTTTTTGATTACATAGAGAAGTTCTTTAGTGGTGGTTTCTGAGATTTTAGTGCACTCATTACCCAGGCAGTGGACACTGTACCCAATATGTAGTCTTCTGTCTCTCATTCACCTCTCAACATTGCCCACCCACAAGTCCTCAAAGTCCATTATATCATTCTTATGCCTTTCCATCCTCATTGCTTACTCCACTTAGAAGTGAGAACGTATGATATTTTGTTTTCTATACTATATTTTAATTTCCTATTTATATTAGATAATAATTTAAGGATGTGGGCAAATGTATCTTCTTATATTTTAATGTATTCCTACTATCTTTTATGGCTCCTGGTACATTATTGTAACTACTTAATAAATATATGCTGAATGAGTAAATAAAATTTCTGAAAATTCTGGCTCATCCATCCTTTCTCTTTTTCTGTTCTTGAGTCATAATATTCCTGTTTTTCATAACATATTCTATATCTTCATTCTTTGACTATCTAGAGCATAATGGTATTTTCTTATATTTCCAAATTAAAAATTTCTAAAGGAATAAAGCATTTCAAATTGTTCAATAAAAATATGACCTAAAATAATTTTACATTTGAACTACAGCTTTTCTCAATTTTGTAAGCATTACTGGCATGCATATTAATCTTCAGGATCATAGTGTAAAATTTTATGAATATTAAAGATGTACACATGCGTGTAAAGAGATAAAGGAGAAGAAAATAATGTTACTCAATATATTAGTGCTGTTCATTTTGTTTTCTTTTCTGAATGACAAAAATGGATAAATCAAAGTACAAAAAAATGAACATTTCTGATGTAATATATCAAGGTGACCCTAATTTCATGAGTTACAGAATATATTTAGATGGTGCTTCTTTCTTGCTCACTGTATACATTTTTCTAATTCTTGATTGCAAAAAGCAGATGGATAATGTTAAGACTTTATTTTATGGGAAATCAGACATTATAAACATAGCTCTAAAATATGTTTTATTTATTTAGAAATGTGCTCATTTGAGATGTGACCAGAAGGCAAAATTATTTTGCTGATATTTCAAACTACTTACCACTCTAAACATATAAAGTGATGTAAGTGGCACTGCCAGATGTGACTAATTATCACAAAAGCACTTCCTTAATCTAGGATCTGGAAAAGTCTATAGCTAAACAGTTCTTATATTTGATATCTGAACCTCAATTTACACTGAAAGCTGTTACCAAGAACAAATTAACACAACTCTAAAAATAATAGGCTCCAAAATCTAAAGGTAGAAAGACCCCAGTTATGGAGATAAAGATTAAGTCCATTGTATTTATAATTTAATATTGCTTGAAATTTAAATTGGAATTGGGATGCTAAAATATTAATAGTAGATAATTAAAATTTTGGAGAAAATAATATATCTATTTACAGAGTTCTTTGAACAGACATTGTGTAGAGATTACAGTCCATTAAAAAAAAGAAGAGATCTAAATGTTACCATAAAATTTAAATTAAATCAATAGTTATTCTGGGTTCAGTCATCATTAAGACTTTTTTTAAGAAAATAAATCTAAAAATAGTAGCAATTACTATGTGCCCAAGGTCTTTGGGTTTTATCTGTTGTTCCATATAGTATCTGTTGGTTCTTCGTGCCATTCTCTCCCTCTTATATTGTCTCTGCACTACAGGATTAGAAAACTGCATTTCCCAGACGTCCTTGCCAGCTGGATTACTAATCTTGTCTGAGATTAGAAGGGGAAAAAAGATGGGAAGAAGAGGATGATACTTCTGGCTCTAGCATTGGTGAGTAAACCCAGGCTCCTGTAGCATATGTTGTAGTTTTAGCCTGTGAATCAAAAGGAATGTAGATTTTGGGTTCCTATGAGCTCCCTGGTCACTTTTCAGTAGTAATAATGGCAATTATAATAGTAGCTGTTCCAGCAGCTGTGCTCCAGTGGCATCATGGGAGAATGTGGCCATTTATCTCCTCATTCTCAAGGGTAGTAGCAGCATTCTGCAGTTACTATCAATGTCTCTGGGTAAGGACCCTATTGTTTCTCCAACCCTTTCAAAACATTTAAATCCAATTCCTTATACTGATTTCTAGTTTATTTTTAATACCTAGAGTAGTTTCTATTAACAGCTTATTATAGTTTCTATTAACTGGACATATAATAATAAACATATATTGACTCATTTAATCTCTATACAGTATTTTCTAAGAGAGTTATTTTATTCACTCCATTTTACGGATGAGGAAAGAGAAGCACAGGGTGATCGAATAACTTTCCAGAGATTAGCCATCTGTTTCTAGCATCTAGGCTTTTAACAGCTATGCTATGCTGGTTAAACCAAATGCCCTTATTCTAATACTAAGAGGTTTGTTTCAACAAGATTATTTACTGGTAACCTTGAGACTGTGAATTTATATTACAGGAGTCTACATTTTCTAAGAATTAGAGAAAATTGTTTGTATTCTACAGATGTGAACTATGTTTGTACTAGGCAGTTGAATTTGCTATATTACTTTAAATAATCAATCTTCTTTGACCTCACAATTCTATTTGTTTTCTTTGTTTTAGCAGCTTTATTTTCATGTTTTTTTTTTTTTTTTCTGTCAATAGCTTTAGAGGTACAATGATTTTTGGTTACATAGATGAATTGTATGGTGATAAAGTCTGGGTTTTTAGTGCACCCCACATACCCGGATAGTATATACTGTATCCAACAGGTAGGTAACTCTTCATCCTTCACCTGCCCCCTCACACTCCTCCTTTCTGAATCTTCAATGTCCATTATATCACTCTGTATATACATAATTTAGTTCCCACTTATAAGTGAGAACATTCAGTATTAAATATTTGGTTTTCTGTTCCTGAGTTGCTTCACTTAAGGTAATGGTCTCAATTTCCATCTAAGTTGCTGTGAAATACATTATTTTCTTCTTTTTTTACGGCTATCTTCCATGGTTATATAGACCACATTTTCTTTATCCACTTTTCAGGAGATAGACACTGAGTTTATTCCCTATCTTTGCAATTGTGAATTTTACTGCAATAAACATACGTGTCCCAGTATCTTTTTGATACAATGACTTATTTCCATTTAAGTAGATAACCAATAGTAAAATTGCTGGATCAAATGGTAGATCTACTTTTAGTTCTTTGAGAAATCTTCATACTGTTTTTCATGGAAGTTATGCTAATTTACATTTTACATTCCCATCATGTATAAAAGTTCTTTTTTTTTTTTTTCCACATCTGTGCCAACATATATTGGTTTTTTGACTTTCTATTAATTGCCATTCTGGCTGGAGTAAGGTGGTATCTCATTGTAGTTTTAATTTGCATTTCCCTGATGATGAGTGATATTGCTCATTTTTGTACATTTTTGTTGGCCATTTGTAAATCTTTTGGGAAATATCTTTATTCTGGGTATAAGTTTTTGTCGCATTATGTATTGCAAATGTTTTTCTCCTACTCTGTAATTTGCCTTTTCACTTTGTTAATGGTATCTTTCAATAAACTTCCATTGTTCTCTTTTAATTTAATAAAGTATAATTTATCAAATTCTTCCTAATTTTAATGTTTTTCTCAATGTTTTTCGTGTCCTATTTAAGAATTTTATTCAAATCTGGCAGAAACTAACTTGAGAATCCTGAAAAAAAAATTAGCATCAAGGAGAAGATAACCTTTATTCTAGTAAATACTTTCTTATATTTATATTATTTCTCTTTCTATTATTTTTATAATGCTTCAGGATAGCATGTGCCGTAGAACTTTCTGAGATGATAGATATGTTATATGTATTCACTATCCAATATGGTGGTCATAAGTCACATGTAGCTATGAGACTTTGAAATATAGTAATTCAATTGAAGAAATGTATTTTAAATTTTACTTGATTTAAATTACATCAAAATTTAAATAGCTACATGTGGCTAATGGCTACCATATTGCACACAGCTTTAGAAACTTGTGACAGTTTTTTTCCAGTTGACTATTATTATCTTTTGTGAACTTGTTTGCCATTTAATTTTAACACCAATTTAAGAATAAGGAAACAGAGGCACATAGAGGATAAGTAACTTGTCCACCATTGTAGTACTGTTAATAATTAGAGTCTGGAATCAAATCCAGGTCTATCTAATTCTGGTCTTGTTTTAAAAACCACGAAGAGGCCGGGCATGGTGGCTCATGCCTATAATCCCAGCACTTTGGGAGGCTGAGGTAGGTGGATCACCTGAGGTCAGGCATTCGAGACCAGCCTGACCAATATGGTGAGACACCATCTGTACTAAAAATACAAAAATTACCTGGGTATGGTGGCATGCACATGTAGCCCCAGCTACTTGAGAGGCTGAGGAAGGAGAATTGCTTGAACCTGGGAGG
>NW_016107382.1:6109412-6137407 GCF_001604975.1 Cebus imitator | reverse complement strand
GAAAGAAAGAAAGAAAGAAAGAGAGAAAAAGAAAAAAAAAGCCCTTCAGGACTTATATAAAATAAAGCCATCATTAATTTTGAGAAGAGACGTGATACTGTCTGAAGACACAGAAAACTAGTTAAATGTAAACAAAAAATTGTTTAAGTAAAGGTTAATTCCTTTTGTACTTATTCTTTAAAACACCTAATTAATATCTTATTGTAAATTGTATTTTCTAATGATCTGAATAACATGAATTGATAGAAGTAACTTATAATAGTAGCATTGTTCTCCTGTTTATCTTTTCATATATGTGTTTATTATATTCTCAATGTGTTTAGAAACGGTAAACCTCTGTGCTCAGTTTCAAGTCACTAATAACTAGTCATTTTCATTTGGAAATATGCAGTGGCTCAAAATTAAATCTACTTAGGCCCTTCTACCCATCAAAACTATTTTTCTATCTTTTCTTCCTAATTCTTATCTTAGTGAGCACTATCCATGTAGTTTCCCATATCAGAAACCTTATAACCTTTTCTCACCTACTTTCTGGACCATCTATTTTTTAAACATCTCTTGTGTTTTTCTCATCTCTCTCCAACTTCATTGCCATAATATTAGATGAAGACTTCAGTTTCATTTTCTGTTATATTGTGAGATTATTCTAACCTGTTTTTTTATGCTAGTCTTTCATTCTTCCAATTATTTTTCATCATGCTCAAAGACTAGTACTCTAAAATTTAAATAGCAACATGCATTCAACAAAATGTTTCCTATATATATATATATTGCATACCCAGTAGGCACCATGCTGCCTATAGAAAACACAGCCATAAGCATGAAAGTTAAATTCTCCTCCATTAGCTACTAGTCAAAGTCCAAACTTATAATTGCACTTTATAATCTGCCTAATTCTCCTATAAAATCAAGCACCAATTCCTACCTCATCCCCCACAGAGTATGCCTCCCCATATATTCTAATTCCCACAAGAAGTTTTTCTATTGCATTATGGGTTTTTGTGCCTTTCGAATTTGATGTGTACTTTATATTGCCAATAATGCCTTTACTTACCTCCAAAAACTACATACCGCTCTATAACAACCAATCATACTTCAAAATGTGTGAACTTAAATATTCAAAATTTGTGAACCTAATGTTATTTCTTTTGAAAATCTCAGAGACAGCAAACTACTTCCATGGTAACTAGATGGACAGCTGGATTTTGATATGCATAATTCAGAGAAGTTTAATAGTTTGAAATGTTATTTCCTTTCCTTATTAAACAATGATAAATCATTAACATTCATTAGTCTCGTTTTCTGTTAATTTTGTGGAAAACTACAGTTTTTACATTATGTGGTTCTTTTTTATTTTAATACTTCAGGTTCTGGGATACACGTGCAGAACCTGCAGTTTTGTTACATAGGTATACATGTGTCATGGTGGTTTGCTGCACCCATCAATCTGTCATTTACATTAGCTATTTCTCCTAATGCTATCCCTCCCCTAGGCCCCCACCCACTGACAGGCCCCCGTGTGTGATGTTCCTCTCCCTGTGTCCATGTGTTCTCATTCTTTTTTTAACTTTTAGGTTCAGGGGTACATGTGCAGGTTTGTTATATAGATAAATTGCATGGGAGTTTGGTGTACAGATTATTTCGTCACCCAAGTAATAAGTATAGTAGCTGGTACGTAGTTTTTTTATGCTTACCCTTTCCCTACCCTCCTCCCTCAAGCAGGCAACCCTGTCTGTTGTTTCCTACTTTGTATCCATGTGCTCTTATTGTGAGAACATGCAGTATTTGGTTTTCTATTCCTGTGTTAGTCTGTTTAGGATGATGGCTTCCAGGTCCATCTATATTGCTGCACAAGATATAGTCTCATTCTTTTTATGACTATTTTTCGTGGTATACATGTACCAGATTTTCTTTATCCTGTCTACCATTGATGAGCATTTAGTTTGATTCCATGTCTTTACTACTGTGAATTGAGGAAAATTCATATCACACATGGAATTGTTTACTAATAATTTTTCATATTCTGGCAAACTATAACATATCAAAAGGCAACAAAATAATCTTGAGTGTTGTTGACATGTTTGGGATTTCACTCTTAAAGGTGACTTGCACTTACGTTTAGGTTTCCAATTTTAAGTAATACCCTATGTTTCATTGAAAAGAGGACTTAAAATGAGTCCTAAATGTTTCATTGAAAAGAGGACTTAAAATGAGAATAATTATCATGTATATAATAGGAAAATGCCTAGAAAAAAATAAGCAGAAATATTAGCATATACATAATGTTCTATTTCATTTTAGAGCTTTTATTCATTGAAGGAAAATTAAAAGGAAAAAAACACAAAGAAATGACGTGGTTGTTTTAGTTAACGACTATTATCTTACATGATTATCTGTCCTTCCTTTCTGCTGCTACATTTAACAACTTGTGGGCAATTAAGAAAGAAGACCTTTGGATATAATATTATACAATCTCTCTTTATTAATATTATAATATTATAAACAGAATGCATAATTCAGATAAGTTTAATAGTTTGAAATATTATTTCCTTTCCTTATTAAGCAATAAATCTGTTTATAATATTAATAAAGAGAGAGTGTATAATATTCAAAGCAAATGACTTACTTAGGTTTTTTGCTTTTACTTTGTCTAATTGATTAACTCCATTAAATATACAAATTTACAGACCTTGAAATTTATCATATACTACTAACATGTTTGCCTTAATATTAATTTTCCAATTTTAAATAAGCACTTGAAAATATCATTAATTGTCCTATATTTATTATCAACAGTGTTTATTGCTTACTTCCATTATATCACATATTTAGCTAATTTCTAATATAAATTTAGAAAACTTGATTCTTTAAAGAAATTGAAGTATGGTAATGAAGAAACACAAAAAATAACAATTAAAATAAATTCTGATAGCCTGTGAAATATATTAATTGTAGAACATTAATAATTACAGTATATAGAGTATCTCTTTATGTGTCCAAACTGTACTAGTATTATTTCATTCATTATTATTGAGAATCTTATGCATTACTTGTTATTTCTAATGACTAGAGTAAGACTTCCCTTCCAGTGTAGCAGAGCCAGCAAAAAATGCCAGTCCTATTTTCTTTCAGAGCCTGTGTATTTTACATGTACAGACGAGAGGCATCTAACCTAACCAACAAAGTCATTCCACTATGCCTTGAGAAAATGTCAGATAAATACTTACATGAGAGAAGGTAAGGTAGTTACATGATGCAGTGGAGAACTATTACTATTTTATTAAGGCTCTAAAATGAGAAATGTCACAGAAATGGAATCTAGAGAAAGTAGGAGAGTAACCATAAATGACTTCATATGCCATTTTTCACTATTACAGTGTCCTGTGTTATATATTTTATGTTTGAATTCACACATATCTCATTCTTTAAACTGTAATTCCTGATCTTTACTATATTTAGACATATGATATCAACCTTCTCAAAACACCTGTACCAACTTACATAGGAAACTTTTAGCACGTACTTGTCTTGGTGATTGTAATAAAGTTTGTCTATGTTCACTTTGCCAACAGTAGGCTACTGACTAATCATTCCCTTTTACTTGCTGTATATTAAATAATTAAGCATAAAATGTTTTGTGTTTTATTGAAAAGGCAGTGTGTTCATAATTCTTTAAGAAAGTAGAGCCATTCTATTTTGATTTAAATAATTTCTTGATTATTTTTGCTAGTAAATATGTAACTTATTTTTAAAATAAAACCTATATAGGTATTTCTAAATTCTACAGGATTATTTTTCAGACCAATGTTTTGTGAACCCTCTTCATATAAACTTTAAATGGGAGACACTGTTAAGACATTTCAAACTGTTTAAACTTCATTTGTATTGTTAATAGTATTCATTTATATTGTTTTTTTCATTTGTATTGTTAATATTTTTCTGCAAATATCCAGCTGTTATTTAGTTTAGTTCTTATGAGTTTTGCCAATTTTTTTAGTAACTGAGTCTCCAGTAACAGCAGAGGGAGCTCACAGTGTATAATTTAGATGATTGCTAAGTTACATGTATTTGCTTCTGTGGTTCAATGTCAGGCTTATAAAACTAAAAGGTTTATTTTATCAAGGGAATTTGCATAAACAGGCAATGGCAGATATAATTTATGTGCTATGCTTTATAGCAATAAAATATATAGTAAAATAAATTTGATAACTTCATTATATATGCATTCATGAAACTCAAACGAAAACTAAACTTGAATCACTTCCAAGTGATACAATTATCCTCGATTTCTGTCTCACTGAAATCTATCTCCTGAGCTCCAGATTTTGATATCTACTCAGTATCTTTCCTCAGGTGTGTAATAAATATCTCATTCAGTCCAAAAGTAATCTTCCCTTTCTGTCAACCTGCTCACAGTCTTCCCCATCTCTGCTGAGGATAACATCATCTTGTACTTGCACAAACAAAAGCCTTGGATTCACCTTGATGTATGTCTTTCTCTGAAATCTTAGGTCTCACCCATCGCAAAATTATTTTTGTTATTCTTTCAAAATATTTGAGAATCCAACTACTTTTCAAATCCATATCAATATGGATGCTACCATCCATCATCATTTCTTACTTGGATTACTACAAGGCCCTCTTACAGAATAGCCTGCATTTTCCCTTGTAACTTCCACCCTCAGTTCATTGTTAGCACAATAGNAAAAAAAAAAAAAAAAAACTTTTAAAAATAAAACATCTGTTGTGTCACTCCTTTCTTCAAAACCTTCCAATGATTCCAATTTCACAAAAAATGAAATCCAATGTCTTTTCAGTAGCCTATTAGGCCTAGTACAGTCACTCCCAAGAGAAACTCTTAGAAATAGAACTCTTAGCAGAAAAAAGTAGAATTTGATTGACATGGGGTGGGGGCTACCTAGGAGAGATATTGGTCAAAGTATACACAGCTTCAGTTAGACAGCATGATTAAGTTCTGGAGAACTATTATAGTGCATGGTGACTATAGTCAATAAAAATGTACTCTATACTTGAAAATGGCTAAGAAAGTAGATTTTAAAAGTGCTTATCACAAAAAATGGTATTAGTGAGGTGATGGATAGCTTAATAAGCTTCATGGGTAACTTACTTAATTAAATCCATTATGGATTTACTCATTCCAAAATGTATACATATACAAAAATGATGCTGTATTCCATAAATAAATACAATGAAAATATTTTTAAATAAATGAAACAAATTTTTAAGAGGTACCAAAAATTCAGTAACCACTCTAAATAATATTATAATGCAATGAACTAAAAATCAACATCAAATACACAACAAGGAAAATAACAAAAATTTAAATATAAGTAGGTTACTCTTATTAATTTATGAGCCGATATTATTGTGCAACTGGAGCAGTTGTTTATCATCAACTCTTTTTCTGGGTCTGGGCAGCTGTCATCACTCCTTGCTGGACATGTTTATGAGAGTTCACAGTGATGTGAAAATTGATTTGGCAACTCAGATTTACTATATAGATATATCTATTCTATAAGCGTATATATAATACATAATACATAAAGGTATATGTGTATAACACATTATGCATAGATAGAGGTCTATGCAGGCAGACTTCCTTTTATTGCACTTCACAGCTACTGTGTTTTTTTCAGCTTGAAGGGTTGTGGCAACCCTGCATTGAGCACATCTATTGGTGCCATTTTTCCACAAGCATGTGCTCACTTCATGTCTGTATCACATTTTGGCAATTCTCACATACTTTAAATCATGATTATATTTATAATGGTTCTCCACGATCAGTGATCTTTGATGCTACCATTGTAATTGTTTGGGGGCACCACAAACTATATCCATATAAGACAGCAAACTTAAATATTTTGTGTGTTCTGACCCACTGCTCTACCAATCAGTTGTTCCCACATCTCTTTCCCTCTCAGATCTCTGAGGAGACACAATATTGAAATCCGGCCAATTTCCCCTGCAATGGTCTCTAAGTGTCCAAGTGAAGAAAGAGTCATAGGTCCCTCACTTTAAGTCAAAAGTTCTAGGGCCCTTAAGAATCATGCTAAATCTACTCTGCCTATATTCCATTAAACTAAATCAAAAGCTTAAAATGATTACCCGTAGGGAGGAAGGCATGTCAAAAGCCAAGATAGTCCAAATGCTAAACCTATTGTGTCAAACGGTTAGTCAACTTTAAATACAATAGAAAAGTTTTCAAGGAAATCAAAAGTGCTGCTCTAGTGATCACGCAAATGATAAGGAAGTGAAACTGCCTTTTTGTTAATAGGAAGAAAGTTTTAATGGTCTGAACAGAAGATTAAACCAGCCACAGCATTGCCTTAAGCCAAAGCCTAATCCAGAGCAAGGTCCTCTTTGAGTCTTTAAGGCTGAAAGAGTTGAGGAAGCTGCAAAAGAATAGTTGAAAGCTAGCAGAAGTTGGCTCTTGAGGTTTTAGGAAGGAAGCCCGCTTCACAACATAAAATTGCAATGTAAAGGAGCAAATTTTGATGAAGCATCTGCAACAAATTCTCCAGAAGATCTAGTTAAGATAATTGATGAAGGTGACTATGCTAACAATAGATTGTCAATGTAGATGAAACAGACTTCTGTTGGAAGAAGATGCCATATAGGACCTTCATAATTAGAAGTCAAAAGCCAAGATAGCCTGACTTCGAAGATTCAAAGGACAGTTTGGCTATCTTGTTAGGCGATAATGTAGCTGATGACTTTAAGTTAAAGCCGATGCTCATTTACCACTATGAAAACTTTAGGCCTTTTAAGAATTATGCTAAGTCTCCTCTGCCCTTGCTCCATAAATAAAACAGCAAAGCTTGGACGACAGCACATTTGCTTACAGCATGGCTTACTGAATATTTTAAGCCCACTGATGAGAGCTGCTGCTCAGAAAAAAAGATTTCTTTTAAAATATTAGTGCTCTTTGACAATATCTCTAGTCACCCGAGAGCTCTGATAGAGATATACAAGGATATTAATGTGGTTTTCATACCTGCTAACACAAAATCCATTCTGCAGCCCGTGGTCAAGTAGTAATTTTAGCTTTCAAGTCTCATTATTTAAGGAATACATTTCAGAAGGGTTTAACTTCCATAGATAGTGATTCTTCTGATGGATCTGGACAAAATAAGTGAAACACTTTCTGGAAAGGATTTAATGCCATTCAGAATATTCATGATTCATGGATGGAGGTCAAAATATCAACGGGAGTTTGGGAGACATTGGTTCCAAACTTCATGAGTGGCTCAGGAGTTCAAGACATCAGGGGAGGAAGTCACTGAAGATATGGCAAAAGTAGCAAGAGAACTATGATTAGAT
Source organism: Cebus imitator (assembly GCF_001604975.1). Taxonomy (NCBI): domain Eukaryota; kingdom Metazoa; phylum Chordata; class Mammalia; order Primates; family Cebidae; genus Cebus; species Cebus imitator. Next base: position 6,130,066 of record NW_016107382.1, on the reverse strand, counting down.
GTAGAAACTGAAGATGTGACTAAATTGCTGCAAACTCATAATAAAATGTTAATGGATGAGGAACTGCTTCTTAGGGAGGAGCAAAGAGAGTGTTTTATTCGCATGTAATCTATTCCTGGTGAAGACGTTGCCAGTGTTGAAATGACCAAAAGGTTTATACACTATGTTGATAATATAGTGGCAAGATTTGAGAAGATTGACTCCAATTCTTAAATTCTACTGTGGCTAAAATGATATCAAACAGCATTGCGTGTTACAGAGAACTTTCATGAAAGGAGGAATCAACTAATGTTATAAACTTTATTGTTGTCTTATTTAAAAAAATTGTCACAGCCACTTCAACCTTCAGCAACCACCACCGTGACCTGTCAGCAGCCATCAACATCAAGGCAAGGGTTGCTACCCACAAAAAGATTATAACTTGCTGGAGGTTCAGATGATCTTTAGTGTTTTTAACACTAAAGCATTTTTTAATTAAGGTATATGTGTTGTATTTTTAAACCCAATGGTTTTGCGCACATAATAGATTACAGAGTATTGTAAACATAACTTTTTTAAGAGCTAAGAAACCAAAAAATGTCTGTGATTTGCTTTATTGTGGTGGTCTGGAACCAAGCACACAGTATCTCTGAGTTATACCTGTGTGTGTGTTTGTGTGTGTGTGTGCATGTGTGTGTGTGTGTGTGAGAGTGTTTCAATAGGGGCATATATATAGGGAGATGTATGTTGTACACACATTATATACATAGTGTACATATAGAATGATGTGTTATATATATGACATATATCTCCATATATATGTATGTGTCTTCCCATCTCTTTCTCTCTCTAATTTAATATATACATATATACACACTCTTTCTCTCTCTATTTTTACATATATTTACGTTTTCCTACATACATGTTAATCTATATATATATTTCTATAGCATATATCTACATATATAAATTCTGACATATAAATTTGCCTATATATATCTTCATATATATCACTGTGTATATATATTTATAGCCATATATATCTGTGTATATATATATATCTGTGTATATATATATATATCACTATATATGTATATCTTCATATAGATCATTGTATATATATTTACACATAGACTAAGCTTTACTGTAGAGTGTATATATAGCACATACATGTATGTGTGTATACAGCCATGTGTTACATAATAATGTTTCAGTCAACAAAAGACCTAATCTTAGTCTCATACGATTATAATGGAGCAGAAAAAACTCTATTGCCTAGTGACATCATAACTGTTGTAACTAATGTTCCTAGTGCAATGCATTCATTACTCAAGTGTCTGTGGTGATGCTGATGTAAAAAAAGCTATTGAGCTGCTGGTTATATAAATGTGTAACACATACAATTATGCATAATACATAATACTTGATGATAAATGACTATCACTAGTTTATGTATTTACTATGCCATACTTTTTATTGCTATTTTACAGCATACTTCTACTTATAAAAAAATAGTTTCATAAAATAGCCTCAGGCAGGTCCTTCAGGAGATATTCCAGAAGAAGGCATTGTTTATCATTGCAGATGACAGCTCGATGCATGTTATTGCCCTTGAAGACCTTCCAGTGGGACAAGATGTGGAGGTGGAAAACTGATATTGTTGAACCTGACTCTGATAGGCTTGGGCCAATGTGTGTGCTTGCATCATCTTTTTTACCAAAAATTATTTTAAAAGTAAATAAAGATAGAAACATAGCTCATATGGTAAGAATATAAGCCAGGTGTGGTGTCTCATGCATGTAATCCCAGCACTTTGGGAGGCCAAGGTGGGCAGATCACGAGATCAAGAGATCGAGACCATTTTGGCCAACATGATGAAACCCCATCATTATTCAGATTTTTTAATGCATCGTCATAGCTTAGTTCCCACTTGTAAGTGAGAACATATGATGTTTGATTTTTCCATTCATGAGTCACTTCACTTCGAATAATGGTTGCTATCCAGGTTGCTGTGAATGCCATTATTTCATTTCTTTTTATGGCTGAGTACTATTCCATGGTACACATAAACCACAATCTTTTTCTCCACTCATTGGTTGATGGGTATTTGGGCTGGTTCCATATTCTTGCGATTGTGAATTCTGCTGCTATACACATGCATGTGCAAGTATCTTTTTTGTATAATGTCTTCTTTTCCTTTGGGTAGGTACCCAGCAGTGGGATTGCTGGATCAAATGGTAGTTCTACTTTTAGTGCTTTAAACAATCTCCACACTGTTTTCCATGGTGGTTGTACTCGTTTAAATTTCCAACAGCAGAGTAAAAGCATTCCCCATTCACCACATCCACAACAATATTTATTTATTTATTTTTATCATTATGGGCATTCTTGCTGGAGTAAGGTGGTGTCACATCATGGTTTTTGTTTGCATTCCCCTTTTGTTTGCATTCCCCTGAGCATTAGTGATGTTGAGCATTTTTTCATGTTTGCTGTCCATTTGTATATTCTTTTAATAATTGTTTATTCATGTCCTTACACTTTTTGACAGGACTGTTTGTTTTTTTTCATGCCAATTTGTTTGAGTTCGTTGTAGATTCTGGATATTAGTCCTTTGTTGGATGTATAGATTGCAAAGATTTTGTCCCATTTTGCGGGTTGTCTATTTACTCTGCTGATTTTTTTTTTGTTCGGAAGCTTTTTAGTTTAATTAAGTGCCACCTATTTATCTTTGTTTTTGTTGAATTGCTTTTGAGTTCTTGGTCATGATGTCTTCACCTAAGCCAATGCCTAGAAACATTTTTCTGATGTTATCTTCCTGAATGTTTATTTTTTCTTGTCTTATATTTAAGTTCTGGCTCCATCTTGAGTTGATTTTTTTGTATAAGGTGAGAGTGGAGGATCCAGTTTCATTCTTCTACATGTGGTTTGCCAATTATCCCAGCACTATTTGTTGAATAGGGTGTCCTTTCCCCACTTTATGTTTTTGTTTGCTTTGCCAAAGATCAGTGGACTGTATTTGGCCTTATTTCTGGGTTCCCTATTCTGTTCCATTGGTCTCTGTGCCTCTCTTTATACCAGTGTCATGCTGTTTGGTGACTATGGCCTTATAGTTTGAAGTTAGGTAATGTATGCCTCCAGGTTCGTTCTTCTTGCTTAATCTTGCTTTGGCTATATGGGTTCTTTTTTGGTTTCACATATATTTTAGGATTGATTTTTCCAGTTCTGTAAAGAATGATGGTGGTATTTCATGGGAATTGTACTGAAATTGAGATTGCTTTTGGCGGTATGGTCATTTTCACAATATCGACTCTACCCCTCCATGAGCATGGGATATATTTTTGTTTGGTTGCATCATCTTTGCAGAGGTCTTTCACCTCCTTGGTTAATTATACCCTACGTATCTTATTTTATTTTTGCACATATTATAAAAGAGGTTGAGATCTTGATTTTATTCTCGGCTTGGACACTGTGGTGTATAGCAAAGCTACTGATTTGTGTATATTAATTTTGTATCCTGAAACCTTGCTGAATTCATTTATTAGTTTTTAGAGGAGTCTTTAGGGTTTTCTAGGTACACAATTATGTCATCATCCAACTGCAACAGTTTGACTTCCTCCTTAATGATTTGAATGCCCTTTATTTCTTCCTTTTTTTCTGATTACTATGGCCAAGACTTCCAGTACTATGTTGACTAGAAGTGGTGAGAGTAGGTATCCTTGTTTTGTTCTAGTCCTCAGAAGGAATGCTTTTAACTTTTCCCTGTTTAGTATTTGCTGTGGGTTTGTCATAGATATCTTTTATTACATTAAAGTATGTCCCTTTTATGCCAGTTTTGCTGAGGCTTTTAATCATAAAGAGATGCTGGATTTTGTCAGATGCTTTTTGTGCATCTATTGACATGATCATGTGATTTTTGTTTTTAGTTCTGCTTATGTGGGGGTATCACATTTATTGACTTGTGTATGTTAAATAATCCTTTCATTCCTGGTATGAAACCGACTTGATCATGGTAGATTATCTTTTTGATGTGCTGTTGAATTTGGTTAGCTAGTATTTTGTTTAGAATTTTTGCATCTGTATTCATCAGGGATATTGGTCTATATCTTTCTTTCTTTCTTTTTGTTATGTCCTTTCCTGGTTTGGGTATTATGGTGATACTGGCTTCATAGAATGGTTTAGGGAGGATTCTCTCTTTCTCTATCTTGTGGAATAGTGTCAGTAGGATTGGTACCAATTATTTCTTGAATGTCTCGTAGAATTCAACTGTAAATTTGCATTGTCCTGGACTTTTTTTTGTCGGCTTTTTTATCCCCCATTTCAAACTCACTGCTTGTTATTGGTCTGTTCAGAGTTTCTATTTCTTCCTGGTTTAATCTTAGAGAGTTGTATATTTCCAGGAACTTGTCCATCTCCTCTAGGTTTGCCAGTTTATGCATATATAGATGTTCATAGTAACCTTGAATGATCTCTTGTATTTCTGTGGTATCGGCTGTAATATCTCCTGTTTAATTTCGAATTGAACTTATTTGGATCTTCTGTTTTCTTTGTTTAATCTCACTAATGATCTATCAGTTTTATTCATCTTTTCATAAATCAGCTTTTTGCTTCATTTGTTTTTTGTATTTTTTTGTTTCAATTTCATCTGGTTCTGCTCTGATCTTTGTTGTTGTTGTTTTCTTCTGCTGGATTTATGTTTGATTTGTTCTTGTTTCTCTAGTTCTTTGAAGTTTGACCTTAGATTGTCTACTTGTGCTCTTTCAGACTATTTATGCAGGTATTTAAAGCTACAAACTTTCCAGCTAGCATAGCTTTTGCTGTATCTGAGAGGTATTTTAATAGGTTGTGTCATTATTACTGTTTAGTTCAAAGAATTTTTAAATTTCTATCCTGATTCATTGTTGACCTAGTGATTATTCAGGAGCAGCTTATTTAATTTCCATGTATTTGCATGGTGTTGATGGTTCCTTTTGGAATTAATTTCCAATTTTATTCCACTGTGGTGTACTGAGAGAGTACTTTTTGTAATTCAAATTTTCTTAAATTTATTGAGACTTGTTTGGTAATCTATAATATGGTATATCTTGGAGAATGTTCCTTGTGCTGATGAATAGAATTTATATTCTGCAGTTGTTTGGTAAAATGTTCTGTAAATATCTGTTAAGTCCATTTGTTCTAGAGTAGAGTTTAAATCCATTGCTTCTTTGTTGACTTTCTGTCTTGATGTCCTGTCTAGTGCTGCCAATGGAGTATTGAAATATCCCACTATTATTGTCTTGATGTCTATCTCATTTCTTAGGTTTGGTAGTAATCGTTTTATAAATCCAGGAGCCCCAGTATTGGCTGCATATATATTTAGGACTGCGATATTTTCCTGTTAGACAAGTCCTTTTATCATTGTATAATGTCCCTCTTTGTTTGTTTGGGTTTTTTTAACTGCTATTGCTTTAAAGTTTGTTTTGTCTGATACAAGAATAGTGACTCCTGCTCACTTTTGGTGTCCATTTGTGTAAAATATCTTTTCCACCCCTTTACCTTAAGTTTATGTGAGTTCTTATGTGTTAGCTGAGTCTCCTGAAGACATTAGCTACTTGGTTGGTAAATTCTAATCCATTCTACTGTTCTGTATCTTTTAGGTGGAGCATATAGGCCATTTGCATTCAACACTAATATTGAGATGTAATTCTATTCATTGTGCTGTTTGTTGCCTGAATGTGTTTTTTAATTGTGTTTTTGTTTTATATGTCCTGTGAGATTTATGGAAAGCTTTATAATAACTTTCTGTAGAAAAATGCAATGCTACTTGCTAAGTTGAAAACTTTTATTATAGAAATAATTAGTTTAGACCTCTATGTAACTTTTTCTCCAACTTTCTGAAAATAAAATAAGATATTATGTAAATCGATGAGTTTGATGGTATTTAAGCTGGTGTTTTGAACTAGTAGGTGTCTGATTGTCTATTATAAGTAAAAAATCATAAATCTTAACTGATTGACTTAAGAAGCACATTTATACTAAGATTATTGCATTATTTTATTATTTGTATAGGCTACTATGCAAATATGCTCAAATTCTGCTCATTACTCAAAATAACTGAATAGCTTTCCTCCACTGTCTCAAGACCAAAACTGAAAGGATTTTGCATGGCATGGGCTTATTTAGCTAAAGCAACGTGTTGCTTTCTAAAACACACCAACCATGCTCAAACTCAGAAGCCTTTGACCACACTATTGTTCTGTTTATCTGAAATTACTGTGGCAAACCTCACCAGTAGTTTCTCAAAATCTACTTTCTTTTCTCCAGAACTTTCAGCCTCCATTGTAGTTAAGTACAGCATAGGATGAATTTCCATGAGACAACGAAATATGTATCACTCTTTTTTTTTTTTTTTTTTTTTGAGATGGAATCTTGCTCTTGTTGCCCAGGCTGGAGTGCAATGGAGCGATCTCGGCTCACTGCAACCTCCACCTCCTGAGTTCAAGCGATTCTCCTGCCTCAGCCTCCCAAGTAGTTGGGATTACAGGCATGTGCCACCATGCCCGACTAATTTAGTATTTTTAGTAGAGTCAGGGTTTCTCCATGTTGGTCAGACTGGTCTCAAACTCCTGACCTCAGGTGATCAGCCTGCCTCTGCCTCCCGAAGTGCTGGGACCACAGGCGTGAGCCAAATTCATACCACTAGCTGAAATGCATACCAAATGCATAACACTAGCCGAAATGCATACCACTTGTAAGTCTGGCACACAAAACCTTCCACAAGCATTCCTCCAAGCTCTGTTTCTTTAACTGATGTGAACAATTTTGTAAAGGGTTAATGTTGGAAGTCACTTATTAAAAATTCCAAGTAACCATCAGTCTAAGTGTGAGAATAGTTGTTTAAAGAGGACTTCCTTGCTGTATGTTAACCTGCCCTGGATGTACCTATGAAAGAGATAAACTTCTTGCTCTACTGCAACTGAAACAGAAGTAGATGATATTGTTACTGGATTTTTAGTGTGAACATTATCAGAATAAACACGAAGACATTTGTGTTAACAAACAAAAACTCTTCTGACAAATAGTCAAGTAAGGATATAAAAAGAGAGTTCTCATGTTTGTATGTCTGATAGCAAAACCATCACAATAGACACTGCAGAAACTACAACCTTGCACAAAGGCCATTGCAACCTTACAAAAAATATCTCTGGGAGGACATCTGCCCAGCAACTGCCTGTCTAACCTTAGACTTGTGTCACTCTTATTGATTTTTGTAGCTAAGGACAAATATTTCAAAGCAATTATGTAATCCTTGTCATTTTTCCTTTAAAAATGCTTTGTTGTCCTTTACCTTCCTGAATACACACATAATTTACTCTGGGATGTGTGTTCTCTTTGCAACATCCTATTGAAGAATAAATATCTCCTTTTTTTAAGGGAACCTCTCTTTGTTTGCAGTGTAGGTTGACATTAGCTTATCCTAACACACTGCTAATAAAAACCAAATACCTACGTCTATTAAGTAGATGTCTTCCCTGACTTTTACCCAACTCCCAAGGCAGAACTGAAGTTCTCTGTTCCCACTGAAATATCTACAATTATTCCCCAGATAAATTACGACAGTCAGTGGTAAATATTTGTATATTTGCTTTCCTCTTATAATTGAACTCTTAAAGGATAAGGATTTAATTTTTCATTCTCAGAGTCTCAGATACAGACCATCTGGAATACTCTAAATCCTGAATATTTATTGCTTTATTAAATTAATACATGGATAAATGAATCAATGGCCTCAGAAATAATGCATACCTAATTCTGCTCAGTAGCACTTTTAAAAATTAAAATATTATGTCCTTGCCTCTTTAAAAAGTACAAAATTCCTCCTACATATTTTTTATTTTTTTCTCTCTCCATCTCTTTCTCTAGTCAAATACCACCACCATCAGCAACAAAACAGAAATCCTATACTGATATATCCAGATGGAAATTATATCTTTTAGAACCCAAATATTCACATTACAGATTATTAGAGACTTTCAGAAGTTCATCTTCTCAAATAAAGTTTGCATTTTTGTAACATTCACTTTTTAATATAGACCATAGTGAATGTAGTAGAATGCAAACTCTAATAAAAGTTGTTTTATTCAAAATGCCATTTTTCTCCTTTCATTACAAATGAGAGATGCTTTAAGTTTATATTGGAAGCACACATCAGTTAGTACGGTAAGAACATAACCTTCCAAAGGTCAGTTGTTATTGTGTACAAGGAAACCTTAATAAAACTGAATTGCTTATTCACTCATAGGGATTGATTAGTTAAATCTGCAATGCTACTTGGTAATTTTCACACACGTCACAGAGTTCAAGTGCACACAATACAAAGCAATTGCACAGCAGTGAAAATTTGACAAAGAAAAGCAAGATCGAATTCAGTAATGCCCGCCTCTTTCTTCTATAAATAACATAGCTTTGACTCAAAACATAGTCTCCTGCCTATTAGATTACTCTATATTGGAAAATAAAGTATCGAGAGAGAAAAGAGAAAAAATGGTATATCAAGAAGTAGAACTAGCAATAATATCTACTGAATTATATGGTTCTAGAACATTGTAAATCACAGAAAAATGTAGCAAAACAGTAGAACTATAGGAAAATGAATATGTGGAGTAAAAACATGAGCAGATAAACACTTTTTCTGTCTCATACTTTGAAATTTGTAAAAAATCTCCAATACTTCTTTGGACTAACTGTGCAATATTTTTCAATGATTTGTTTTCAAATATCACCTCTGATACTTAGAATTTCAACAGTCTAGCTTTATATCAAGGTATAATGTGATTCAGCAATTATACATTTATTTATTATCACTCTTTGTTTCTCTCATTTTAAAATGCCAACTTTTCCTGGTGGCTTGCCAACATTTCCAGTTGCATTAGAATGCATTATTTCAATAAGAAAACACTCTTTTAGTTTGCTTATAATGAATGGAATTATTTACAGGTGCACCTTTCTTAAATGGCATGTTTTCTATAAAATTTACATTTGAAAGAATTGTTTTATAAGTTTGCATAACTATTGCATATATATAATTTTCTATTTGTTTGAAAACAATATATTTAAGCATGAAGAGAATAAATATTTACTTCATCTATACTGTACAGTGAACTCTTGAGCTTCTATTGCTGATGCTTACCATAATGGGTACGACCACAGTATAAATAATCCAAACCCATTTTAACATATTATTAAAGTAGACTGTGTGTTTCAATTTCTATTTGGTGGAACTTAGTAAACTTCAGTATGACTTCACATTGTTGGATGTTAAAATAATAATTATTTAATATTGCCTCTTTGATTGTTTATTTGGCATATCTATCACCAATAGTCAGAGTTGGTTTCTTCTTTCCTTACTTATATTCTTTTTTGCATTTTTCCCCTCAACAAAGAAGAAGCACTACATAATATAAAAATTTTAAGTACCTCCTAAAATTTTTAGATATAATCTCAAAAGCAATCATCTTTGAAGTTACTTGCAGAAATGATTAATTTTTAAGTTTTTAAATGTACCTTTCAATGAGAATGAATAAATGAAAAAGAAGTACTTAACAGGAAACATTTAAAATAGAAAAATTGGATTTCTGACCCTTAATTTCACTGCTGTGCCTCCACAATTTTCACCAAATTTATTAGTTATTCTATAGCTAGTTATATTTTCCTTTAACTAGCATTTACTAAATTTATTTCTTGAACATATGCAATCAAATTGGAAGTAATTCTAAAAGCATTCATGTCAAGAGTGAGAAGGTAGCCTGAAATTAGGACTTTGTTTCAGTTTGTATACATCCATCCAGTAATCATATACATTCAATAAATGAATTTAAAACAATTGTGGGTCTATACAAAATTTAAGGACACCATTAAATCCTACCTATTATTTCCAAGATCGTCAAGAGAACATTCCATGAAGAATGTGTCCCAGAAGGAGACATCTGATAGAGAATTGTAAAAGTTGAAATAGCATGGCTATTAGGTTCAATCATAAAATCTGAATGATAAGGGAAGAAATGGTTACATATATAAAATAGATGTGAAGAGGTAGAGTTAGATAAACATAGATTTGGGTATGATATAAATATAGATGAGAAGATTTAGAAACAGATTTAGAAGAATGTATAGGTACAGGTAAAGATATAGATACCAATTCAAAAATAACTTGTTAACCTCTCACCAGTTTCCATGAAAACCAAAGAAATATGTTTGGGTCTTGGTGAATTGTGGAGAAGAATCTAAGCATGCTCAGTGGACCCTCTGCCTCTTATTTCTTCTGGATCCTGTCTGTGCACAGAAAAGCATGTGTTCACCTTGGTATTTTCTATGTGGTAAGAGTGATAACCCTGCCTGGTAAGTCTGAATCCATATGCAACTCATTACACATATTATAAACTGTATATCTCAGTCCAGTCTATCACTAATAAAGCTAATAGTTCAACCTCTAAGTTTGGGGAAACTGACTCTCAACTTGTTTTGCACTCAGCTGTGTTAGAGGGATATTATTTATTGGCCTAGAAAATAACCATTTTGGATCCCCGTAATACATAAATATCTGATTTTCTTAGAAATAAAATGGAAATATATTTCCTGTCAGTTTGAATACCAAATAATGCTTCATATTCAATATAGATGCCCTAACAAATATAAAACGACTCACCAGGTAAAGAATAAAATTAATAATTTACATGGGAAACAACACATTTTTTAAAAATTCTGAATAACAATGGCATCTTTGACTAACTTTATTGTTGTGAATTTTTCATTTATTCTTGTGACTCAGAGCTAAGTACTGGGGAAGGGGACACCCCCAATCTAAGACTTATTAATACAAAATGTGTCCTATATAAATAAAACCCTGAATAAAATTTATTTCACCCATTAGCAGCACACTAAATATTCCATCTAGCCTCTGATTTAAAAAAAATAAAACTTTAGAAGGAAAAAAAGGACTGATACAATGTTTAAAGCAATGTTTTTGCTACTAAAGGACTCAAAGAAGTACATAAGCCAAGATCCCCTCATTCTAAGGGTTGACAAAAATTAAAACAAAAATGATTTCTCATCTATCTATCTATAATGAGACATATAAAAATTTGGTCAAATGGTGTGAGAACAGATTATCCTCTCTTTAGAAATATTAAGGCAGAACTTTGAAAGACAAATAATACTTCAATAGCATATAAATAGAAGCACAGAAAGTAATATTAGGAAAGCCATAGGTCAGTTTCATTAATGCTAAATACTTTATTGCAGCAAGTACCAATATTGAGGGGTTATGTTGGAAAACTATTAATATATTGGAAAGGCTAGTTGGAATTTTTGTCCCCATCAAGTCACTCCTATACCATGCAGTTGACATTCTATAAAACAGATTCTAAGTTCCTTCCCTCGCACAAAAGCTTAAAGAGAGAACCATCTGCACTGGTTCATATTATGATATTCTCCTCAGCTTGCTCAAGTTTCTCTTGATCATCCAACCAGTGTCATCCAGAACCCGTTTATAATCTCTTTCTGGCTCACAGAACTCACATTCCATGGATGTCCCATCAGGTGGATTTCACATCTCTGCCAAACAAATTGTTTACAAGCTTGAATTCCTTCATAAAATACTTCATGAAAGATAAGTTCCATCTACTCTTCTCCTCCCCCTCATTGCTTCTTATTCTCACTCTTTCTGTGCTTCAAGTGTATTTTCTGTTTTCTTTGGTTTTTGTTTGTTTTTGGTCCTTCATGACAAAAGGCTTTTGTCCAAACTGGGAGCTAACTTCTGCTTTTTACTGTATCCTGAGAGCATAATAAAATAATGAGTATATAATAGGTATTATATATATATATATATATATATATATATATATATATATTTACTGTCTGAGTTATTATGGAAACAAATGAACGAATATTACTTCTGTAGAAGTCTTAATCCAATGACGTAGAAATTAATTTCAATCAAAGATCATTTTGGAAAAGGCCTTAATTATATTCTGTAAGTATTGACGAACAGTAAAATTTTATTTAGGCATGTAGGTGTTTTAAACTTCCGAATGCCCAAAGATCTTTTGGAATCAAAAATCCCAAAGAGCCAAGTGAATCTTGAGGAAGAACAAAGTTGGAGCCATTACACTTTTCTATTTCCAATTATATTACAAAGTTGTAATAATCAAAATAGTATTTGGTTCTGGAATGAAAACAGGCACACAGTCCAATGCAACAGGAAATAGGGAAATAGAGCCCAGAAATAAACCCACACATATATGGTAAACTAATCTTTGACAAAGTTATTAAAAATACACAATAGGGAAAGATAGTGTCATCTATAAATGGTATTGTAAAAACTACCCACATGCAAAAGAATAAAATAGGAACTTTATGTTATACCATACGCAGAAATCAAATCAAAATAGGTTAAAGTCTTAAAACATGAGACTTGAATCTGTACAACTCCTGGAAGACAACAAAGGGGGAAAGCTCTTTTAAATTGGTCTTGGCAACGGTTTTCTTTGGATATAATACCAAAAGCTCAGGCAACAAAAGCAGAAATAAAGAAGTGGTACCACATCAGATTTAAAAGTTTCTGCACAGAAAATCAAGCAATCAACAATATTAAAAGGCAGCCTATGCAGTGGGAGAAATACCGTATTTGCAAATGATACAACTGGTAGGTGGTTAATATCTAAAATATATAAGAAACTCCTACAGCTCAGTAGCAAAACCAAACAAAAAAGACCAAACAACAACAAAACAATCCAGTTAATAAAAGAGCAAAGGACCTGAATAGATATTTTTCCAGAGAAGATATAAGAATAGCCAAGAGCTATAATAAAAGTTACTCAACATCATTAAATATCAGGGAAATGCAAATCAAAATCAGTATAATATATCACCTCACATCAGTTAGAATAACTGTTTTAAAAAGGTCAAAAGATAGCAGTGTTGGCAAGAAAATGGATAAAAGGGAACCTGTGTACACTGTTGGTAAAAATGTAAATTGGTGGAGCTGCTATGGAAAACAGTATGGAAGTTAATCAAAAAAATAAAAATAGAAGTTCCATATGGTCTGGCAATCCCACTTCTCGGTAAATATCCAAAGGAAATGAAATAACTATCTGAAAGAAATATCTGTACTCCCATGTCCATTGGAGCATTATTCACAATAGCTAAGATATAGAAGTAGTGTAAGTATCTATCAGTAGATGAATAGATACACAATATGCGACACACACACACACAAATATTCTTCAGCCTTAAAGAAAATCCTGCTATTTTAGATAACATGGATGAACCTGGAGGACGTTATGATAAGTGAAATAATCCAGTCAGAGAAAAATGAATGCTGTATGATACCATTTATATGTGGAATATAAACAAGTTGAACTCCTAAAACAGGAATAGAATGGTGGTTACCAGGGTCTGGGAGGTAGAAGTAATGGGGAGATGTTGGTCAGAGGACACAAACTTTCAGTTTTCACATGAGTAAGTCCTGGTGCTCCAATGTATAGCACGGTGACTATGGTTAATAATAACATGTTGTATACTTAAAACATGGTAAGAAAGTAAATGTAAATATTATCTCACACAAATGTTATCACACAAAGGTAACTATTTGAAGTGATAATAGTGTTAATTAGCTGGATTGTGGTAATGATTTTACAATGTATATGTATATCAAATCATTACTTGGTATACCGTAAATATATATCATTTTTGTCAGCCAGATCTCAATAAATCTAAAACAAATTTCCAAAGGGTATCCTGCTCAACTACTACCTCCACTTCACTTTATTAAATGTTGAAGTGAAAGGTTTGTTCCTTTAACACAAAATATCATCAATGTTGGAACCTGATAAAGACTATAACCTAGAACTCTTCCATCAGATCCTTAGGAAAATCCTGTCTATAAGGATTATTAAAAATTCTGCTAATAATACTTAAAAGAAATACTATTTAGGGTTTTTAAGCTATAACGCATGCTGCCTTCTATGTAAATTTTGTAGTTTGATCAAGCCATGACATCAGAGAACTCTGAAGCTGGGTCAGAATGATTGTACTATTGATGAAATTGTTCTCAGCCACTTGTATTTTGATGTAACACTATTCACCGTATATACTGAGTCATAAGAAATGTCATGTATAAGTCACTGTTGTATTTCATTTTGTGAACATTATCAAATCATTTTTTATTATATTACACAGACCATCTTTATGAGGCTTTCTCAATGAGAACCTCAAGTATGACGACTGTTGAGCCATTTGTAACTTAACACTGAACAACTTTGACTACTTATAAAAATGGATCAATTCCTCATAAATCCTAAATAATGACAACTCAACCAAGATAAAATAGATATTCAGAATAGTCTTACAGTTATTAAAGGAATTTAATATATAATTAGAAAGAACATAAGGAAATAATCCTGAGGTTCAGATGGTTTCACTGGAGTATTTTAACCACTATTGATATTTTTATCATATTTGATCAATTTGAGTGCCGCAGTTATTTTTCCCACACTAATAGCTCATTTGTAAACAATCATGTTGATTCTTTTTGTAATTGTACAAAAGCTTTTATACAATTTTCATATTTTCATGAAAATCAAAGCAACCTCTTTATGTCTGGGATAAAGTGGTGAAACTTTTCATACAAATATAAAAAATTGTTGTAATATGTACTTTCTAGATTTCTAAATGTTTTCAGGAGCAAACAAGATATTATGAAATGAAATTTAATTTATATTCATGTTTTTAGTGGGTCTAAAACTTTCCTCACTAGTTTATTTCCCCAAAAAATTGTACTAGAGCTTCGAAGACTGTGGCATACCTGAGAAAGTCTCTCTGTTAAATTAAACAACTAACTAATAGGTGAAGAAACTAGGCTCTAGACTTTCACTTCAAATCCTTACATGGGTTTAAGAACTCAAATGGCTAGAAAGTGCAAATAAGGTAAGTTAATGAAACATGTTTAGAGACATTCTTATGTCATGAATACAATGAATAAATGCATTTTTTAAATATGAGAATTGAAATATGGAAATACTTTCTGTCTCATTTTTTCTTAAAGGAAGCCGTCTTTCCATTTACCTTTCTTTTCTGCACTTTTGATAGAATGATGAGTGCATAGAACTATCTGTTTATTTAATATACGAACCCAAGGGCAATTCTTAACTGATAGTTTGTCTCAGTGCTGGGAAAAAAAGTTAGGAGAGGCAGAAATGCGATGCACACAGACTCAGCTCCAGTTTATTGTTGCTTTGACGAAATGTGAACTCAATCATTGCCAGATCTTACTATTATTCAGAAAGGACCAGAACCATAAAATTTTGAATGAAATTAAAATGAAATACACAATATGCAATTGTGTGCTAGCCAAAGCAAACTTATCTATGTCTGAAATACAGCGGTGAGCCCACCTATGACATCTATGTAACATATTTATCTGTCATCCTCCTGAATTTAATGTTGTGGAGGAAAAGTCTAATACATCCTAATTTTCCTTTAAATCATTTGTTATTAGTACTTTTGCCCTGTCAAGATATTTGTAAAGTTTAAAAGATACTATGGAAATTATAAATTTTTGGATGTCTAGGTTTGAATTCTTTTATTCTTTTTCCATATACACTGTGAACATGTTTTACTTATAAATTGGACTTCAACTCTAGAACAGTTTTTCACTATTTATTGATTTTTAATTGTTTGTTCTTTCTTAATTTTCTGGTTTATAGGTAGTTTCTCCAGACACTATCCTCTATCATATAGCTGTCATCTGTCTCCATATTTTTTGTCTTTGTTCAATTTCTCTGCACATTTGGAGAGGTTCCCAGTGTTCTCATATACAACATAGCTCTTCCCTAGCCATCCTTTTTTATATTCTTGCCTTGATGAAAATAAAATTGGATATTTCCTGGGCTAGGAAACTGAGGCAGGTGAGACTACAGCTGTGCTATATATGCACACACACAAACATATCTATCTTATATATTCTACATATAGATAGATAGAGAAATACAGCATACTAAAGAAATACAAGACAAAAACAGGCTCTGAAAGCTGCATTGTCTGTTTCTCATTCCCTATCCCTAAATGCACAAAACAATTTTAATATCACTTTAGGATTTGAGAGAAAATGATACTCTAACGTACCCATCACAATCAGAAAGAATACAGACCTATTTAAAAAATTTGAAACTACTGCAGAGCACTTAAACGGAGCAGTGGGTTATCTTCTCATGTTGGAGAAGAGAATGAAGAAGGGGAAAAGAGATAGCCAGGCCTCCATCTTTATCACCAGTCTGAAGACAACAAAGGAAAAGGTGAAAAGAGAAGAGCCAAACTACAGTGACACCCACTAAAAGAGAGCCCCATCAATGCTCTCCAATTTGCCATAGCAATTCCTTTTTCATCACTCAGGATGAAGAGAAAGATGGGGAATTTTTTTTTAAAAAAAGAGACTTTAGATTCCTATTCAGAGGAGATACACTGGTTCTAATACAGTTTTTATTGTTTCATTGCACTCTTATTTCTACTAAGCCCCTTTCTTATCTCATTCACCTCTTTTTAAAAAAATATTTTGGATGCCTATCAGGGATTTCTAAATTCATCTAAATCTGGTTTCTTATTATCTCATCTTACATTTCATTTTATGGAATCTGCATTTTATTAAATTTTTTATGTCAAACTTTCAAAAATATTCTCCTGTCTCCTCGGAAAAAAAAAACATTTTGGCAATATCTTCTTCCTCTGTTTCTTTGGGCTATGTGTTCCTTTCTTTATTGCATTTGAGCATATGTATGTTTGCATGTATTTGCTAATCTTTACATTCTGAAACTCAAGCCACACTACTGGATTCTTAAGTAGCATAAATGTGATTTTCTTGGATTTGCATCATTTAATATTTATTAATATATTAAATATTCATTGAGAGTCTATTTTCATACCATGAGGAATCATTTCATTTGGTTGCTGGTGTAATTCTCCTCTCAAGTAACAAATTTATTGCTCCCAATTTGGCTATTAACTTTGGGTAGTAATAAGCAAAACTTGCTAAACCTGTTTTCCTTTTGTTAAGTTTTTTTCCTAATTCATGCACAAACTAACTTCAGGTATATCCTTTGTGATTATTATAAAATCTGATATTTGCCACAGCAGAGAAGGCACCGCAAAATGTATCTGCAGTTTCATGCAGGAAGATTATGCCCTTCCCTAACATTAAAACCAATAAATATTTTACTCTTTTGTAATAATTATTTTAACACTTTCAGACAGATTCATTCACACACCATTATTACATCCCCAACTCAACCCCTGATGGTTTGGTTATTGTGCCTGTTGCTTTAGTACTCAGCTGGCCTTGAATGCTACTACTTCACATGACAAGAGTTTCCAAGAAACCTCACTCCCAGGCTCTTTCAACATTTCCTCTTGCCTATAGCACTCAACCTTTGGTAGACTCATTCAGTTTGATGTTGTATCATTTTTTGGATGCAAAGTTTCTATAATACTGGCCCAGGAATCAAAACACATTTTCTTCAAAGTTAGAGGGCTTTTTAAAAAAATGTATATGTATATAAATTTAAGGGGTACAAGGGCAATTTTGTTACACAGATATTTTGCCTAGTAGCAAAGTCCTGGCTTTTAGTGTATCCATCACCCAAATAATGTGTATTGTACCCATTAAGTAATTTCTTATCATTCACTCCCCTCTCACTCTCCCACACTTCTAGTCTTCAATATTTATCAGTCCACATTTTATGTCTATGTGTATGTATTATTTAGCTGCAGCTTCTAAGTAAGAATATGCAGTATTCTTTATGTTTCTCAGTTGCTTCAGGTAAGATAATGACTTCTAATTCCATCCATGTTGTTGCAAAAATCATGAATTCTTTTTTTACGGCTGAATAATATTCCACTTGGTATATATACATTTTCCTTACCCAATCATCCATTGATGGACTTTTAGGCTGATTCCATATTTGGCTATTATGAGTAGTGCAGAGATAAGCAAAGAAGTGAAGTTATCTTTTTGGTATAATGCTTTATGTTCCTTTGGGTAGATACCCAAAAGTGGGAATGATGCATTGAAACGTAGCTCTATTTTTAATTATTCAAGATATCTCCATACAGGTTTCCATAGAGGCTACACTAATTGACACTCCCACCAACAGTTTATAAGCATTTTCTTTTCTCCTTACTCTCACCAATGTCTGTTATTTTTGTCTTTTTAATAATAGCTATCTGACTGGTGTACGATGATATCACCTTGTGATTAATTTGCAATTCCTCTAATGATTAGTGATGTTGAACGTTATTTCATATGTTTCTTGGAGATTTGTATGCCTTCTTCAGGAAAATACCTATTCATGATTTTTTGCCCACTTTTAATGAGCTTTTTAAATGTAATATAAATTTATAATTTATTCTTACTATTTCTTATTGACATTTGTGTGTTAAATGCAGGGAGTTAGCATTTACCATTAGAATTGTTTTTAAAGGTTGGAAAAGAGTGACATCTTTTGCCTTGCTGGTATGAGAGTATTATAACATATCTATAGGTATCATGTAAATTTTTCCCAGCAAATGAAATTTGCTGGGTTGTTAAACTTTTGGAGGAGTTTGGGAAGGGTACATAATCACCCATCCATCTTCCTTTCCAGACTCTGAACCAATTGAATAGGCAGAGGGTACTGGTAGAAAATTTTAGCATGATCTGTTTTATCATTGGTATAATTAGATGATTACATGTGGCATTGACTCAAGGCCAAAATGCATTTTTAATGTTACCTTCTCACTGATTAAAATTTATTCACTAAGGATGCTGAGGTGGTTGGATCATGAGGTCAGTAGTTTAAGACCAGCCTGGCCAATATGGTGAAACCCCGTCTCTACTAATAATACAAAAATGAGCTGGGTATGGTGGTACGTGCCTGTAGTCCCAGCTACAGCTACCCGGGAGGCTGAGGCAAAAGAAGCACTTCAACCCCAGGGGGGCAGAGGTTGCAGTGAGCCAAGATCACACCACTGCACTTCAGCCTGCGTGACAGAGCAAGACTCTGGTTCAAAGAAAAAATTATTCACCTAGGCACAGAGAGGGCAGCCAGATAACTTCAGGGCTTTCCTCAGGTGGGTGGGCATTGTAGAAGGTTTATGCCTAGAATATGGAAGTACCACTGGGGAGAACATACAGCAATTATCAGAAAATAGAAGCAGCTTCCATGGTAAGCAAGAGGACAGACCACGTTAATGTCAAGTCAATGACTGTTGGGGCCTCAACAGTACTAATACGCTTTATCCTATCTGGACGCCTAAAAGTTTTCTTTCAAGAGGGCTTGGAAACATGAGTAGAAGGATCATAAACATTTTCTCCAAAATATACTTTGTCAAATCATATCTTTTACTGGACCACAAAGGTAAAGTGTTTCTATATTAAATAGATCATGTGTGCTACCCAAAATGTTGTGTGCCTGGTTATTCCTTAAATACCTACAGACAAAAAGACATCAAGCAAATCCCACTTTAATAGCATTCAAATGTTATTCCATCAGTATTATGTAAACAGTGAACGGAAACCACCAAAGCAATGTAGCACAGTAGGATAATTAAAAGATTAGTCTTAAATATATTGTGTTGCTGTGAAATAATCTCACTTCAGCATTAAGGTTACATTAAAATTTACTTAGATTCTTATAATGGCCCCTTTTTATTTTTTAAACCTGAGGTTTCATTTCACAGAACTTAGCGTTAGCATTTTCTTATTCATTTTTTATTTATTCATCATTATATACCCAGCAAGGATTCTAATATATGAACATCATAATGCTGAAACGACTTAGCCCAGTGATGCCACTGACTGCTCCAAGATGCCTACTCCAAATTAGAAACAGCATTCCTCCTCTTGACTTCTAAATTATTTAATGCATTTATTGAAAATGCATCCCATATCTTTACCATGATTTTAGATATAGTGTTACCGTTTAGCCATTTCTGAAGTATGTTTCTAGTGTGCAGTTTCCTTTGATAAATACAAAGATCAGTAAGTTCTGCATGTGAGATGACCCAGGAATGGAACTTAACTGCTATGTCAGTGTAAACACGCGTCAGGAATATTGGAGAATGTGGGAAACACTTGGATCATATGTTTCCCTAGATAATTTGAATGCCGACAGTGAAAATCAATTCCTGAATCTAAAAATTTAAAGAATAAAATAATGTAGAAATAATTCTGAACAAATATTTTGTTAAATGGAAATTAGGCACTTTGCCAGAATCAGAGTTGAGGCTGAAACCTGGACTCAATTATGTGCCTTTGGTTTCTGGGTCTATCACCCTTTACTTTTTCCTTAGGAACTCTAGTATGTCCTGGAAAATACTTGTGCAGCAATAACTTTGATACAAAAAAAAAAAAAAGTTGCAAAATGTTTTGCCAGCCCACATATTTAGGGCTGCTGCTACTGGGTAAAGTCTCCTTTGCTGAATTAGAAAAGGGCATCCCCACTTTGGGAGGCCGAGGCAGGTGGATAACTTGACATCAGCAGTTCGAGACCAGCCTGGCCAACATGGTGAAATTCCATCTCTACTAGTAATTAGCTGGGCGTGTTAGTGCACTCCTACAATCCCAGCTACTTCCAAGGCTGAGGCAGGAGAATAATTTGAACCTGGGAGGC
>NW_016107382.1:6107716-6109302 GCF_001604975.1 Cebus imitator | reverse complement strand
CAGGTGCAGTGGATCACGCCTGTAATCTCAACACTTTGGGAAGCCAAGGCAGGCAGATCACTTGAGTCCAGGAGTTTGAGACCAGCCTGGCAAAAATAGAGAAATCCTGTCTCTACAAAAAAGGGAAAAATTAACCAGGGCGTGTTGCCCGGGGCCTGTGGTCCCAGCTACTCGGTAGCCTGGAGTGGGAGGATCACTTAAGCCTGCGAGGTGGAGGTTGTAGTGAGCCGATTGCGGCCACTGCACTCCACCCTGGCTACAGAGCAAGACCCTATCTCAAATGCGAGCAAACAAACAAAACCATGAAAAGGGCGCCCCCTATGGGAAGATGAATTAGAAAAGAGCATAGCTTTCCTCAGGAATAATGCAATCATACTCAAAAAACTTGTTTAGAGGAAATTTTGGCTTAGCCCTGTGCAAGACACAATTTATATGTTTATGGTTGATCTGAATCTATGTATCCTAAATTCACTTTCTTCACAAAGCAGTGAGAATAAAAGTTTACTGAAATACAGAAGTGCTATATTAGGCAAGTGTTCTCATCACTATAATGGTCACTTGCTTACTTTCTCTTTTCTTTAAACCTTAATCCAGTTATCTTTTCTTCCTGGTGCATTTGTACTAATGTTCAGTGCCATGAGAAATTGACAGTATATTATTAACGTTAGGATTTACAACCATTTTTATGAGTGTGCTACCAATATGTATTTTTCTAAATTGTCACTGAAAATGTTGCATAATCTCAATGATCATGCAAAGGCAAAATAAAATGCTGGTAAAATTTTTCAATAGTTCCATTATTTCTCTATTGTCAGTCCAAGATACAAATATATTTCCTTTTAAATGAGCTAAACTAATAGAAGCCAAGGAATAGAATTCAGCAGTTAAAATTCTTGTAAAAATATTTTGATATTTCTTCTTAATTTTTCTCTACAGAAGATTTTTATGTCTTGCCAGGATCTGTCATTTTGTCTAAATTGAGCAGTAGACATTACTGGGATTCTCTAGCTTTTAAGAAAATTACAAATACTTCGAGATTCATTTAAACCTTTGTTATCAGGTAATTTAAGCACATGCCACACTTTTTAAGGTTTAAAACAGATCAAATACCACAACTATCTCATCAGGTTGTAAAAAACAAATGACTTACAAAGGTTAAGCACTTAGAACTGTATTTCGCATTAAATAATAAGCACTCATTAAATAGTTGTCATTATTAGCATCCTCTTATTTACAGTAATATTCTAAAGCTCATAAAACTTGAGATTTTCGTTGCTGTAATAAGCCAGTTTACAATAAAGTTTAACAACTCTCTGAAGTCATCTGGGTCTTGTATTTTTTTATAATTTGGTCATAAGAATTTGCATGAATGGCAAAGCTAAAGAATAAATTTAGAAATAGAAATTCCATTTGACCCAGCAATCCCATTACTGGGTATATATCCAAAGGATTACAAATCGTTCTACTATAAGGACACGTGTACACAAATGTTCATTGCAGCACTGTTTACAATAGCAAGGACCTGGAACCAACCCAAATGCCCATCGACGATAGACTGGATAGGGAAAATGTGGCACATATACACC
>NW_016107382.1:6068600-6107366 GCF_001604975.1 Cebus imitator | reverse complement strand
ACATGTACCCCAAAACCTAAAATACAATAAAATAAATGGGAAAAAAATAAAATAAAATAAAATAAAATAAAAAAAAAAGAATAAATTTCTTATAGATTTAGTTTAGAATAAGCAATATATACATGCTGAATATTTAGTGGAAACAGTAATAGAAGGAAAAAATAAAAGTAAGTGATGATACATGGGCATCTGGAAGAAGAAAAATATTGTGTTGTTATTAATAGATTCCTTTTAAAAGTATCAGGTTTGTGTGCTGCCTTTTCAAAACCCACACACTTTGAGTGTTAACAGGAGGAGTTGTTAGTACTGAAGTAATTATAACAAGGGTGTAAGTTTCTGTAGGTGGAAGACAACTTATTCAAAGGAGAGACTTATTTTAGACTTAAATAATATTTTATTGAATTTAGGGGTTTAGCAAGACTGAAGTTCTCTCTGCAATGTAAAGCATATTATTGTCAGAATAAAAATGTGCTTTATATTTGCACAGTGGCAAATTCTCTCTGTTAAACACGAATGTTAGGTAAAGCATATCAATGGGGCTAAACTTACCTTGTGAAGTGTGTAATAGTCAGGCCTTGGACCCCTGGCAAGAGGTGAAATTTCATCATTTGCCTTTGGGCATTTACTTACCTAATG
This sequence comes from Cebus imitator, assembly GCF_001604975.1. Classification (NCBI taxonomy): domain Eukaryota; kingdom Metazoa; phylum Chordata; class Mammalia; order Primates; family Cebidae; genus Cebus; species Cebus imitator. The sequence goes on along the minus strand of NW_016107382.1, from coordinate 6,106,730 downwards.
TCTTTATTATCATAAAATAGGAATACTCTACAGCCTTTATTTTAAACCTCTGAGCTATATAAATAACTTTTACAGAGAATAACATTAAAAAAAGTAGGACTGTAAGACCTACAACCCAATAACTTATTCTCAAGTTTCTTTCTGGAGAATAAGAACTTCACTGTCATAATTTGAAAAATTCCTGTCAGTTTCTCTTCAGAACTAAAGAGATCGATACCCATAGCTAGTATCTAGATTTTGTATTAGGGTCCCATTTTTAAAACAATTTCAAACTCTTCTGTTTTGTTTATAATACTACTTATTTAAATTTATTCTATGCCAGGGTTATTTAGGAATTAGGTTTTTCAAACTTGCATGAGTGCACTTTTGAAATATGGATTGATCTTGAGGTATTAGAGGAAAAGTCATTGAGAGGTGTTTGCTAGGTAACTTCAATTGTAAAAGTAAATGAACAGTTATATAATTATGTAACTTTATTAATCTTTTCTCATTCTTATTTGAATTTAGCCCACTACCATGTAAGGTAAAAGGAACCCTAGAACAGGGTCTGAACCATAAGAGTTCAATAAATATTAATATAATTAATGAATAAAAGTAGATTCCTTAGCTGAGACTCTATTCAAAAGCAGGAACTTCAAGTGTTAATGTGGTCTAATTAAAATGCTCAGGCTCAGTGTTGGTATTCTTTCCTCCATTCATAGCCATCCTCTCAATCCTCTATCATGTTAATAAATGAAAACACTAATATATTACCAGACACTACTCTAAGAAATTTACATACATTAACTCATTGAATCTTCTTAGTAATATTATGAGGCAGATGTTCTATTTAGCCCAATTGAGTCAGATGAAGGACCTGAAGCACCAGCAAGATAACTGATCTACCCTAAGTTACAGGGGCTCATAAGCAACAGGTCAGGATCAGAGCACAGAACAGAGTAGGTTCATGGCTGAGCACACTACCCTGCACTGTCCCACCCTGACTCCTAACCATGTTTTATGACAAAATGTCAAATCTTGCCCTTTGTGCATAATTTGCCTAAATATCTAGAGAAATTATCCTGCCTCCATCCCATACTATTCACCCTGTCACATTTCCAAGATCATGGGCCTAGAAAAGCAATCTTTAGCTCTTTCACAGTAAAGCAGGCTAATAGAGCAAGCCTACAGCCTGAACAAATTTGATTTCACTTTTAATAACATACTTAATTATGTTACAAATCTAACATTTTATTTGATTTTCCCAAATTAAAGTTCAGAAGCAATTAGTTAAGCTATATGTAAAAAAAAAAAAAAAAAAAAAAAAAAAAAAAAAAAAAAAAAAAAAAAAAAAAAAAAAAAAAAAAACAAGGACTTGAGAACTAGGGGATGTGATTCCCAAGTGCCCAAGTGGCAATGTTTTCCATGTGTCTGAGGCTCAGAAATTTCACACCAAGTGAGAGGTGCAGGCTTTCAAGTGCTGAGTGACTATATTTGAATCACATGGCAATTCATTTCCAGATCCCAAATCATCGCATATCTCCAGAGATACAGGAGATGAAGCCATGGGACGGATTTACACACCCAAGGGAGCTCATTTGAGACCTACCCCAAATGAGAATGGGGAAGTATCCAGAAACGATTCCCCAGCATATCCGTGCTTTGGCACTGTGATATCCTTACCCGATTCCAAATCTTGCACATCAGAACAACAAAAAGACTCATAAATGCAGGAAAGCCCATTAGCTGGATAGTGGTGGCAGAAATGAGGACATATTTAGCTGGAAAGTTTTTTGAATCCTTGTGCTCTCAGAGCTCATAATGTGTACAAACCCAGAAACATCATTAACCATGCACAGAGTTGTGCTTCTGTAGTCACCTCTAACATTGAACATTAGAAAACAAGACTCTCTGGAAGTAAAAAAAAATCCACCCCATCCTTACCACCTAATGTCCGGACAAGCAAAAGGCATGAATGGGCTGGTACCTTGCACATGTAGAAAGCAAAAGTACTCCAGAGCTTAACTTCTTGGACCATGAATTACTCTCTGGTGTGTAAGGAAATTATATTCCTGGAGGCAGCCGCTGAGGTGATTTTAACCTGGAAACTTTTCTAGAATCTGCTGTAAACCCCTGCTTTAAGGCAGGGGCTATATATATCTGTTGTGTTGCTACTTCCACTGCTATAGCAAATTACAACAGATGTAGTAGCTTAAAATACACCAATTTATTGTCTTAAAATTCAAAATTATCTGTAGTTCAAAATGGGTTTGCAGGGTTGTGTTCCTTCTAGAAACTCAAGAGGAGATTCCAATTCCTTGTCCTTTTCAACTTCAGGAGGCTTCATGCATCCAATGACTCATGGTCTTTCTCCTCCATCTTTAAAGACAACAGAGGCTTGAATTCTTCTGACACTGAGTCACTCAGACCTCTACTTTTCTTATAACAGTTTCTTCAATGATCTTAATCCTGTTGCCTCAATTTTATAAAACCCTTATGAATACATTAGGTCCACTTATGTAATACAGGTTAATCTCTCTAAAGATTCTTAATCACATCTATGAAGTCCCTTTTTGCCATGAAAGATAACTGTGATGGTTAATAGTGTCAACTTGATTGAACTGAAAGATGCAAAGTATTATTCCTGGGTGTGTCTGTGAGGGTGTTGCCCAAAGAGATTGACAGTTGAGTCAGTGGACTAGGGGAATACCCACCCTCTATGTGGGTAGGCACCATTTAATTCTGCCAGCTCAGCTTGAAAAAGCAGGTGGAATAAGGTGGAATAAGCTGGCTTTCGTTGAGTCTTCTGTTTTTCATCTTTATCCCGTGATGAATGCTTCCTGCCCTTGAACATCAGACTCCAGGTTTTTCACCTTTGGGCTCTTGGACTTACACCAGTGGATTGCCAGGGACTTTGAGTCTTCGGCCACAGACTGAAGGCTGCATTATCAGCTTCCCTACTTTTGGGGCTTTGGGACTTGGACTGAGCCATTACTGGCTTCCTTGCTCCTCAGCTTGCAGAAGACCTAACTTGGGACTTCACCTTGTGATTTTGTGAGTCAATTCTCCTTAATAAACTCCCTTTCATATATAATATATCTGCTGGTTCTGTCCCTCTGAAGAACCCTGATTAATACAGTAACATAGCCAGAGGTTCTGGAGATTAGGATGAGGGACATTTTAGGGAAATAGCCATTATTCTACCTACCAGGGACATTTCAAGGGGATAGCCATTATTCTACCTACCATGGAGATCCATAATAGGGAAAGAGACTATAGTTTTTGAGGATGATTTCCTAAAACTTCCATTATTCATGGGGACTTGAGCTTAAATTTGCCTGTGGTTTTTCTGTGATCACAAGGAAAATGTTTGCTTTTTATTAGAGGCCAAGGGATAGTTTAGGGTCATGTGGTTTCTTCCTTTGGAGGAGTCTGCAGGTGGGCTGATTATTACTCATGTTCAGAGCATGTGAGAGTTACTCAGTGTGGGAAGGAATTAGGGCTGAAAATGACAGCAAGTGGCAATTTCCTCCTTGGCTTGATTTAAGGTCATTTACATTTATCACAGGATATTTGACCAAGCTGTTGATTGCTGTTACCGACTCATTGACGGAGGATACTCCAGTGGGATGACAGCAAATTTTACCCTCCTTCCTTCTAAGTTTTGGGATTTTGGCCTTAGGGATTGTAAATGGCTTTGTATTTCATTCCCCTCCCATTCGTTAAAAAAGTTATTAGGCACTGAAACAGCTTGATCCAAGGTTTCATTTTAGAAGGAATTCAGCTGGATATTCTGGAAAGGGAAGAGATAAAGTCTGGTATGGAATATTTCTGGATTGATAGAGAGGTTTAAGGTTATCAATGCTGGATAGCCTTAAGGTTGAGTAAGGGAAAGTAGACATGATTTCTTCCACAGCCAGGAACTATTGTGGCAATGCCCCAGGAGGCAGCTGGAATTCTGATGGGGTCAGCTGATGTGTTTGCTGGATGGGCTAAGCATCAAGTTCCTCTGTATCTCCTAGACTACCCTAGAGGTGGCAAGAAAGGAGCCTTGCATTGTGAGAAATTATTTGGACATTGGTGACAGAAAACACAATTCAACTGAACTGAACAATGAAAGTGAATGTGTTTACTCATACAACTGACAAGACTGAGATGAGATCTACAATCAGCTGCAGGGGGTTTGTGGCTGTACTCTCCTAGGATTTGAAAAGCCTTCAACAAAACCAACAGGCTGCCAGTCTTCCTTTCCCCTCTTCTGTTTTGTAATACTACAGACCTGGGAACAGAGAGGTACATTTGATTTATTTTTAGCCTTTTCAGGATCAGGCAGATTTGGTACCCACACACCTGGAAGATGGTTGTTCCAGATGGTTCATGAGTTTCTGAGAGCTCAGCTCTTCCCAAGATGTGCTCCTTTCTATTTTTTTGCCTTGGAGATAACAAACCATGCTCCAGACTTTCTCCCAGGTCATGAGGGCATGTTCTGACCCCAGCTCTCTCTGTCATATGTTAATAGAGTCCAATTCTTTCTCAACATGCAACTCCTATAAACCTTTGAAGCCATTTTGCTTAGAAAAATAGGAGGAAATGAAGTGGAAAATTAGAAAATCCTCTACCCATAAGCTTTAGAATGAAATATAAATTGGTACATGTCAATAGTTATTTGTTAAATACTATCAAAGTATAAAATATATCGTTTAATTTCTAAGAGTAAAATAGCACATGTAAGTAAAAATATACATACAATGATATTTATTACAGCATCATTTGTAATAGAATAATGTAAAAATTAGTTGAATATCTCTTGGCACATCTTTACAGTGGGATGTTATAGAATTATTAAATGCATATACAGACTCAAGTTTTCTGTGATACAGTTTTTCAGTAAACATAAGAGATTGCAGATTAAGTTGTATGATGTTATTTCTTTTAAATAATATTTAAATAATAAAACTGTTTCTTTCAAAATGATTCCTTTTAAAAAGTATTTGTTTTTATGTTGCTGTATATAAATACAAAAATATTTATATTAATGAAGAGAAAGAGATGTCTATATGGATTTACAATAAAGGTGATAATTGCACCCAACAAATGTTTAAGGGTAGTTGCTAATAAAAGCAAATGTATTTATATTTCATTTAAATTTTATTTAATTAAAAATAAATAGTGGAAGGTCAGGAGTTTGAGACCAGCCTGGATAATATGGTGAAATCATGTCTCTACAAAATTTTTTTTTAAAGATAAACTGGCCATGGCGGCACACACCTGTTGTCCTAGCTACTGGGGAGGCTAAGGTGGGAGAACGCTGGAGCACCAGAAGCAGAGGTTGCAGTGGGCTGAGATTGTGCCAGTGTGCTTCAGCTTGGACTACAGAGCAAGATCCTGTCTCAAAAAAATAAAATAAGATAAAACAACAAAATAACAATTAAAAAAAGTGGACTATGGGTGATTTGTATCATCATTTGATGAGAAAGACATGGGTGCAGGGTCTAAGACATATGTATCCTATCACAACTACAGCAGCCTCAGCATAGAAATAGTGATGCTAACAATAGTAAGTCATATCTCCCTGAAAGCCTCTCTTATGTAAAAACCTATGAGAGTGACAAGGTGTGTGTGTGTGTAGGGAGGAAGTTGTATGTAGTATGCATCTTCCACCCTCTTTTTTCACTTTGTCTACTTTCAGTGTGGTTTTTCTCCCAGGGATCTTGGTGAAACCTGTTTGAAGATGATGGCTGCTGCTGCTCACTGTGAGATGTTAGACATACTCCCTGATCTGCCAACATTTCCTCTTCTGTCCCCATAAATTTTACTGCCAAACCCTGGTCCTAATACCAAGAACTACCGCTTCCTTTGCTGATACTGGGACACTCCTGGAATCACCTACATGGTGCTTTGTTTTCTGGAGTTCTTAATGATAGCCTTGTTTATGTCCTGGGCTGTAAGTGAGAAAAGTGTTTATCTTCTATGTTGCATTCTTCTAGAATAGGTGCTAAACTTTGATGTTTTGATGTTTTACTGATATTTACCTACAACCTCTTCTTCCTCTTTATTTCAAACATGAGCCCATGTGAGCGCTAAGCTGAGAAAAGTTGTCTAACAACAACAGAATGTACTGAAAACAATTCCTTCCCTTAGAATAACTCTTCTCCCAGAGGAGTTTTTGATTCCTTACAAAAATAGCATTAATATTAAGAAAAATACCCTCTAATATTCTGGAAGGATTATTATATGTCAGGTACTGTTACAAGTGCTTTACACATATTCACTCATTTAATCTTCACAACGCTTTGATTTTCATAGCAGAATGTATCATTTTCATTATGATAAAAGGTCATATTTCAAGCCACTCTATAGAACAATTTTAATACATGCTTTACTAGTACTTATAAGCATTGTTCTCAAAACCCCTAAGTTAAAATTTAAAAATACAGACCAAGCTGAGTCAGATTATCAGTTACTTTATCCACCAAAGGTTTACAATGAAAACTAGATTAATTTAAAAACATAATGATATTTTGTATACAATGTATACAAAGTATGATAAATTTATAATGCAAGAAAAAAGACAAACACTAAAGACCATAGTAATACAGTCTGAATAAAATACAAATTGAAATGGGAATTACTCGTGAAGAGGCATACTGCCAAGTTCTCTCTTGTGATCTGTGAATTCAGCCTCATAATTTTCAGTTACTCATACCTGTTCTCTTTTTCCTACATCAATTCATGGTCTAAATCCTAATTTACTTCCATTGCTATACACTCCTATGGTTCTATTAATTTCCAAGCTGCTGTAAGTGTCCAAGGACACTTAAGTTGGCCTTGTCCCCAAAATACCTTTTCTACTCTCATAGAAAAAATGTTTTATTCTTTCAATCCATTTCAGTTTGATTTTGGCTTCCAATGATCCACTAATACCTAAGAACTTAAAAATCATATAAAACTATTAGATTTTGTACTTAGCTATGTCTTCTTTGAACATAACTTCCACCTCTTTCATTACTACTTTCTATTTTGCCATGATCTTGTCTTTCTTTAATCTGTTTTCTCCTTTCATCATTTTAAAAAATTTCTTTCCTGCCCAATTTTAATGTTAAAGCCAAACACATCAACAATAAACTGTTACTAGCAATGTAGAAGCCGCTGTTTTCTTTTATCAACTTATTTTATTTTTACCTAACGAACTTATTTGGCATACGTTTATTGAATTCTAAGTATAATAGTTTAAGTATTTGTTGAGATTATAGAGAGAATCAATATGCAGTAACTGTCCTTGATAAGGTCAAATTATATATTCAAATACAATCATATTAAAATTATTACTATAGAATATCTTGTGTTTTATTATAATTATATGTCCTAAATATTTTTCAGTTATTATGGTTGAAATTATTTGTTTTCTTCCCACCAGAATCAGGGAAAGCTTCATAGCCTAGAGACCAATTGGTCTCAGCTTTGAGGAATAAGTAAAAACTTATCATATAAAGAAATTTTGAAAGGAATAAAAGGAAAACAGAACTAAAAATGAGCCAACAAAAGTCACAGAAAATCATAAATTCACAGGCCCTCGAGAGACAAGATATTAAAGCACATTAAATGCCGTGCCGATTGAGTATGGAACTTATCCAGCAAGAAATGGGAGTTCACAAGGGTTGTAAATGCAGGATATGGCTGTGTTCTTGAAGAATTTTAGCTAAAGCGGCCACTACTGAATAGCTGTGTGTCATAAAGAAGCACGTAAATCCTAGAAAAAAAAATTAACTATTTTTTAAGTCAGTGACCTGAAATTCACTCTATTCTTTTGAATTAAATCCTTGAGTACTTGAGGGAAGAATAATATATTGATTTATTCACAGTTAATGATGGGAATTAATACATCAAAATCGATATCAGAAGAAAGCTTTCATGAAGAGAAATAAACATATACACAACAGAGAATGTTGCTTAGAAGAACATGTATAAGAAGAACACAGCTGAAATACCCAGGCCAGAAATACTTGTTCCAGGCAACTACAAAAAGTACACTTCTCTGAGGTCTATAATGTATCAGTCACTTTCTCAATAGCAAAACAGTGGCACATTTAAAAGGTCATAAATAAAAATAATTTAATGAAGGGCATATGAATTTGTGTGGTTTGCATGTTTTTTCCCCTCCAGAATTTATGTTGCAACTTAATTCCCAGCACAATAATATGGAGGGCGGTGTCACCTTTAGGGGTGATTGAGTTATGAGGGCTCTACCCTTATGAATGGGATTAAGTTTCTTCATAAAGGGCTTGACAAGGGATGTTTGCTACTTTTTGCCTTTCCCACTTCTGCCATGTGAAGTCACAGCATCCTCCCTTCTAGAGGATGCAGTGTTCAAGGCACCATCTTGGAAGCAGAAATCAGATGCTAAACCTGCCCTGCTAAACTTGATCTTGGACTTCCAGCATCCAAAACTGTGAGAAATAAATTTCTGTTATTTATACATCACCCAGTCTCAGGTATTCTGTTACAGCAGTACAAAATGGGCTAACATAAACCTAGAGCTTAAGAGAATAAATATCAAATAAAGAAAAGTGATACCAGTTCTAAGCTTGAAAGGAAGTGTTCTTTTATGGCCATGAAGATGTACTGTTGATTCTTAGTTTCACTGATTGGTAGTAGAATACGGTCTGTGGGAACAACCCCATGGTGTGGGTAGTCATTGTGCTAGCTGTATGTTCTCCAAACTTATTTTCTACATATCCTCCAAATTCTGTGAGCTACCTTATACTTTATAGATTATACATTAGACATTAGAGATTGCTTAGTCATATGTAACAACAGTCCAAAGAAAAGTATGGACGTATTCACCAAATATAGAATATAGGGTGTTTTAGGAATAGAGAATGAAATGTGGTAAGAAAGCGATAAATGGGATCTTTGACTAAATTGATACATGCTATATTTACTGAGCTGCATACTGGTTATGCCTATTGTAACATTTGAGCAATACCAGAGTGACGTATAATATAAGGAAAAGCCTAGTAAACACAGAGCATTCTAGGAAGAAGAAACAGTAGGGAACAGAGGTGGCAGGAACCATACTTGTTATGTTTAGGAACAACACTGGAGCCTGTGTGGCTGGCATGTACTGAACTAGAAAACAAAGTCAAACCAAAAGGCCAGATCACATGGGGCCTATGGGTCAAAGCAAAGCCTTTTAGAGCTATGCATAGTGTGATGAAAACCCACGTCAGTATTTTTAGCAGGGGAGCTTCTTGATCTGACATTTATTTTTAATGTTAACTTTTCAACTGTGTGGAGAATATTACAGGGAGCCCTTTGGGAGGCAGTTGCAGTGTTCCAAACTAGAGATGATGGTAGCTTGGAGTGAGTGATGGTTGTGAAGATGGTAGGAGTTGGGTAAATTCCTGTATATTTTAAAGATATTCCTCACAGAAAAAGACAGTCAAAACTAAAGGGAAATGAATGGTTTAGTCAAAATACAGGATTGGAATATTGAGATATTCTCTACCTTGAGAGAGGATAAAATTTAAGCCAAGGCAAACTATAGATGGATTAAAAATTCAACACAACCTCTATCAAAATAACAATGATATTCTTCACAGAAACAGAAAATGTAATCCTAAAATTTATATAGAATACAAAAGACACAGAATAGCCAAAGCAATCCCAAGTAAAAATAACAAAACTGGAGGCATCACATTACCTGACTGCAAATTATACTACAAAGCTATAGTAACTATGATAAAATGATTCTGGTGTAAAAGCAAACATATAGACCAGTGGAATAGAATAGAAAATCTATCAATAAATCTTCATATATACAGTTGACACATTTTCACAAAAGGTGCCAAGAACATACAATGGAGAAAGGAGAATTTCTTCAATAAATAGTGTTGGGACAACTGAATATCCATTTCTAGACTCCTATCTCTCACCATATAAAAAAATCAACTCAAAATGGATTAAAGACTTAAATCTAAGACTTGAAACTATGAAGTTGCTAGAAGAAAACATTGGAGAAGCACTCCAGGACATTGCTCTGGGCAAATATTGTTTGAGTAAGACCTCAAAATGATAGTCAACCAAAGCAAAAATGAACAAATGGGGTCACATAAGCTTAAAAGCTTCTGCACAGCAAAGGAAATTCTCAACAAAGTGAAAAGACAACGGACACAGAGAATGAGGGAAAAAAAATTTGTAAACTACCCATCTGACAAGGGATTATTAACCAGAACATATAAAGAACTCAAACAATTCAATAGAAACAAAAATCTCATTAAAAAATGGGAAAATTATCTGAGTAAACATTTCTCAGAAAAGAAAACCATATAAACAGCCAACAGGTGTATTTTTAAAATTCTCAACATCACCAACCTTCAGAGAAATTCAAATTAAAACTATACTGAGATACAATTTCATCTCAGTTGATATGGCTTTTATCCAAAAGACAGGCAATAACAAATGCTGGAGAGGATGTGGAGAAGAGGGAACCCCCATGCAATGTTGGTGAGAATGTAAATTAGTACAGCCGCTAAGTAGAACAGTATGAAAGTTCTTCACAAAAGTAATAATAGAACTACCATATGATCCAGCAATCCCACTGCTAGGTATATATTTAAATAAAAGGAAATCAGTATGCTGAAGAGGTATTTGTACTCCTGTGTTCATTGCAGTACCATTCAAAACAGCCAGGATATGGATTCAACCGAAGTGTCTCTCAGTGGATGAATGAATTAAAAAGTGATAAACATATACAGTGGAATATTGTTAATCCATAAAAAATAATAAAGTTATGTCATATACAACAAAATAGATGGACTGAAGGATTTATGTTAAGCAAAATAAACCAAGCACTGAAAGGTAAACATTCATGCTCTCACTAATATGTGAGAGCTAAAAAAAAAAAAAAAAAAATTGAACTAATGGAGCTAGAGTAGAATTGTTTTTACCAGAGGCTGGGAAGAAGGGTAAGGAGGGGAGAATAGAAAAGGGATGGTTAATGGGTATAAAATACATTCAGATAGACTAAGATCTAGCATTCACTAATACCACGGGGCAACTATAGTCAACAATAATTAATTAGATATGTCAAAATAACTAAAAGAGTGGAATTGGAACATTCCTAGCATAAATAAATGATGAATTCTTAAGGTGATGGATATCTCAATTACTCTAATTTGATTATTACACATTGTATGTTTGCAACAAATTATCACATGTACTCCATAAATGTGTACAACTATTATGTACCCATAATCATTAAAAACTTAAAACCAAAAAAGATGAGCATACAAAACAGAAAATTATAAAACAACACTGAAGATAATATGGATGCATAAATAACTGATTTGGGGTCACAGAAAAGCTTTCTGAGCAGAAATACAACAATAAAGGAAAAAATTATCACAAAGAAAATGCTTAAAGTAAGACTCAAATGCCAGATTTGTGAAAAAAAAAATCTGGAATACTTGAACTGTGCCTAGTTGGAGAAATCAGTTCCCATCCCCAACATACACACACTGTACCCATTTCTTTGCTTTAATGATCAATCTGTATTGATCTGCCCATTGTTTTTCTCTGTCCACTTTATTTTCCTCCTTACTACTATTTTACTCTGTATTTAGCAAAAAAAAAAAAGGTTCTATTATTTTAATTATTACCTCATAAATGTTGTCAACACTCTCACTTGTTTACTTTTTCTTTTCATGTTAATTCCCTGGCATAACCTTAGAAAATCCAGCCAGTTACATGTCTTCAATTGATCAGTTGAGCATTTCTGGAGAAAACTGGTCACACATTAGTATAGATATAGCTCATGTTCATCATCACCCACAATAAATAATCATGCAATATTATATACCATTATGCAGTTTGTTTTTCAATTAGCAATGTATTATCAACATTTATAGAAGTCAATAAATCTAAGCATATGAATATAGGGCAGTATGAAGAAATTAACAAATCTATCTTTGCCATATGTTTTGATTCCAATGTTTGGCTGTTGTAAAGAGGAAGGTGATGAGAAATCATGTATCCCTAAGTATTGCTTCAGCAAAAATCCTCAGAATTGTGAAAATATGGGTCAAAGAGCATAAAATTTTTAAGGCTTCTTCAGTATTTCAGTTTCATTCTCTTTTACAGAAGTGAGTGAGACTGCCCACATTACTTTTTGAGATGACTTTCTAATTTAGAGATAAAAAATGCTGTTATCTCAAGTTACTTTGTATTATCTCAATTACTAATTATGTTTAATATTTTCCATGCCTATTATACTGTTTTAATTTGGTAGTTTTTAATTAACAAATATTGCCTGATTTCTATTGCTTTGTTAAATTCAACAAGGTTGAGCATTTCCAAATATTGAGAATGCTAAAAACATTGAATACAAAGGTGATTATTGCTTCTTTCACACATTTTTCTATTTTACAAATTCTTCTACAAAATATCTTACTTATAATTAGAAAAAAAATACTATTTAGGGAGAAAACCAGTTGGGTTTCTTATATAAATAAAACATTCTTTGCCATTTAGTTTTTGGTGTTGATATTATTAAAAGTTTGGAAGATGAATTGAAAAATTAATCATTTTAAAAAGAACAATTGCTAAAATATAGTGAAGGCTTTTATATAAACTATAAAAATATTATCCTTGTACAAATTTCAAATTATTTAGATGTTTTGACTATATCTTACATACATTAAAGTATGCCACTTATATTCAAAGAGATTGGTATTTAAAAAGTAAAGTAACATATATCTATTACTTCCTACATATATATGAATATATATGGCTTAATTAAACTTCAAGGTACTAAGAAACAAGGATGAAAATAAATTCATAGTAGGAGGTTCACAAAGCAAATAAGAAAGAAGAGTGTTTAGCCTCAACTTAGAATTGCAAAAGAATAGAAAGGCAGTATGGGCTTTCTACCTTTCCCCAGGTTCTATATCTTAGTAATGTCATATAATTCTCGGAAACAGCCTGTCAGGATTATGCAACACAAATTCCCTCACGTATTATTTCATTGCTTTTTGGGGTAACAAAACCTTACAGACTGTCAGCCAGCACTACGGCTTAAAAGGGACATTCCGCAGTGAGTTGGAAGGTCTCGTTCTGACCTCACTATTCTATTCTGGACCTTCTGAACGGGCTGTCAGTTTGATGGTTACTAGACTTGGAGATGACTTAGACTATAATATAAAGCCTGTTAGATAAATAAAACCACTTAAAAATTTCATTTTCCTTTATAACTTGAGATATTGTTACCAAATTAGATTCAATACTGTGACTTATGTTTTACTAAATGTACATGAATAAATATGTATTTTTATTAACACACATACACATATATGGTTTGCCTGTTAACACTATCATTGCTTTGTAAATGTATTGCATTTGTAAATATTTTGTTTCCCCCATTTTTGTATTCTAAATCTCAGCAATTCATATGTTGGCACCTGGCAGATCTGGTTAGTTTTTAGAGTGACAAACATTTAGTAGCTTGGAGAGCTGGCTCTTTCTCAAGTCCGCTAAAACTTATCATTGACAGATTTTGCTTTGTCAATCATAAACCAGACACAGTCCCAGAATTCATTTTCCATTGTGCCATTCTAAAGAGGTAAAATATCTCTCAAGAGATAGTCCTACATGACTCAATGAACTCATTGTCTTGTTTTAAAAATATCACAACAAAAACCAGATACTAGAAGTATGGAAAATGATTTAAAGATTAACTTATTACTATCAAATGTGTCCTCCAAGTAGGAATACTTTAATTAAATGCAACAAAGGTAATTTATTGCCCAAAAGCATAAAGAAAAATCTCTGACCTATATGATATAAATTTTTGGTTTTGGAATATATTACAGGTTTCATTTTCTCCTGGCAAATGTATTTTCCAATTACATCTTTAGGCTACTACTAATAAAAGTTTGCATCCTTTAGTATATCTGGTTGTTGAAAGGGCTAGACAGATGGGAGGAACAGACAATTTTTAATTACCCATTTCTTTCTTTCCTTCTCTAATCTCTCTTTATCCTTAAACCTTTCCTTACTCTTCTTCACTCTGTTTATATCTCTTTGCTTTCTTTCTTTTTTCATGTTCAGTCTTTTATTCCTCTTTCATTCATTTATCTAAATATTTGCTACTTTATCTAAGGAAAAACTTTCTACCTTTTGACAAAATCTCTACCCTTGGTCCTTTTCAGTCAAACTGTTTTCTGTGTTTGATTAACAGTTTAGTATCACACTGATCAACTTTGAAGGTGATAAGTAACATGAATTTAATAACAGAAGTGAATACTTCGAATAGTGAAAGAACACTGTCTATTAGAATGCAAGTTGCATGAGAGTAGGGATTTTATTTAATTAAAAGTATATTCCTGATCAGGGCGCTGTGTCTCATGCCTGTAATCCCAGCACTTTGGGAGGCCAAGGTGGGTGGATCACAAGGTCAGGAGATTGAGACCATTCTGGCCAACATGGTGAAACCCCATTTCTACCAAAAATACAAAAATTAGCCAGCGTGGTAGCACACATCTGTAGTCCCAACTACTCAGGAGACTGAGGCAGGAGAATCGCTTGAACCCAGGAGGCGGAGGTTGCAGTGAGCTGAGATGGCATCAATGCACTCCAGCCTGGGCAACACAGTGAGACTCTGTCTCAAAAAAAAAAAAGTATATAAGTATATTCCTAATGTTTTTAAAAGTTCCTGATGTAGGTAGGAAAAATTAGAATAGGAGAAAAGGAGTTTCAGATTAAGAAATCTGAAGGGGACATAGAGGAATTCTGAAGTGAAATCTGGGTATCCATAACTTGATTATTGTTTTGGTTGTTTAAAATGGTCCAGGATTGGGCCTTTTGATGATGCCAGGTTTCCATTAAGGGACCAAGGAAGTACAAACAATGTAGACAAATGTGATACATGCTGTAGTAGAATTGTGGGCAGGGGATGAATGGGTGTCCTGGCATAAGAACTCTTGAATCTGTCTAAAATATTGAGAAAGATGTCACAGGGAATGAAAATATATGAGTTGCATCTTGAAGCATAAATAGAAATTCATTAGCTATAGAAGGAAGAGTTACAGTGGGTAATTTATCTCCTAGCACACAAATCCCTCTCCCAGTTCCTCACTGGTTGGGTAATACGGGGTTACACTCTTCCCAGACATCGCTTAAGTTTCATTATCCCCCTTACAAGGTTATACCCCTTATAACTGCTTAAGTTTCAGTTTCTCAATAATGAAACTTTCTTCCCTTTTATGGGCTGAACGCTCCTCTACATTCTGTTTACTTAGCATGAACTTCTGGGTGCATGAGCTGTGTGGTCTGTTACATCCGCAGGCTGGCTTGCCAGTACTTGGATTTACCCTGCCTTAAAAATGGACAATTTAAAATATTTTTTTCAGAATTAGCCAAGTTAAAATCTGAATAAAATTTTAGAAGGAGGGAGAGGAGCCTAAAAGTTAACTATTTGGTACTGAGCTTCATACCTGAGTAATGAAATGATATGTACAACAAACCTTCATGACACATGTTTACCTATGTAACAAACCTTCAGATGCACTCCAAAACCTAAGGTTAAAAAAAAAAATAAGAATGTATATTACTGGAGATATATTAATCATTAAGAAAATAGATACCATACAGCTTATGCAAAATTGAACAAGGAACTAGAATCCTAGTGCCATAAGACTTTTGGGAGTAAACATCAAGAGAATAATTGAATTTTTTAAAGTAGAAATAAATACAAAGCAGGTAAAGGGAACAGAATATAACAAGATTTAACCTGGAACAAGTAACTGATGCAATTTACTAGAAAATATAGGGCATATAGGTAAGATAAATAAAACACTTGTTGTCCAAAATGGGGGCTCTTTTGAGAATAAAAAGGAAAATCAATAATTATGCTGAGAAAACATGAAAACTAGACCTATTATAAGAAAACTGGATGTCTGGTAGCTACATATAAGAGCCAAGCAAAGAAAACGAAGATAAGCGTGAAGTTTGTACTACAACAATAGGGAACCAATGTTTTATTTTCTACCAAAACAACACTTGACTAAAACTAATGATGTATGAGAACTTAAAGATACAAAGAAATCAGTTCAGTATCTAGTAAAGTTGTGGTAGAAGCAAATAGAACTTAAGAATTGTTGTAATTTGGACTAAACTTCTTTGGTTGTGGATTTAAAGAAAAGGGGATGAATTGGGGAGGTTCAATTGTTTAGTGTTATATAATAATACAGGCTTTCGGAAACTCTAAGTTGAATATTTATTTACCTTTTCTTTTTTCCTCTTCTTTGTTTTCTTTTTCTTAAGCTATAGGGCTTCTCAAAGCCTTAATTCAGAAATGAACATTGTGAATCTCTAATTGGAGAACATATTATGTGTTATTTTTTATTTCAAAATGTATTTGTCTCGGTATTCTTATTATTACCTATAATGAGATTCCATAGAAAATATTTTTAATTGAAAAGGAAAATAAGGTACAAATAAATAGAATGGAAATCCCAAGACACTAATTAGTTTACGTCAAAGCAAGATTAGTTGTGAGGTAGGTCAAGATTTCAACTGTTTTAGTTTTTTGTGTTTTTTTGAGATGGAGTCTCACTCTGTCTCCCAGGCTGCAGTGCAATGGCATGATCTCAGCTTACTGCAACCTCCACCTCCTGGGTTCAAGGGATTCTCCTGCCTCAGCCTCCTGAGTAGCTGGGATTACAGGAACGTACCACCATGCATGGCTAATTTTTGTATTTTTGGTAGGAATGGGGTTTCACCATGTTGGTCAGGCTCGTATCGAATCCTTGACCTCAGGTAATTCACCTGCCTCTGCCTCCCAAAGTGCTGGAATTACAGGCCTGAGCCACTGCTCCTGGCTCAAGATTTCAATTTGATAGCACCTCCAGCCCCGCTTTTTTGTAACACAGTTGAAGTCAGAAGTGAATGAGAGTATGAGAATACCAAGTAGAGTGATATGAGAGTGAAGCAGCCTACAAAGGGCACATACTGAGAGTAAGAAAGTAATGTCTTAACACAAGGACAAATATATTCTAACGCCATAAAATGTAAGTAAGAAAAGTTTCGAGAAGGAATATAAAATCAACTAAGTAAATCATTTTAGAAAATTAGACCAGGAGAAAAACTAATTAAAGGACATAACACTTGGGGGTGTAGGAGTGTATAAAATTTATAGTCAGTATAGAAGAATGCATAGCATGATAAAGTGAAGGCTCAGAAGATGGATAAAAAATTAGACAGGAGGTGGAGGTTGTATACACTAATATAAAATATTATTTTTATAACCCAATGGTAACTAATAGTCAATGACTCTTCTAGGAAGGGCCAAGCAAGGCAAAGAAACACACTAGGAACTTGTCCTAATGTAACCTAAATGTTGAATATATGTAGCATCCTATATATGCATGAATTCAATGAATATATGAAATATGTGTCATTTATGAGATTGTGTATAGGCATATATATGTATATATGCCTATACACAATCATCACCAACTTGGAAATTGTGTATGTGTGTATATACACAGTCTATCTATGTGCATTTGTATCTATCTATAAATATAGTTTTAAAGAAATAAAGACTTTTTTCTAGCTTCCAAAATGAGTGTTATCATTATATTTGTATACATCCATAGACGAATAAAAAATAAAAATGCATGCATGAGGAATTAATTATCTGTACAAAGATCTAGCAAAAGCAATAGGCAATTTAATCAAGAACACAGCAAATATTAAGACAGAGAGGGATTATGAAGTTCAACAAGCAGTAATAAGAAATGGCTGAGATGAGACTAGGAAGAAAGTGAAGCTTGATTAAAATTTAACAGTATAATTCAAAAGTTATTAATCATTGTTGAATAATCAAATGTTTTATGAATGAAATATATTATGGAAAATTAAGAAAAACATCTTAAGAAAAAAGTGACATTTTTATAATTAATAATTAAAATTAATGTAATAATGATTGATAATTCAATTATGTGTATTCAGTAAAATATGACTGTATTAAGATCTAGAAATATCTGCCATTAAATTTGTCTCTTTGCTTTCTTTAATTTATTTTAAATCTAATTACCTATGTATTTTAAGTATATTACACAAAATGTTTTTACTAGTTTTCATAATAATCTGATATTTCTTTAAATTCATACTCATTCAGATTCCTCCAAAACTCTTAAATTTTGTAACCTGCCTAAGAGCTACAATTTTGTTCATATAATTTAAACTTGTCTAGGAATAGACACACAGCATAATCAAAACATAGTCCTTTCATTTACAAAGCAGGACTATATTCAGTATTACAATTTATTATCTAATACATAAGTGATGACAAAATAGGTTGGTTGAATTAACATCAGTGATGCATTATTGTATGATAAGTTTCATCAGAGCAAAATTTTAAAAAAATTTCTGTCAGTGCCAGGCTGGAAAAAAACAATATAAGTCACATTGGTCTGTCTCAGGCATATTTTCTATCAGCAAATACAGAGAAAATGATATCCATTATAAGGTAGAATTAACTTTTCTAGGCACTCCTGGTGTTTATTATATGAAATAGAGCTCTAATGTCCTATTCACTGTTTACCTGAAAATAATTCATTTGAAATTAACATATCACACTTGTCTTCTCCTTGAATCAATTTCCTATTAGTATAATTTATTTTATTTTATTTATAGACTACCATTAATAGATTGAGCTCTTTTATTCTGAACTGATAATTCACACTGTAATTCAGATAAATATGCCATTATTTTTTCACATAAATTCAAAATTTCACTTTAATGACAATTAGTTTTTGTCATGAGCTCATAAAAGTTGACAGGGTCTTTTTCAGTAACACAATTTATGTTTGGATATATTTTAGAGAGCGAGAGAAGACCAGCTTAATAAAATAAATTTTATAAAAGCAAAAATAATTATTTAAGTTTTTAACAGAGAAAGGGAGAGAGATACTATTATCTTTTATACGCTCAGCTATAGTAAGGACTCTGGCTGTTTTAACCTGAGGATACAAAAGAAAATGACATAGTCTTTGTTCCCAAAGTTATTTAAATTCAATATTATTTTTTCAAAAGAAAATATACCAAGATCTGGATGGTCATGAGAATCTTTCATGATAGGTTGAGCTTGACCCAATAACTTAACCTAAAAATTGATTTACTCTGGCATGTGTATGACCACTCAGAACCTGTCAGTCCACCTATGAACACTGGAACTTGAGGCCACCTGAACTTGAACAACCTCTGAAATTTTTAATACTAATGCATGTACTTTCTCCAGTCAAACACTTCTTATATCAGTTATTTCCCTAAATGTGTCTTGGGATTTCTGAACTTCAACTTTACTAAAACTTCTAAAGAAATAGTCTAAGTGAAGCAGTGTAATAATTAACATAAGTTGTTTTTTAGGTGTTTACAAGAATTTCTTTGGCATTTTGACAGGGAGTATAATTACTGAAATCCTATGGCCTAATTTTCAATATTGACTTGGCCATTTACTAACTGTCAGATATTGATTAAACTGCCAAGCCTATCTGAACTTGTTTTCTTATTGATAAATTAAGGATTATAGTAGCAATTATTTCAGTAAATGGGTTTAAATTATGTAAAACTCACAGAAGAGGGCCCTGCAAATAATAATTAGAATGTATACTGAATGTCCACTACTATTACTAGTACCATTATTATTTCTACTAGTACTACTAGTAGTAGTACTAGTGGAGAGATACTAATCCTACCTAGGAGATTATTTGCCAACATTATTATCAGAAATATAGCTCTTTATTCTTGAATAGTTAGTAAACTTTTACCTGGAAATCATTGACTTTTTAAGGTTGAATTAATTATTGTTGTCTCAACATACAATTCTACCATCCAGAATTAAATGAATTATCATTTTAATTAGCATCTTAGTGAATGTAAGAATATCTTAGCTGTATGTAAGAACAAACTGAAGCAATGGTCGCTTAAGAAAAAGAAAATTTAATAGAAGACCAGAAATCATTAGAAACCTGGATTCCTTATGACTTTCTACCATTCCATATTTCGTATAAAGCTTCCATCCCCCAGTTTATTTCATGATTTGAGATGGCTGCTAGAGTTTGAGTTAAAAGTCTTTTTTTTGAGCACAAGGAAAGGGAAGTGGAGCAAGATTCAAACAGTATCTATCTTCCATCTGAGTTGCACTTTAAAGAAGTTCTACAAGGTCAGGCGCGGTGGCTCCCAATCCTAGCACTCTGGGAGGCGGAAGCGGGCAGATCACGCAGTCAGGAGTTTGAGACCAGCCTGGCCAGTGGTGAAACCCCATTTCTACTAAAAAATACAAAAATTAGTTAGGCATGGTTGCGCACGCCTGTAGTCCCAGCTACTAGGGAGGCTGAGGCAGGAGAATCACCTGAACCCAGGAGGCGGAGGTTGCAGTAAGCCAAGATAATGCCGCTGCACTCCAGCCTGGCGGTCTTTTTGAAACCATTCAAAATTTTAAGAAAAAAACAGAAAAGGAAAATTCTGAAAGCAGATTGTGAAATAGGAGAGATAAATGTTTAAAGGCAAACAGATCTAAAACATTCTATTTAATTATTCATTGATGCTAAACATAGTGGGAATACGTGAGGTGTGTCTCTTACTTTTTTGAAGTTTACAATGCAGTGAACTTAAATACATAAAATAGCATAGAAACACATATTGGACAGGCATTGCTAAAGAATAGATCTTTTTCCAAAATAATGTTCACATGAGGAGATTTTTTTGTCCCTAATACAACTTTAAACTAAAAACTTGTTTTCTGGTATGTCTCCTAGAAAAAGGAAATGAGATTTGATTGTTTCCAACTAAGGTTAAAGAAGATAAGACATTTAGGAAATTGAAATTCAGCACAAAGTGTAATTGAAACAACACATTTTAACAAACCATATGCATTTTTAATATAATTTACTGTAAACTGGTTTCTTTTTTAATGTTTGGGGAGATGCTTGAGCAACGAACTTCAGACTACAGGAATTAAATAAAACTTGCTTGGATTATATTTTCAATACTGTTTCTATACTGAACCCTTTGTAAAAATGGAAATTACTATATATTTTTAGGATCTTAGCATTTTAAAATAATTACCACCACATAATAGATAATATATCAAATAAGCAATATTGATACTAATACCATGGCACCTGAATGACCATTTGTCTCTCAACATATTGGCTATAATACATTAAAAAACCAGAAAAGAAAGTATTCAAAATACAAAATTAGTTTTAAAAATTACTAACTGTTCAAAACCAGGGAGAATAAAGCAAAAGGCATTTTAATACTGAGCTACAGTTCTAATAAACAAACAAACAAAAAAACGGATCTTACTTCATTTTATCTACTGTATTTTTCAAAGTTCATATATTCTCCCTAAATTCTTTGATAAATGATAGAATTATTTTTCACAACATTTGAGGTTTTTTTTTTTTATTTTAGAGGTACTTCCACTAACATGTTAATCAAATCTAGGCAAAAAACATAAGCATAATCAGCTTAGTCTTTTGTAACATAAAAATTAGAGGCCTTAGCACTATCTGATTTAGCATTAGGTTTGGCTGCACATGACATGCTTAACCAAGAGGGATCTCTCTCTCTCTGTCTCTCTGTCTCTCCCTGTCTCTCTCTCTCTCGCTCCATTTATTTATTTATTTATATGTATATAATATAGGTCTTTTTGAAACCATTTGAAATTTTAAGAAAATTATAAATATGTAAATCATAAATATATATAAATATGTAAATATATATAAATATATACATTCTATATTTATAGATATTCTACCTTATATAATATAATTCATATAATATAAAATATACATAATATAAAATATATATACTTTATATATAATATATAGTTATAATATATAAATTATATATTTTTACATATTTATATATAATATATAAATATATATAAAATATAATTTATGTATATTTATTCTGGGCTCCCTGTAAAGTAAAACATAGATATATTTTAGTATATATAAATATATATAAAATACATATGTGTGTGTGCGTGTATACATATATATATATTTTTTTTTTACTTCACAGGGAACCCAGAAGCAAACAGTCCAGGACTAATTAAACAGCTCTACAGTGCCATCAGAGCTGAAGCCTCCTTCTATTTGTTCATTCTGTCATCCTTAACATGTTATTTCACTGTTATGGTTTTAAATCTGTTCCACTTCAGTCACCATGCCAACAATCCAGTATAAAAATAAAGGAACAGAGGGAAAAAATAAAGATGTGCCCTTTTCTTTTTGGCACAATTATGATCCTATAATCCATATTACCCTTAACTTGCTTTTGCTGCAATAAAACCATAACAACTGTAATCCCAACTACTTGGGAAACTGAGGCAGGAGGATTGCTTGAGCTCAGGAGTTTCAGCTTGGTTCTCTGAAAGCAAACCTAGTCTCTGAAAAAGAAACAAAACAACAAGACACATCAACAAAAAACATAACAAAACGCTGGACATTCATTTCATGTCAGTACATAAAGATTTGCTACACAAAAACTAATGTAGGCTGGGTGCGATGGCTCACACCTGCACTTTGGGAGGCTGAGGTGGGCAGATCACGACATCAGGATTTTGAGACCAGCCTGACCAATATGGTGAAACCCTGTCTCTACTAAAAATACAAAAAATAGCCAGGCATGGTGGTGGGTGCCTGTAATCCCAGTTACTCAGGAGGCTGAGGCAGGAGAATTACTTTAACCCAGGAGGCAGAGGCTGCAGTGAGCCAAAGAGTATGCCATTGCACTCCAGCCTGGGCAACAGAGCGAGACTCTGACTCAAAAAAAAAAAAAAAAAAAAAAACACTAATGTAATATTAATGGATGTGTAACATTAAAAAAAATTTTTTTTTCATAAACGGGAGCAGTGTTACAAGGAAGAAGTGAATTTCTTGCATTCTTGTGTAAGTATGAGATAATTTTTTTAGAAATATAATGTCTAGTTAAAGACATATATTTGAAATTTTGAAAGATATTGCCAAAATGTCCTTCAAATGTATTGATTCATAATTCTAACAGCAATATTAAATATATTTGTTCTTTTACACATGTTTCGAAAATACATATTTTCAAACTTGTTCCTGTTGCCAATTTTGTAGTTGAGAATGGGATGCATTATTTTAGTTGGCATTTATTTAATTCAGAGTGAGCTAAGTATTATTTTGAGTGTTTGGGGCCATTTATAATTTTTTTATTGTTTAGAGTGACATAAAATTATCTCATACTTAAAGAATGTTTATAATACCTTACCTTCATTTCAGTACAAATTGCAATTATCTTGTACATTTAGCGTAATTATTTACCTTTTTTAGAAATGTAGGACAAAGCAACACCTTAACTGCATCTAAGTGGAAATGATGGCAGTGGTGGCCCTTCTAAAGTAGCTCCTGTGAGGACGTCAGTTGCAGCAGGGGAGGCATGGCTGAGACTGTGCTCTCTGTGAAACTGGCAGGGGCTGGGAACAGGTGAGAGTCCTGCCCCCGACCAAATTGCCAGGGTGGGAGCACCACACTCCTGGGCACAGAGGCAGCCACCCAGCACAGCTATAGACCCAGGCATCTCTGTGCTCTTGGGGGCCCAGGAAGCCCCTGCGGGCTAGAAAGTGCCTGCTTCCACTCCCAGCGTTCACTCTGGGGCAGAGCAAAGTTGTGGCCAAACCCGGTCCCTGTCGCAACCCAGCGGGGATGCACACACTTAAGAGTGATGCTGACATGCTACCTGCCTGCCTCCTCAGCCCCCTCTGGACCTTGGGTGCTGACGAGCATGGGGAGGGAGCCTGAGGCAGGGACTAAGGGCAACTTGGCCCTTCCACCCTTCAGCATGGACAGCTTGAGTGTCGTAGACGGCACGTTGATGGCGGAGGCAGACAGGTTCTGGGCTGGAAAGGGGCAGGTCCTTGGTGAAGCCCCACCTTCAAGCCAGAAACAGCCTGTCTGTAGGCTGCCCTGCCAGCTCCATGGCAGCCCAGTGGAGTCTGCAGCCTGGAGTGAGAAGGTAACGGTGCTTGTCCAGGTCTCCCGGTGGACCAGTCAGCATGCACTTCCTCCTTTCTGAGCCAATAAAAAACTTGGACTCAACCAGACTTAAACAGACCTCGAGACTGCCACTGCAGGAAGGAGGTATCCACTTCAGGTCTTCTGGACTCTTTGGGACAACCTGCATGCAAAAAGGAGCTACCCACGGCAGATCTCTACTCCTCTGAGAGCTGGACGCTTATTGGGATGACCTGCTTGTGGGAAGGAGCTACCCACTTGCGTCTCCTGAGAACCGTTGCTCAGTGAAGCTCCTCTCTGCCTTGCTCACCCTCCAGTTGTCCACATAACTCGTTCTTCTTGGACACAAGACAAGAACTTGGTAGCTGCTGAATGGTGGAACCGAAATAACTATAACACAAACAGGGCTGAAACACAACCTCCCTCCACCCAACTTGCATCTCATGGGTGATGGGAAGGAGAGAAGAGCTGTGGCCCTTTGAGGGGCCCAGGCCCATGGCCTCCCTGAGCCAAGACTATGACCACCTCTTTAGGGCTCTCTGTTTTCTGGTGTCTCTAAGCTTCTGGGCACACCGTGTTCCCTTTGTCCAGACACAGGTGCCTACAATGGAAGCCGCATGTAGTACATCTGATCCAGCCACAGCTTTGCATGGAGCTGCCCACCCTGCCACAGCAGCCGGTGTACCTGACTGTGTGCCATGGCCAGACCCCATGCTTGCTCACCCACACACCCCTGGTCACTCTGCACCTGGCTGGCCCTTGGCAGCTGTGGGATCAGGGCTGGTAGCATGAGCCAAGCACAGCCTTCCAGGCTGAACGAGCAGAACTAGCACAGCAGGCATGAGCAGTACTCAGGCAGAAGGCATCACTGACCACAGAGGGTTCCAGCTGGTGAACTGACACCCCAAAGATCCTGTGACAACAACACTCGTCATTTGTCTTATGGTTTATGAGTTAAAAACTATTGATTAAACTGCCTTATGTCCTGGGCTTGTTAGCTAGTTAAATTTTGGGACAATAGTCATTTCAGATATTGACATTTTTGTATCAATACTTGCAGAAAAATTCTTGGTGCCACTGTAGTATCAATAAACATATTCCAAATAAAACTATGTTCATCCACACACATAGAATACAACTTTTTAAATGTTTCATTAAGATGGATACATATGGCATCAAAAAGACATGGCATGTTGAGTAGGTCACAGACTTTGCAAAAAGCAGGTAATATCAAATTCCAGCTTAATCATGAATCAGCCACATAATGTGAGAAATATTTACTTCCTAATTCATGAATTTTACTTGACGTTCTGTCCTACAAAAAAAATATTGAGTCAAATTCTAGCATAAATAATTGAAAATTATTTTCATTATCTGAAGGGTTATTAGGAAGATTTGAAATACTAATAGAATCCTAACAAATATATTTTATGCCACTTTTAGAATGTTCTTTTTTCAATAAACAAAATGGCTCTCAGTTGTCATTTTTGTGATATGTAAAGTCTTCTGCCTAGATTTCAATATCTTGATGTTTTTCTCCATAATTTGCTAATCCTAACTCTGATGTTTAATCTACATAGACGTTACACTCAGGCAAGAGGAGTCCCACCCATGGGCCCAACAACAAGTGGAATTATCATGTCAGAAATACATACACACACAGTAAGTTAATGAAAAACATTTGTATTTTTTTGACAGAAATATTTATTAAAATGTGTCTTTGGATAATATGTTTAACATTTAATGTACACAAATACGTATACACACTCTTTGACACACCTCACAGATTGCCACCATCAGTTTAACCATGAAACTAAAAAAGGGAGGAAGAGGGGCCTAATGGCAAACTTTTCACGTTTTATCTGGTAAGAAATTGTGAATTTCTCAGAATTTCCCTGGAGAAAACCTGTGACCAGAGAATCTTTGAAATAAAATACATAAATCCCTACCCCTTGAAAAAAAACTCCAAAAGATGCAGTAACAACAAGTGTGCTTGTCAGAACAGGAGCATTCATTTCATTTCATACTCTGGCTTCTGCCCCTTCTGGCTTCAGGACAGTTTGTCTCTCAGCTAGGGGAGAGAGGTTCATATGGGCACTTGGGCTCTCAGTAAGGAAGTATTCAGCCTTAGAGCAGTACAACCCATAATCCTAAGTGTTTGCTGTCATGATTAACAGCATTCACACTCCAGTGAATTTCATGTACACTGCCTTCACTTTTATTTGGAAAACAAAAAGCACTGCATTGAAATGCTCTGAAAGTTTATAGGTCAGACATAGACAAGGCAAGTTGCAATCAGAATTTGTGCAGTGTTGTCCTTATTTGAGTGAAAGACAAATAAATAGACTTGTCAAAACTTTCCCTTCAAATGGCATGAATGGAATATATTCTTGTTTAACAAAGTGCCATTTTCCAGTATTGTCCAGCATCTAATTTCTGCCTTTACTTTGTGTTTCAGTCTGTGGATTAGGGGCTTCTCACAAATTAGCAGTATATTCCAACAGTTGCTTGGCAGCTGAGGAACGTTTTGAACCTAAATGCTTTCATTATACTCATATATATGTAGGTATAGACATAACATGAACAAAGCATGATACTGATTATTTAGGTGGGTAACTAGATGGGTATTGAACATTAAAATAGTGAGTCACTTTATTTTTGTAAATTATGTATAAAGCTTATTGAATTTTTCAAAAAATAAGTATACATTTTTAGAATTTTACCTAAATTCAAATATTTTTGATATATAAGTTAAAATATTTAGACATAAGATGTGTGAGGTCTATTCGAACTGTTTCTAAAAGTCTAGCAAATTCCAAGGGCAGATCTGTTTAGTCCAGGGATATCCAATCTTTTCGCCTCCCTGGGCCACATAGGGAGAAGAATTGTCTTGAGCCACACAAAAAATACACTAATACTAATACAATAGCTAATGAGCTTTAAAAAAAAAAGTCTGAAAAAAACTCATAATGTTTTAAGAAAGTTTATGAATTTGTTTTGGTTTGCATTCAAAGCCTCCCTGGGCCACATAAGGCCCGTAGGCTGTGCATTGAAGAAGCTTTGTTTGGTCCATATTATTTATGCTTCCTAGATTGTAACAACCATTAGGAGCAGGCATTTTATTGGTCAGAATTGTGGTATTACTACTTGTGCTTATGCAAGTGGGCTTCAGGTTCAGAAGGAAGAAAACAACAATAAAATTACAGGATGAAGTAAATGGTGAAGCCATTTATTTCATAAAGAAGCTTAGAATTCTGTACCTGTTTATCACTGTTATCTCAAGGGTACTTAGAATCTTTGCTTGAATTGGCAGAGAGACTACTCTGGTTTACCTAAGGTGGAAATGTTATGTATGTATGTTTATTCAATTATCTATCTATTTACTAATCAACCGGTTGAGAATTTTGAATTTGTGGAACTAAGGAAGGAATCTGGTCCTCCTGGCTTAAGAACTCCAATTGTAGCGGAGTGAAACCCAGCGGGCAAACACTAAGGTTTGTTCAGTTGTTAAGAACATGTAGCCTCAATCACCTTTGCCTTTGTGTCTTCGTTTTCATCTCAACTTTCACCTTCTCTACGAAGCAGCAACAGAAGTCACAAATGTGGTGCAGGGTAGGGATCGGGGAACAGGTTTTTATAAAGTCCTTATTTGCCCTGGTTAAACTCTCTCTCTCTTCCGCACTAATATTACAATTTGCACTTTAATGAAGTGAATGCCAAAAACTTTAGTCCTTTTTCTAAAAATTATTATTTTGGTTAAATTTTGAGTCATCACCATATGTCATATGTTCTGTTAGACCATTTCCCATACATTATCTGAGGAATCCTGCTAAAAATTAATGAGCTAAAGGTATAGGCCCTATAGCTAAACTTCTTGAGTTAAGTTCTCAGTTACTACTCTTGCTAACCTCTGTAAACCTATATTCCTCATCTGAGAAGTAAAGACAATAATAATAAAAGACTCCCTCCTCAGAAGGGAGTTGTGAGTGTATTTGAGTTAGTATTTATTAGATACTTAGAACTATGTCTGATACATTATAAGCACTCATTACCTATTATCTACTATCATTATTACTCTGCTGTAATGTTGATTTTTTTCCTTATTGGTTGGTTTCTTCCTTTCTGAATATAGTCTGAAGCCAGCAAATAATTTAATTATTATTGTTATATTTTTGTGAACTAGAGCCATGTAGTTAAATCCATATGCTATGGCTTAAATGTTCCTGTCACTCCAAAATTCCCATGCTTAACCTTATTCTCCAATACAATAATACTAAGGGGGACCTTGCAAGGTAATTAGGTCATGAAAGATCTGTCCTCATGAGCAGGATTAGTGCCTTTATGAATGAGGCACCCTTTTTCCTTTCCATATGAGAATACAGTAAGAAAGCAACATTTATAAAGCAGAAGACACTCATCAGTTATTGAATGTGCTGATGCCTTGGTCTTGGCCTTCTCAGCCTTCAGAACTGTGAGCAATTTCTGTTATTTATAAGTTACCTGGTCTATGATATTTTGTTATAGTAGATCAAGTGAACTGAGACATCAAACATGTCAGTCTATTTATGCATTTTAAAATTAGATTTATGAAAAAGTTAGGGTTAAATAGCTACTGCCAGACAACATACTTACAAAATGTCACTTATGAGTAAGGAATTTTATATACAGCCACAGGTAATAAACTTTTCTATAACAGCCCCATCATTTAAATATTAATCTTTTTATAAAGAGTGCATGTTCAATTGACTTTAACAAGACATTTTTTCCAAGAAATAAAATATAACTGTTAATGCCCTCGAGATTTAGATATCCTCAGGGTACAGACTAAATGATTGTTAAGATGTGGGGGGACATTAATCTACTATATCACTACATGTAAACGGTGCCCTCTTTTGATTGATAAACCTGATCTAATGTAATTTAAAATAATGAATTATAAAAACAGGAAATATTTTCCTTTTAGTTACATAATGTATTCAAAATCATTTTTCAAGTGGCAGCAACATTAATAGATAATAATATTTATGCATAGTGCTTCTAACGCTCTGAATTATAAAACTAATGGTAAATTTTGTCAGTTCTTATTTCTTTGGCAGACCACAAGTACATTGAATACATTAAAGAGATATCAGCATAATAAAAAATTGAAGATATCATTGATATGGTTGTCACATTAATGTTTTGGTTTATAATAAACTAGAAATAATTGTGGAATGTTGCAGAAAAATTATTGACTTTTCCTTCTCTTTTATGTAATACTTTTTCTTTAAAAGTTTAGGTTTTTTTTTTTCTTTTTAATGATAGCCTTTGACTTGGAACCATCTGTAGGGTGCATTGTATTTCTGTTATATAGCTCAGGGGGGAACTTTAACATATCCTGTAGGGCACTTAGCGTAAAATATCAATTTGTTCCACTGACAAAATGACTCATTTGTTGCTTTGTTCTATGTTATCTTATTTTGTCTTCTTGCACTATTGTTTTTATTCAGATGGTAAACAACAGTTTCGTGTAATTAAAAGTCACTTATTGGGGCCGGGCGCGGTGGCTCACGCCTGTAATCCCAGCACTTTGGGAGGCCGAGGCGGGTGGATCACGAGGTCAAGAGATGGAGACCATCCTGGTCAACATGGTGAAACCCCGTCTCTACTAAAAATACAAAAAATCAGCTGGGCATGGTGGCACGTGCCTGTAATCCCAGCTACTCAGGAGGCTGAGGCAGGAGAATTGCCTGAACCCAGGAGGCGGAGGTTGCGGTGAGCCGAGATCGTGCCATTGCACTCCAGCCTACGTAACGAGAGCGAAACTCAATCTAAAAAAAAAAAAAAGTCACTTATTGTCGGTGAAGGATCGTACAAATTATTCTAATGGAAACCTCTTAGTGTCTTCATAAAATAATGTACTTCATAAAATAACGTACAAATAAGAGACTTTGTAGTTTCCTTTTTTCACACCAAACAATTCTCAGGAAGCATTTCTGTAAGACTTATTGGGATATAAGAATCAAATACAGCTTCTTTTTTCAAATTTAGAGAGAATGATTAATCATTCCCAACAGATACTTATTCCATAAATTTGAATGAGGAAATTTTCAAAAAAATGTAATAGTAGTACAATGAACCCTCACGTCTCCATTACCTAGTTTCAGCAATATGTCTCTGTATAACCCATCCACTTTCTCCCACCAATAATTACAACAGATTATGTAGAAACAAAACCCAAAAACATTTCATCTTTAATTTTCTCAGTGTATTTAAATAAAGGTAAGTCCATACCTTTATAAACATAACTACAATTTCATACCATATCCTCACCCCAAAATTGAAAGTAATTCATTCATTAACAGATATCCAATCATTGTTTGCAGGTTTTTATTTGTCACAGTTCAATCAAGATACAAAACAATTTATAAAATGGATTATTTTCATCATACCAAAAACTCCATGTCTGATCCTTCAAAGCTAAATTTTCCCTTTACCTTCCAATTCCTGACAACCACTGATCAGTTTTACATTCCCAGTTATCTTTTCTAGAATTCCACACAAATGAAATCATATAATTGCATATTTTTTAGTCTTACACCTTACTCCATAATCATTTGACCATTCCTATTGAGTCTATTTCTGTATCTGTTGCTGTTTCCATTGATCTACTTATCTAGATTTACAGCAATCCTCCACTATCTTTGTTATTGTATGTTACTAAAGAGTAAGATCTTCAAGTATGTTTTTAAAATTTTTTTTGCTTTCTTTTTAGTGGAAGGACATTCTTAGCCCTTATTTCCATATTAATTTTAGAACTAGCTTTTCTGGGGAAACACAAAAACAAAAAGAGCCTGTTGGGATTTTGTATAATTTTGATTAGGATTGCATTAAATCTACATATCAATTGGAAAAAAATTGACATCTTAACAACATTAGGTCTTTGAATTTATGAACATGATATGTCTTTCTACTTATTTATACTTTTAAAAAGGGTTTTATCACAAATATTTTGTAGTTAGCTAGAAACATGTAGAAACATCTAGAAAGTGTAGTGTATTTATTACTCTAAGCCTAGCTTATATTTTTTAATAAGGTGTTATCTTTCTGGTTTTTCTACTGAATGTCAGATATTCAGCAGGTATCTCCACTCTGTCTAGTGAAATGCAAATATTTCTCAGACATGGTTAAGGTCTTGGAATTGTTCAGATTAAAACTTTTTCTATAGTTTTTCTTTGCCTAACCTTGTAGTCTCACTTTATACCTACACAGATTGGTATTCAGTCAAAGAAACCAGGGTACCACTATCCAGATATTTGAGAATATTTATCTGCATGGATCTCTTTTCATAATCAGCCTTGAAATGTATCTGTCTCAGCTTCTCTGACTTCTGTCTTCCCAACTCACTGAAGAAACTCTGTGAGTCACATGGATTCTACCAGCATTCCTCTTCCATGTGGAAGAAATTGCAACGCATTATCTATGTAAACAACCATAGTAAATGTAAATTTATGTAGTAAATTGATGTCATTCTTTCATAAGGATTACATAAAAATTTTGTTAGAAGAAATATTTTTAAAGAAAGTAAAGTATAGCTTTTAAATGCTAGATCTGTTTAAATCAATTAATGCCTAAGATTACTTTTATTTTTTTGCTTCTCATCATAATTTAAACTTCTTATATGACTTATATACATTCATATATAAAACAATGAAAACTATGCAAACTAAAATATGTGATAATAGACATTGCCAAGTTACTTTGTTTGATTTTTAAGTTATTCTTTTAAAAAATCCCTTCGTGTTTTAGATAATTTTTTTCTTTATTTATTGCATTTATTTGGTATGAATGTTTATTCTAAGTAACTATTGAATGCAATAGTGAAAGTATTATTGACTGTATAAATCACCAATGAACCTATAAATATATAGAGACAAATTCATCTGAATAATAAATGAAGAACTGGTTCTACTAATTTGAAATCTGAGAGGAGTACTTACTACCAGAATAACTGTTATCAATAATGTAATAGATCTCCAAAATATGAAGAAAGATGAAAAGCTAATCATTCATTAGTTTAAAAGGGAGCAAAACACTAATTAATCCTTTTGGGGTCACTAAAAGAAAGCAAATCAGGTTAATTTTGGATTATGTATATAGATGCGATTTCAAGATGTCTGAATAGAAAGATAAACCTTGACAGTGTCCCCAAAACTTGGTTGGAAAAAACATTTTTCATTGATAACATTTCAAAACTAATTATGAAAAGACGTTAAATTTAGAAAGACTCAAGGCCATGACTATATACTTGAAGATGGAACCATGCAAATGGCAATCAATTTTATAGCCCAATTGGTGTCTGAATTATTTGGATCTGCATCATTTGATCTTGTTAATAGAAGACCTAGCCACAGATTGAAGCAATTTTCCAAGTTGTAATTTGTTGCTGTCATTTTCAATTCAGTTAGTACTATGTTGATAACTATTTAAGTTGGCCATGGAAGAAAAAAAATGCTTCCGCATTTCTCAGCCATCTTCCATCTATAGGAGTGTATGTGACTAACTATAGCCAATGAATGGACTTCTGACTGAAATGTCATATTCTTCCAGATCTTGCCCCCTCAAATATCTTGTGACATACTGTAATTCACATTCATTTCATAGGCAGATGCAGAGAAACCAGTGGAATAACTTAAGAATCTACAGGATGGAATGAGCATGGGTTTCTGAATCACCACTTGGAATCTCGCTGCCAGCATTAAATTAGACTGACCTACGGATAAGAAATATCTCTTTCATTTTAAGGCTGCCTGTTTCAGCACTGGCCTGCTTTGATACCATGAAAAGAGATAGACTATTTTAGATGATAAAAGTTCAAATTTCAAATATAATGAATCATTGGAAAAATGGAACAAAAAAGCTTTTAAGTTTTACATTAGTTAAATACTTATTGCATATTGAATCTAGTGTTTGCTTCAATGTCAAAAATAAAATAAGAACAAGTAAAGGGCAGCATAGCTAAATAAGTGAATAAAACACACATCTTAAGTGAAAATCCAAATGAATAGAAAAATGTCACCTACGAAGAGAAGACAGGCTGGTGTCATGGCTCACACCTGTATTTCCAGCACATCAGGATTCTGAGGTGGGAGGAAAGCTTGACCCAAGTAGTTTGGGACAATCCTGGGCGATATAGGGACACCCCATCTCTATAAAAGATAAAAAGCCAGGAATGGTTGTGCATGCCTGTGTTTCCAGCTACTCAGAAGGCTCAGGTGGGAGGATCACTTGAGAGCTCAGGAGGTCAAGGCTGCAGTGAGCCATGATCCTGCCACTACATTCCAGTCTTGCTGACAGAAGAAGACCCTTTCTTAAAAAAAAAAAAAAAGAAAGAAAGAAAAGTAGAAAGGAAGGAAGGAAGGAAGGAAGAAAGGGAGGGAGGGAGGGAGGGAGGAAGGAAAAGGGAATAAGAAAGAAAACAATTTTATGCCTTCAAGAGGACACTGGGGTAAACTATCAGAGCATTAACAATAATAAAAACTTCCTTAGCATAGAAAAAGGGATAAAATACTTAAAAAATAATGCAGCCAAAATACAACTAATACACAAATCCAGATTTAAGACAACACCATATCATATGCCTTGAGAACAGTTGACAAACATGGTAAATTTAGGGTTTGGTTTAGGGCTTAGAAGAAAATGTCTGGGGCTTGCTTAAGGTAGAAAATGAAAAGAAGAAAGGCTAAAAATGAATGAACCAAAACATTATAAAAAGGAAAAAGAATAAACTCTATGAGAGTAGATGACTG
This sequence comes from Cebus imitator, assembly GCF_001604975.1. NCBI lineage: Eukaryota > Metazoa > Chordata > Mammalia > Primates > Cebidae > Cebus > Cebus imitator. Next base: position 6,072,910 of record NW_016107382.1, on the reverse strand, counting down.
GAAATGTTAAAAATAAAAAGTAAAATTAATCAAATAAAAAACACATAAAATGGGATCAACGAAGTCCAATTCATTCATGGTGGGGACGGGGAGCAGAAACTTCAGTGAGATTGACAACATTAACTGAAATTTAATGTTAATATATGATATTAATATATATTAAACATATCAATATTATGATATTATATATGACATTAAACAATTTATAGTAATACATTTGAAAGTTTACATAAAACAGACATTGTTAGAAGAACTCAAGTTATATACTGACAAGGGAAAACTATAAATTGTAAATAATTCTATAATTGAATTAATTCAATGCCCAAAAATTTTCTTTGAAGAACACTCTAATCTCATATGGCACTAGTAGTAATTTTATACTTCTAAAAAGCATATTTTTCCAGTCTTACACCAATGTGTTCTAGAAAACAGAAAAAGAAGGTACGTACACTGACTGTATTTTAAAGGTGTACATGACCTTGATATCAACACCAAATAGGGATAGTACATGAAAATAAATTTACATACAAATTTAACGCATGGGCATAGATCCAAAAATGCAAGTCTTAGTACCAAACCAACGTCAACAATGAATACAAAAGGTAATATAATCCACAGAATTGGGTATAATTTAGAAATGTGAGTTTATTTAAAATTAGTAAACTGCAAACAGGAATAGTTTGACTTTCTCTCTTTCTATTTGGATGCGCTTTATTTCTGTCTCTTGTCTTATTGCAATACCTAGTTTGTTGAGTTTTTAACATGAAGCGATGTTTAATTTTATCAAAAGCTTATTCTGCATCTTTTGAGATGACTATCTGGTTTTTTTTCTTAGTTCTGTTTATATGATGATTCATATTTATTGATTTGCATATGTTGCAGGAACCATGCATCTCAGAGATAAAGCCTACTTAATTGTGGCAGATTAGCTTTTTGATGTGCTGCTGGATTCACTTTGCTAGTTTTTTTTTTTTTTTTTTTTTTTTTTTTTTTTTTTTTTTTTTTTTTTTTTTTTTTTTTTTTTTTTTTTTTTTTCCCCTTGACATGGAATTTCGCTCTTTGTGGCCCAGGCTGGAGTGCAATGGAGCAATCTTGGCTCACCGCAATGTCTGCCCCCTGGTTTCAAGAGATTCGCCTGCCCCAGCCTCCTGAGTCACTGGAATTTCAGGCACCTACCACCATGCCCAGCTAATTTTTGTATTTTTAGTAAAGACAAGGTTTCACCATGTTAATCAGGCTGGTCTTGAACTCCTGACCTCGTGATCTGCTCACTTTTACCTCTCAAAGTGCTGGGATTGCAGACAAGAGCCACCGCGCCCGGCCGAAATGAATGCATTTTATAAGAAGCATATGTAAAAAAAAGAAACTAAATAATCGTGAGAACAGAGTATGACATGTAAAGAGGAGGGAAAGAGAAGGGAGCCTTCCTTCAAAAATGGTAAACCATATCCATTTGATATTATTACTCAAAATTTAAACATAATATTTATAATATTGAAATTGGTACAAGTTTGTATTAGAACATTATCTCATGAATTTTATATTTTATTACAAATAGGGCATTGTTGATTTTGAGTTTGAAAATAATTACTAAAGATTATTTTTTAAAACCTGCTTTCAATTTGGAATTTAAAGTTTTATTACACTAATACAATTTTCATGCTTAACCAACACTAATTGCTAATTAGACATTGCTTGCAGGTGTAAAATATAAAAACATTTCATAAAATTGTTAACACTTTACGATATTATAAATATCTGTATTTTATAGGAACTAGTAATATTTGAAGTGAATTTCATTTTAACTACTTTTTAATCATTTGAAATGTTAACAAAATTGTAATTTTTCTCCAAAAAATAGTATTTATGTTTCTAAAATATATAGATATTCCTCAAAGTACTCTTTATCTGGCCTTATTTGTATCTATATCAAGGTTCCAGTAACCCATTAGCACCACATTTGTATCAAAAGTTATTTTTCTCCCTGAATAATTTGTACATTTATTTGTTCTTACTAAAGTAATTTTTTGAAATTATGCAAGCCCAAACAAGATAATATACAAAAATCTTAGGAGGTAGCTCCATGTACTGGCCTTCTATAGGCTTTTTAAAAAGACTCTCAATATTTAGTTTAAAGAGAAACCAGAGACATGTACAAAGGTAAGGTCTCTTGATGTCAGTACATTGCTGTGAGTTGCTGAACTTTAGAAAAGGGAATGGAGTAGGGAAAGAGAGAGAGAAGTAAGGAAATTAAAACAGAAAATTGGAAATTCATACTTGTTGACAGTCTGCCATGGGCGTAATGTATTAGGCATATATAATTCTCATTTAACATTCACCCAAACATCATATATTATATTATTTTCTAAGCATTTCAACTGATTTTTAAATTATAAACCTAGCCTTATTTTTTGTATATTTCACATGCCATAATTTTTAAAAAACAAAAATATATGGTCATATTTTTTAAAGTTGTCTTTTGAAAGAGCTGGGCAAAATCAATTGCCCAAGTTCATAGTTTAAAGCTAAAAACGTGTCTATAATTAATTTTGTTAAACAAGAAATTACCTTAGTAGGAGAAAGATATTTCTGGATTTAATTATCTTCTTTCTTTGTTTTGGCATTTTTGTAGAATAAAAACGATATAGAAAGAGTTATAAGTTAGTGTTGGTACAATGGTGGGAATCACAATTAGTGAAAGCATGCAGTATTTTTCAAACATCTGAAGCAAATTTTGGTATGATTTCCACTATTTCTCCATATGTTTCCCTAAACTTTGAAAACATAACAGTATTTTAACATATTAACCTAATTAAGCATAAGAGAGTTAGGTCAGCTGCAAGACTTATTAGATTTCAGATTTTGACTTTTTAAACACTTTGTTTTATTTTTATACTCCTTTCCCTGAAGTGGTTCCATTTAAATGCACATTTTTATATCAGTACATTTCACATCTAATAGTCAAATAAGAATTTGTTAAGTTTCATTAGAAGGAAACTAGTTGCTCTTTCTTGTTTCTATGTTTTCCACTTTTTACTTTTAAGGAAAAAATTTCATTTGATTTAATATTCAGATAAGTTTAAATTTTTAAAAATAAGATACATTATGAAATAGCCCAGAAGCAGAAACCTAAATGCCACTTGTTCTTATACGTGGAAGCTAAACAGTGAGTACACACAGACATACAGAATGGCAGAGCAGACACTGGAGACTGCAAAAGCTGGAAAGCTGGGTGGGAGGCAAGGGTGGAAAAATGATTTGTTGGGTACGATGTTCACTGCTTGGGTAATGGGTACACTAAAATCCCAAGCTTCACCACTACACAATATTCCACATAAGAAAACTGCACTTGTACCCCTAAATCTATAAATAAATAAATAAATGTCATAGAGTCAGAAAAAAAAATAAGGAAACTTTTGTACTTTTATGCCACTGAGTTATTGAGGTGTATCATTTATGGTAATTAGCTTTGCTTAAATATACTATTTCCCCCTATTTTATGAATTAGTAGCATTTAATAAATATTATGTATTTAAAAATACAATTTATTCTCAGTACTTGCTGTATGCCACACAATGTGCAAGGAATCTTACATATAATTTACTTTTAATGTACACAATAGCCCAATTTGAAAGGTAAATATATATGATGGGAAAACTGGTGATCAAAGTGGTTAAGTGACTTACACAATAAACCAGATTTATTATACCAGCAGCCAGAGGGTAATTACAGTTTTATAACTGATATCACAAAAGTAGGTGCAGTGAGCAAACTGTTGAATAGTAACTGTTATGAAATCTATGGAAAGTAGTTTTACTAGGAATTAGTTGCCTATTAGCATTAGTTCACAATCTTAGATTGAGAATGGAAACAAAACATAGTTTGGAGAAAGAGAGCACTATTTTGGAATCTGAAATGTGACCCTTTGAATTCCACACTTCAAACACATAGAGAGAAGTGAAGTCTAGTTATACTAATACAAATTTTGCTTCTTTGACTTATGCTTAAGTCAAAATGCTTGAATCTTTAAAACATAAATAAGTAAATACAATAGTTGTCAGTCAGAACAAAACAACAGGCTGGTTCTTTAATGTTTCTTTTTAGATTATTAGTGAAAATAGAAAATTTGTAAGTGTAGATACATTCTGAATTGAAAACTTATTTTTATTATTCATACACTTATGAAAAGGGAGATGGGCCGGGCGCGGTGGCTCAAGCCTGTAATCCCAGCACTTTGGGAGGCCGAGGCGGGTGGATCACGAGGTCAAGAGATCGAGACCATCCTGGTCAACATGGTGAAACCCCGTCTC
>NW_016107382.1:6057110-6068487 GCF_001604975.1 Cebus imitator | reverse complement strand
AAAAAAAAAAAAAAAAAAAAAAAAAAAGAAAAGGGAGATGCCTAAAACACTGTAATATAAACTTACAAGTCATAGATGCAATAAGCGTGGACAATCTGACAAGAAGATAATATTTTTCGGAGTGATCAATGAAACTGTATAAATCTCTAGTCCTGCATTAACCTAAAAATCACAGTAGAGGCAGGTATTACAAGTTGACACTGTTCAGACTTCATCTTTTAGGCTCTACTACAGCATATGGAATGCTGTTTAAATTTATCTTGGGATTTCTGTACTTGGTTGAGATAACAGGAGTATGGATGAAAGACACTTTGCAGATTTCTGGGTACACACTGGGCACCCAAATGAATAAATTCATATCAATTTAATATGTGTAGTGAGTTTGGCAGAGGTTGAGCAAAGGGGATGATTAAAGATTGAAAATCAAGGCCTATAAGAAAAACAGTAAAAATGAAAAGTTTAATTTAGTATGAGAAAAAGAAAATTGAGGAATAATTTAAGAATGCTCTTCAGATATGAAGTCTATTTTAGAAATGGTGGTAGTTGTTTCTTTTTTCCAACAAAAAAAGAGCAGAAAGAAATGAAGCCGATTTGTAAGTCATAAAAAAGAAATATATTAACCTGTTATGGTTTTGAAATATTTTCCACACTTTTAAATAAGAGTAATACATCTCTAAGTATTATGCATATATATACATATATATTTGTACATACGTGTGTATATACACATATATAGTCATATTGTATCATGATTTTAAAGATGGGTAGATATTGAATTATTGCTTACCAACCTCTAGCTTGTATTCTTTAACATTTTAATGGTTGAGTAGATATCACAGACTCCAGAAAATAAAGCTTTCTCTCTTATGCACAATCTCTTCAGTGCAGAAATTCATCACCTAATTGAGGATGAAAATACTATCATCAGCCTCATTCTTGTGTCAGGATAATGCCACATGTCCCTATATATCACTTGAATGGAAGTTATCTCAGGTTTTACAAAATTAAAGGTTTTAGCTAGCAAAGTAGGGACAGAACTTACCAGGGGGATGGAGGATTGAGAGATCAAACATTGAATTGAAAGACAAAGATGAGTCTTATTTTTGTTTTAACTGTATGATTTCTCATGCAAAAGATTATATTAAAATAAAGGACTTCCTCAAATGTGGTTTTATAATGTAATTTTTAGTATAAAAATCATTTTATTTAAATGATATTTTTATTTCAGTGACCCTCTGGTATCCCTTTTTCTTTTTTACATCAAATTTTCTCCCTTAAAAAATGAAAGTAAGAATTCCTTTTCTATTGGGTGCACAGATTTCTTGTGAGGATTAAATAAGATCATAGTGATTTTTAAGGAAACATCTTTAAAAAGTATAAACTTCTAGAAGCACTGAGCATTCTTATGATTTTAGTTGCCAAGTCTGGTAAATCGCTTTTGCAATCCATGCATTAGAGATCTGAGATCAGTTGGCATGCTTGTTTTCTTGTTTATTTATTTGATTTTTTTTATTTTAAAAGAGTCTGACGAATGTTAGTCAAGTTATTCACACTGGATTAAGAAAATCATCAGAAAGCCTTTGAGTAATGCCAAAACCTAAACATCGTAACAAGTCTTTTCATGGTGTTTTAGTTGCAGTTTACAGAGCCCTGCCCTAGCTCACATGAGAGAAAGTAGAATTAACTGAAGGAAGAACTGAACACCTTACTTGGGGGAAGGCAAGAACTAATAAAGTCCCAGAAGTTGAGGGAGTAGGAACAAATTGACCTTCTCCTGCTGATGCTTTGCTCAATCAACTCCAACCCTCTCTTCTGTCTCTGAGTCACCCAGTTTACAGTTTAAAGCCCTGAGAGTGTCTAACAGGCCTATTTAGGGTTATAGGTCCATATCTTGGCTAGGGACAGACGATAAATGTGAATGAATACTCTTTCAAAGGATGCAAACAAGAAAGAAAAAGAAATTGTTATTTGGGAGGCTGCTACTAGAATAAATGACAGTAGATGCTAAGTAGTTAAAATAATTAAGGCAACAAATGTCAACTATGCAATTGGGTCTTAGGGCTTGTTGCAGAGTAAATCTGAGTAAGTTAGAGTTCATGAAAACTCCCAAACGCTAGAGGATTTTTCAGTGGATTTTAAATGAATGATTTCTTCTCTTTCTTTCTTTATGTTTTTCTTGTTTTTTGTGTTGTTGTTGTTGTTGTTGTTTTTGAGACAGTCTTGGTCTGTCCCCAGGCTGGAGTGCAGTGGCACAATCTTGGCTCACTGCAACCTCCTCTTCCTGGGTTCAAGTGAGTCCCCTGCCTCAGCCTCCTAAGTAGCTGGGATTACAGACGCGCATCACCACACCTGGCTAATTATTTTCATTTTAGTAGAGACAGGGTTTCGCCATGTTGGCCGGGATAGTCTCAATCTCCTAACCTCATGATCTGCCCGCCTCGGCCTCCCAAAGTGTGGATTACAGGCGTGAGCCACCGAAACAGGCTATGAATGATTTATTTTCTAATAATTTATAGAAAATTCTAATATTTAGCTATATTTCTGAACTATGAATAGATTTATAAACTATAAATAGATTTGCTAAATTATAAAAGTGAATAAAACAATGTGTATAATGTTTTATATTTCAACCATTAACTGACACATTCTTTTTTGTTTTCAGCTATACGTCCTTTAGAATTGCACTAAATTCTGATATTTTTCAAAAATTAGTTAAACAAAATTTCTCTCCTTGTCTTTGAAAGGTTGTGTCTGGCTCTCAAAAGACTAATAAACTTGCATACTTGAATTTATCCTTAAAATAATTAAGAAATATTCATTCTAATTAGGCTAAATCTGCCCTTTTGATTCTAATTAGTGTCTATCAAAATGTTCGATGCACTTATTTTTTAGCAATGCTGTCCTGCTTTTAATAAAGTGTGTTAAAAATGTCTCTCCATATGTTATGAAATAGAGTTTTATACCAACTCTCCATCTTCAAGGCCACAGGTTTATTCATTTTTATCTAAATATTTGTCAAGCAACTCAGCACTTGATAGCACTTATGAAGCTCGAAGTCTCATTGGAGAAAATAGGGGTGTTTCAACAAAATAATGCTTTAAGTATATGGAAGAAATACTTAATTTGCCTAAGGGAATCTGGTAGTGGTTGTCAAATAAGATGGGCTATAGTACTATACAGCTTCAAGTAGAAGATATTGTGGGAAAATATGGGATATGTTAAGATAGTTGAAATATTTAGCAGGGTAAATAGTGAGGTCCTTATTTCCCATGAATATTTTATATACACAGGAACAGTAGTTAAAGTAATGCTAGCTATTGGAGCAAACAAAACTCTGTGCTTTAATACAGTAAGTTTGTTTCTCACTCAAATAACAGTTGAATGTGGCTGCTTCACATCACTGCCCAATATTTCCACACATTGTAATTCAGGGACAGAGGATCCTCCTATCCCCTAGGACCTCCTACGTTCTAACAACACAACAAACACCTCTCTATTCAACTGCCCTGGAAATGACATATATGACTTCTACTTACTTTCTACTGGTAAGAAATGGTCATATGATCCCACATGCCACTTTTCCCAGTAAAAACAGCTCTATTCTATGTACAAGAAATTATAATTAGCTGTCCTGCTCAGAGGGAAAAGTGAAAGGATAAATGAGAGAGAGAGGAAAAAGTTGACATGGAAATTGTAGTAAAATATAACACTGCTAATGACATAAACAAAAGCAATTGGCATTTTTGCAGGCTAAGAATAGCAGTGGGGGAGAATTTGAGGCTCACATCCCTTTGTATTTCCAAAAGGATTTATTTTAGAACTTTATTTCTCTTGAAAATGGATTAATAATAAAAACGAAATACACATACATGTTTCAACATATCTAGATCTCAAAAACTTAATGTGACATGGGAAAAAATGTAAAAGTATATGCAAGATGTGAACAGTATTGTACCAATCACATAAAATAATGCACAATATGTCCATCGTGTTTATGGATAAATACATATGTAGAAAATATATTCTAATATGAAGTGGAAAAATGTATGCTAAATTCTAAATTTTTGCTAATAATTTTCTCGGGATGGAAGTAAAATTAAAAAATTGTAGGAGCATCTTTAAACTTTATCAGTAAAATTTTATTTTATATAATAGATTAAAATAAAATGCAGCAAATGTTAATACCTTTTTTATTTGTGGTAGTGAGTATATGGTTGTTTGTTGAAGTTGACGTTTTCCAAATGAAAGAAAACATAGAAATTTAATTTAATTTCCTTAAAAACAAAGAATGTAAGGCACACATTGAGGGCATTTTTATACTTGTTAGGTTGTATTATTTGACTATTTTTATATCTGAGAGTTTATTGCATAATCTTTTGTGAGATTAAAAAAACTTTAGACAGCATTGCTGAGTATAGTTTGAACTGGGAAAATACAGAGTTATTAGCCAGGAGTGCATTGTATGATTGGATTTTGTATAATTAGACTCTCTTCTAGCCTATCTAAGGGCTTTAGAGAGCAAAAGCAAAAGATTAACTAACTGCTTACACGCGTTCCAGGAAAATAGGAAAGCACTACTGCTTAACTGGAAAGTTGCTATACAGAAATCAACCCACAAAGGTGGGAGGAGTTTTTAATCTGCTAACCTCTTTATTCCCTTACCTGACAAAGCAGCTGCATTCCTGGGTGGCTTCAAGGTAAGAGAACAAAATGCCAGCTACCTGTTCATTCCTTTTCTCTATATTCTTCAAACATGGTTCATAAAATAGAAACTCTAACTTTAAGACAGGTTGTGGAGAAAGGTTCTTACTTTCTCTCTAGCCCTGGTTTAGTCTACTTCCTTGCAGCAGCTGTGACTTATCTCAGTGGTGAGAAGGTTCATGAATGGTGCCTATTTGAATAAATGAAAGGACTGACAAGACTTTGATGAAAGTAAGGTATACAGTCTAGGGCGAGAAGGCAGTACAGGTAAGCATCAAGAACGTCTGAGACATCCAGGCTCAGCTTTCAATATCTATTTTGGGTCACACAAAGTTTGCTTCATTGCTGAGTCACAAACCACCAAAATATGTGTGATACCTTGGTTTCTGGAAAGCCATAATCTTATCCAAAGAGGGATATTTTGTATTATTGCTAGTTACATAATCAAATCAGGCTGGAAAGGAAACCAAAATAATATAAGAGAAACCAGTTGCAAAACATCAGTCTGAACATTTTTTATAGACAATGTTGACAAGATACTACAGACTATCCCCTATACATGGCACCTTCACATGGAACTGTGTTGATCAGCAGTTGTGACCTGTCAGTTAGATTTGCCAACAGTCAGCATCATGTCTCCAGATATCCTCAACAATGAGTACAGGGTTGTAACTGACCATCAGAAATTCACCATATATGTGCACACAGGGCTCTACGGACCAGTAAATAGGTGCTTTTTCTCTTCTCTATGCTTCATAGTACTATATCTATATGCTTCAAGGTACTAAACTCAGGAGAGCAAGTCTTCCTGTAACAGCAATTCCTCTGTGACCAAGGAGATAGGTCAGCTTGATGAAAAAAGATTTACTAGCTTGTAAATTTCAGACAGCATTCAAGAAGCATTCTTCAATCCTGTTTTATCAGTAAAAAGGTGAATGATTAATCTCCATTTAAGTCTTCTGCTTTCAATATAATTTGAGAATTCAAAACGAAAAAGTTTGAATGGAGAATTCAAAACGAAAAAGTTTGAAACGAAAAAGTTCGAGTGTTCCTTAGAAGCTTAGTAGACCTCTACATCACTATCGATTTTGCTTTTTCTTTGGAGAAGAAGCACGTTAGCATAGCATGATTTTTCCAACTTTCATTTTCATCCCTGTCAAGTTAGCGTGCTGGTCTAAGCAACACTGTAGTATTTCTCTGGGGTTATTCTAGGGACTACCTACATCAGAATCACATGGAGGACAACATGGAGTTCTCTAAATGGGACCAAAGAATCTGGCTGCTTTACAAATCTCTAATTTTTGCCCACTAGTTTTTGGGAACTTTGTTTACACATTTCATTATTTGTATTTGCTTTCTTTTCTTGTCTATCCTTCTTACTCAGCGTTTGTCTCTCTTCTTGCACAATACTCCTTTTTCTATTATTGTCACTTTAGTGGTATATGAGACAATGAGGATTTAAAAGAGTCTTTTTTAAAGGTTATGTATTTGGAATCTAACATAAAAACCTCTTCAGGTCAAATAATAGCAAAGATTTACTGAAGTTGCACTATGTGCCATCTTTTGTTTAAAGTGACTTTCACATATGAACTCATTTTATACTTAAAAACTCTTTGATATAGGTTTCAATATGATTATTATTACCATTTTATTGATGAAGAAATGCAGGAACAGCTAGGTAGAGTAACTTATCCAATGTTACACAGCAGGAAAGCAATGCATTCAAATCTATAGCTCCTTTTAAACACCACTCTGTTGGTTCATTAGGGGTATATTGCCATTACAGTCTACACAATTTGCATGGTGTGGACTCTTTCTGTAGGTAGCATGATGTCTGTCACTAAAACAAATCGAGTGTTCAGACACTCTAAACAATGTATTGAAATATGAACATACTCATCAGACTCATCTTTATACCATAGTAAAAAAAGAGGTGAAACCACTTGCCCGTCTGTGCTAACTTGTTGCTAATGTTAAATCATTTTGTTTATAGGCTTTGATTGCTTCCCCAGAAATGAGCTACAGAAATCTTTTCCCTTCGTGATACCTCCTTGGAATCAAAGTGTGGAATGTAACAATGTGCCTCCACACACTCACACTAGTTCATGCCTCATCTTGTTAACTCATGTTTTTGGAATTTCCTTTCCTAAGATCATTCTATTCACAAAGAAGAAACTTAATGCATGTGAACTTTTGTAAAAACCAGTTTTGTACCATTTATATGTTGCCCAACATATAAATACTGAGAGAGTAAAATGAAAACTGAAGCAATGAAGAAATCACATCATCTTAGTGGGCTAACAATACAGGCTTTTTTTTAGTAACAGAAGAAAATAAGATAATGATATGGTTTATGTAGACAATTAACATTTTAATTGAAGAATCCCTGTTCCCATGGTAGAAATCTGTTTTCTCAGGAATAACTCTTTCTTATGTTCCCTGAAGAGGTCCTCAGTGTACAAAATCTTTCAGTACACTGATGTGAAAAGCTCTTGTTGGGGTGACATTTTTTGTCCTTTATAGGTAAACAATTCAACAAAAGCTACTTTTTTATAGTGGAACATAACACCCATAGATAAAAGTTCATTAAACACAAACTTAGAGATTAATGAGTAGTTATAAGTGAAATATGCAATCCACGTCTGATAAAGAAGGAGAGCACTGCCAGGAATGTGCATGTCCTCAGACTTCACAGTAACAATTGACCTCCTTCTCCTGAAGAGTAACCACTGTTCTGATCTTTACAATAATTACTACCTTGGTTTTTAAAATATCTTCACACTATTTTTTAGTTTTTCATGTTTTTGATGTTTTTATATAAATTAATCATACACTAGGTGATACATTTTATGTCTTTCTTTTCTTAATATTGTATTTGTAAAATTTACCTATTTTGTTGCATAGGCATAGTTTGTTTATTTTCATCCGTGTATAAAATTCTTTTATATAAATATTCTTCAATTTATTTATCCATTCTCCTATTACAGTTCATTTTTATTTTTTTATTTTGTGGCTATCAATAATAATGATTCTATGTACGTCCTTGAACTTATGTTTTGGTGCACTTTTGCTTCCATTTCGATTGAATTATAGAACACATGTATCATCAATACAGGTAAATAATATAAAAAATTTCAGTCATCACCAGCAGTAAATGAAAACTCCTATTCACTCTCACATATACGTGATATAATCACGTTTCAAACTTTAAATTAATTTTGATTTAATTAAGCATGTTAAGTGTTTGTACTGAGAGCCTGTTAATTTTAATTTATATTTATCCACCTACTAATTATTGGACATTAGGATATGTATTTTAGGGGAAGTGTGTGTTCAAATTTCTTAGGCATTTTTCTACTGGATTGTGTTTTTCTTGTCAAATTTATATGTTATGTAAACAGTGGTTTTGTTTAGCAAATATATTCTCCACTCTAGTGCCTATATTTTCAGTGGCATAACTTTTTAAGTATAAATAGAAACTCTTAGTATTAATATGGCTAAATTGAAAAATACTTTCCGTTATAGTTAGTACTTACAATATCTTGTTTAAGAAATATTTCCCTAAAGTGAGATAATTATCCTGAAATAAATTTTAGTTTTTTCTTTCACATTTACATTACTGTGGGGTGTATGTATTTTACATATATATGCAATACATATATATAATACATATGTGTATGCATTTTATATATATAATACATACACCACATACATATGTATGTTTTAGATATATAAGCACACACATATGACTTCACAGTGCCAGTTTTTTATAAATGGCATGTTCATATATTAATATATTTCTGAATGCTTTCATTTTTATATTATTCTAATTGTCTATCTTTTATCATAAGCTTTGCTAACTTGTGGAATAACTCTTGTTTTTCCTTCAAAATGTATGGCCTATTCTTGGGTTGATGTATGTTCATATAAATTTTAGGATAAGATTATCAGGTTTAAGAAAATAGCTTATTGGGATTTTGATTGAGGTTACATTTGTATATACAGAAAAAGAAAACGTGAGACTTTATCTCTTTGCAATATTGAGTCTTCAAATCCACCGGCATGGCTAATCTTTCCATTTGTATAATTATGTATTTCTTGCTAAGTGTTTTTTTGTGTGAAAATGTTTGAGTATATTTTGGTATATTTATTTCTGTGCATAAAAGTTTTAATGCAATAGTAAATTATATTATTTCATTTGTTTTTCCCCTTTTTAAGTCTTAATTTTTGTTTGTTTGCTTTGGGTTTTTTGGTTTGTTTTTGTTTTGGTGGAAATGGGATTTCACCCATTCTGTATGATATTGGTTGTGGGCTTGTCCTAAATAGCTCTTATTATTTTGAGATATGATAGGAACACTTTTATGCTGTTGGTGGGAGTGTAAATTAGTTCAACCTTGTGGAAGACATTGTGGCAATTCTTCAAGGATCTGGAACTAGAAATACCATTTGACCCAGCAATCCCATTACTGGGTATTATACCCAAAGGATTATAAATCATTCTATTATAAATATACATGCACATGTATGTTTATTGTGGCACTGTTCACAATAGCAGAGACTTTGAACCAACCCAAATACCCATCAATGATAGACTGGATAAAGAAAATGTGCACCTATACACCATGGAATATTATGCAGCCTTAAAAAAGGATGAGTTCATGTCCTTTGCAGAGACGTGGATGAAGCTAGAAACCATCATTCTCAGCAAACTAACACAGGAACAGAAAACCAAACACTGCATGTTCTCACTCATAGGTGGGAGTTGAACAATTAGAACCCATGGACACAGGGAGAGGAACATCACACACCAGGGCCTGTCAGGTTGTGGGAGGCTAGGGGAGGGATAGCAGGGTGTGGGGATATTGGGGAGGGATAGCATTAGGAGAATTATCTAATGTAGATGATGGGGTGATGGGTGCAGCAAACCAGACCATTTGCCTGCCTCAGCCTCTCAAAGTGCTGGGATTACAGGTGTGCACCACCTTGTGTGGCCAAATCTTTTATTTTCTTTCTATGCCTTGTCAAAGTCATTAGGCCTTCCAGTGAAATGAAGACAAGAAATGGTTCTCACAGAAATCTTTATCTCATTCTCAATCTCAGGGCAATAGCTCCAAAATTTCATCTTTAGTTGTGATATTTTCTATAGAGTTTTATGGATACTATTATCAAATCAAAAAAAATCCCATTTATTTTATTTGCTTACAGTTTTTATCCTTTACTGATGTTGAAATATGTCAAGGGCTCCTCTGTGTACCTAAAATAAATATATGAATGCTGTCATTTATTACTTTAATGTGGCAAAGAACATGACAAGTGTTCCAATATTAAATGTATCTTTATATTTTTGGAATTAAGCAAAATTCAGCATAATGTGTTGCTCACTGTTTATATTGCTGGTTTTGATTTTCTAGTATTCTGTTTAGCATTTAGTGCCTGTGCTCATAAATGAAATTAAACTAATTTTTAAAGGTAATATTATTTATTAATTTTGATATAAAGTTACATTGGTCTCAAGATAAGCTGAATGCTTCAATGACCATTCTTTGCAATAATTTGTGTGTGTTTAATATTATTTCCTCTTCATAAGTTTGACAAAATTATCTTATGAAGCCATCTGGGCTTGTAGATTTTTAATTATCAGTTTAATTATTTTAGTGGTTATAAGATTATTTAGAAATTTTCTTTGATTTTAGATTACTTTGGGTAAGTGGTATTTTCCTGGGAATTTTTCTGTTTTATTTTAATAGCAAAAAATTTTATCATATTCTCATATGTACATACTATTCCCAGAATCTATGGTAATACTCTGTTTTTATTTGTGCCATGGGTTACTTTAAAAAACTATTTTATTTTTGAAATAAATAAACATCATTCTGTATCTATCTTCTAATTTTTATCTTGATCAGTATTAGCAAGTGTTTATTCTTAATTTTTTCAAAGAACAAAATGTTAACTTTATTATCTTTTCTATTTTACATTCGTTTTCTGTTCGCTTATTCTTACACATATTATTTTATCTTTCTAATTTCTTTGGGATTATTTGGGTTTTTAAAAAATGTCATGAGATTACCACTTAGCTTATTATTTCTTCTAGTATGTGAATATAAGCAAATACATTTCTCCTTAAGTTTGCTTTAGTTTCCTACATTTCCAATTTTGATATACCAACATTGTTTTCTTTCAGTTCAAAATGTATTTTTATTTACCATTTTGAAATATTCCATGACTGATTAGTTTAGAATGTTTTTAATTTCCCAATATATTGAATGTTTAAATTATAGTCAATTCACACTATTCATGGATTCCATATTTACAAATTCACCTATTTACTAAAATTTATTTGTAACCCCCAAAGCAACACTTGGGATGCTTTTGTTGTCATTTGTGAACACATACCAAAAGGCAAAACATTTCAGTCATGCCCATTCTCAACTGAGGTCAAACAAAGGGACCTCTGCCTCTTGTTTTGGCTCTCATACTGTAAACAAGTATCCAATAGCAACTTTCTTAGTGTCATACATTGTACATTATTGTTGGTTTTCTTTTTTTTTGTTTTTTTTTGTTTTTTTTCTTTTTTCCCCATTTATTTATTTTATTGCATTTTAGGTTTTGGGGTACATGTGAAGAACATGCAAAATTGTTGCATAGGCACACATGTGGCAGTGTGATTTGCTGC
>NW_016107382.1:6034756-6055868 GCF_001604975.1 Cebus imitator | reverse complement strand
CCAGTACCATGCTGTTTTGATTACTGTAGCCTTGTAGTATAGTTTGAAGTCCGGTAGTGTGATGCCTCCCGCTTTGTTCCTTTTGCTTAGAATTGACTTGGCTATGCGGGCTCTCTTTTGGTTCCATATGAAGTTTAAGGTGATTTTTTCCAACTCTGCAAAGAAGGTCCTTGGTAGCTTGATGGGGATAGCATTGAATCTGTAAATCACTTTGGGCAGTATGGCCATTTTCACGATATTGATTCTCCCTAACCATGAACATGGAATGTTTCTCCATCTGTTTGTGTCCTCTCTTATTTTGTTGAGCAGTGGCTTGTAGTTCTCCTGGAAGAGGTCCTTTACGTTCCTTGTTAGTTTTATTCCTAGGTATTTTATTCTCTTTGTGGCAATTGTGAATGGAAATAACCTCATCATCAACAAACAAAACGTCAATCTGAAAGTATTGTTGGTTTTCTTGATGATTTCACTATTTAAGATGGACACTAAGCATAATGCTGAAATACTGTCTAGTATCCCTAAGTACAGGAAGACATCATGTGTCTTATTGAGAAAACACACTTGTTAGATTAGCTTCATTCAGGCATACATTCGAGTACTGTTGGCCATGAGTTCAATGTTAATGAATCAACAATATATATTTAATAAAGTACCTTTAAACAGAAATGCACATAAAATAATAAGGTTATATATTGAATGATTAATGAAATGTTTTAAGCAGAGGCTTATGGCACTCTGACCTTGTATAATATTTCCCCTAGGAGCAATGGTTTAGTATTCACTAACTAAGTGTTCACTGTAACTTTACAGAACATAGATATCATGCATAGCAAAAATTGACTGTGTGCTTCCATTTGATTTCTACCTTTATTGCATATGTTCAGAGAATGCATTCTGATATTAATCTTCTTAAGTAAGAAATCTGCTTTATGCTTCAGTATATTATCAGTCTTTATAAATTGTTTTTGTGTCCTCAAAATGTCCAATTTGGCCTTAGACTGTCACTTTGATCCTAAAAATGTTACTCTTCTGTCAGCGGCATAACCTGCAATCAGCAGATACTCCCAGAGAGCACGTGTCTCCAAAGAACAGGCTCAGCTCTCTGGATTCTGTTTCTTATGGATCATGGCTTGGTCATATCTCACTATTTTGCTCGTTCTCTGATGCATTAAAGTAGATTTTTATATTAGGTCCAGCCTTTCCAGTTGTTCTAGGTATATTTACATAACTTATTTGATTAACATGGCCTATCAGTAACAGAAATAAATATCAATTATTAACCTTTAAATTAAGAAAGATTTAAAAGTTCATAAGGGGCTTTTTAAGATAAATAAACACAAAAAATGAGTATTTTGATACCCTTATAAGATTTGGTATGTAAATAATTTATTATTTAATGAATATTTAGCATATTAGAGAAATTCTTAGATTTTAATTTTAATTTAAAATATACAATTATGTAATGTTATATGTGATTTTAAAACACAATCTCACTAAATTAATAATACTTAAACATTAAATTCAATTATATATTTACTATATTAATAAATTTTATTTTCCAAATTATTATATAAGGTATTCGATTATTTTTTGGTAGAATATAAGGGTACGGCAAAAAGGTAAATATTAAAATCTGTCAGGTATTACACTGTTGGATAATGTAATTAATTAATCTTTAGAAACTACATTACAAGTCATTATCAGATTTTTCTATGTTTATAAACAAAATTTTTAAAGCTGTAGGTGTAGCTTGAAAGATAAACCAGAATGATTTTGCTTTTGTAAGTATAACAAATTAAGTCTTTACTTTTAAAACCAAAGTAACTACAGAATTTTTTTTTCATTGACAAAAGCACCTTCATGGACATCTCACTTCAGCTTTCTTAATTATTAATGCAGAATTGTCTAGGATAAACTTAATAATGATTGGCACCGACATTTAAGATATTCAAAATGAAAGACTCCATAAATTTAAAAACATTAAAATTTTTAACATAGTGCTTGGCATCCAATTAGCTATTAATTATAACCATTTTGTTTGAAGTGTCTACTTAGAGTCCATAATTATAAATGCTTTCTATTTTCTAAACTAAAGAAGTTATTTAATCCTATTATTTTAATAAGTTATTTAATATCCTATTATTTTAGTAAGTAAGTTTTCTATTTTGTTCATGGGTGGATTTCTAGTATCAGGAATGAAAAACAAAAATAAAAGTCTAAATGAAGATGTAGTCAAAATGTTTTTTGTTGCTTACTTGGTTTTTGTGTATAATAAAGACAAAATTGAATTCAATCTATGTGTATGCTGATTGGAAGGAGCCAACAGGGAGAAAAATGACATAAACGGTATATGAGAAGAAGCAGATAATTGTAGAAACAAAGTTCTGCAGTAAACAAGATGAATAGCACCTAGTGTATACACAGGATGCCTGCATTTACTGAAGAAGAAATGATTCACTGTAGCAAGAGGAAAGGAAGACTGTATCATTATTTTAAACATGTTTTGCTGATTGCTTTTTTGGAAGATTTTTTTTTTCTCACATAATGGTTTTAATATACCCACTGAGTAAGAAGTAATTTTATTGGGTCAGCATGTTTTTTAAAGGATAAAAAAATTCGTTTTGTAAGTGTGGGGAAAAAAAGCGAATGCACGAAACATTGAAGGAGCAAAAACTATATATGTCCTCCTGAATTTATTGTTACCAGGAGATACTGAGGACTGAATTACTGGTAACCCAGAATGTTGAAGATAGTGCTTGGATTACTTTAGCTTTCCTTCATTTTGTAAAACAGAATAGAGTTCAAAACTTTATTGAATCAAATGGATTTTGACAAAGCAGAAAATCAACTATATTACTCATCTTCCCTTCCTAAAACCCTATTCTCTGTTTCTGTTACCAACGAGATTTGTTAATAAAATTATTTTTTTCAGCAAAATAACTCCAAGTTTGTTACAGAACAAATTATCTTTCTTACTTGCCAGTCACTCAGCCAGATTCACTGGAGTCCACACTCTCCAGACCTCTTAACTTCCTATTTCAATTCTCTTCATTATGCCACTCAATAGGCTGTTTTGGCAATCAGGCACTTACTGATAACAGGAGCTTCTAACATTATCTCGATTCTTTACTTCCACCTGCCTCAACACTCTACAATATGACTAGCATATTGGTCATAAATTTCAACCAATTTATTTTAGTACTGGACTTTATCAATCTCTATTAAGTTATTAAGAAAGATTGTTCCAAGATCATGTGTCAGAAATTAGAACCTTGGAACCCCAAACTCACTATACCAAAGGGACAGTTAAGCTTGGGAATGCAGTCACACTAAACTGCCTTTCTTTTGTTCCCAATCGGATAGCTATAATTTCACAACCCTGTGTCATAGCCACATACATATGCCAGGTTCCTAAAGTGATAGAAGACCACATATCTCCCCAGGTGGCCTCATTCACAAATTGCTCACAAGGAAATTCTTGTGGGTCTCTAAATCATTCAGGATATATCCCCTCAATAAGCTAGCACTAAAACCAAGTTCTGTAAAATATCACCCAACAATGTCAGTTACCAGGTTATCTTCATAGGTATAGGACAAGAAGTCTAGAGTCCATCCCTCTGCCTACCATGAGGTGAATGCATAAATGACTTTTTTCCCCCTCTACTCCTTCTCTTCACATGTTCATCTTATGTAAAATGTACATTTACTGAGTGCAAGACAAATTGACTTTTTCCTCTCTTCCCTATTTCACATGTAAAACGTAGATTCACTGTGCACTAATCAGTGCCTCACAAGAATATAGCCAGTTGCCTCACTGCCGACCCTCACTCCTTTTGTTAAATCCTCCCTCTCCTGCTTACCCTTTCCCCTTTAAATTTTGAAGTTTCCAACATTCTCTTTGGAAAAAGCACAGGTCACAGATCCTCCTGTGATTTGTGTTTCTTTTTCCTGGGTGTGTCCTCAACCTTGGCTAAATCGGCCTTCAATTGATTGAGACCTGCCTGACTCAATTTTTGATTTACAGTTATCAGACTATTTTTCAGCCACACTTGAGGAGCTTATTTATCTAATTCTGAATTTAGTTCTTAAAGGTAGAAAAGAGTAGAATTTTTAAAGTTATTATTTTATTTTTATAGATTTAGGAGGTACATGTTTAGGTTTGTTACATGGATGTATTGTGTAGTGTTGAGGTTTGGGCTTCTGGTGTACCTATCACCAGAATCGTGTACATTGTACCCAATAGGTAATTTTTCAATCCTCACCCTCCAACCTCTCCCCCACATTTGGAGTCCTCGGTGTTTATTTTATTTTTTTGTTTGTGTGTCTATGTGTACCCATTGTTTAGCTTCCACTTATAAATGAAAACTTACCAGATTTGTTTCTGAGTTATTTTACTCCAGTGCCATCCATGTTGCTGCAAAATACATGATTTCATTCTTTTTATGGCTACATAGCATTCTATGATGCATATGTACCACATATATAAAATACTTACTTTTCTTTGTTTTCTCTCTGTCTCTCTTTTTTTTTTTTTTTTTTTTTTTTTTTTTTTTTTTTTTTTTTTTTTTTTTTTTTTTTTTTTTTTTTTTTTTTTTTTTTTGAGACAAGGTCTCACTCCATCATCCAGGCTGGAGTGAAGTGATAGATTTTGACTCACTGCAACCATTGCCTCCTGGGTTCAAGCTATCCTCCCACCTCAGCCTCCTGAGTAGCTGGAACTACATGCACATTCTACCATATCTGAATAATATTTCTATTTCTTGTAGAGTCGGGGTTTCATGATGTTGCCCAGGTTGGTCTCAGACTCCTGGCCTCAAGAGACCCTCCTGACTCAGTCTCCCAAAGTACTAGGTTTACAGGTGTGAGAAACCACACCCAGACATATACCACATTTTCTTTATTTTTACCTGTTGACGGACACTTAGGTTGATTCCATGACTTTGCAATTGTGACTACTGCTGCAATAAACAAGCAAGTACAGATCTCTTTTTGATGTAAGGATTTTTTTTTCTCCTTTGGGTAGATACACAGTAGTGGGGATCCCTGGATCAAATGGTATTTTTAGTTCTTTGAGAAATATCCACACAGGTTTTAGTAGAGTTTCCATATAGGTTTCCATAATTAACATTGCCACCAACAGTGTATAAACGTTCCCTTTTCTGATCCTCACCAGGATCTGTTATTATTTTTTTTTGTCTTCTTAGTAACAGCCACTCTGACTAATGTAAAATGATATCTTATTGTGGTTTTATTTTGCATTTCTCTAATGATGAATGATGTTGAGCATTTTTTCATGTTTGCAGGTCACTTATATGTTTTTCCCACTTTTCAATGGGATTATTTGTTTTCTTTACTTTTGAGTTGTTTGAGTTGCTTGTAGATTCTGGATATTAGTTTTTTGTTGGATGCACAGTTGCAAATTTTTCTTCTACTTTGGAAGTTGTCTTTTACTCTGTTGATTTCTTTTACTGTGCAGAAGCTTTTTTGGTTCAATTAAGTCATATTTGTTCTTTTTATTTTTTGTTGCATTTGCTTTTGAGTATTAGTCATAAATTATTTTCCTAGATCAAGGCCCTGAAGAATTTTTTCCTAGGTTCCTTCTAGGATTCTTATTGTTTCAGGTCTGGAGACTTTTGGTGCTTATTATCATTGTAAAGGAGATTATAGAAGTAATTGTCCAAACCAGGACACTGTGGAGATGAAAGAGGAAACTTTTAATAATTGTGCTGTGACAAAATACCTAAACTGGGTGGCCAAAACCAACTGGATATGTGATCACTGTATAACTCAGTATTTCTGAAGGGAGTTTTCAAGGTGAGCCAGAGAAATGTTTTTAATTTTAATGTCATCTCATAATAAATTATGCCTAAATAGCATTACATGAACATGAAAATATATCAAGAGTAAAACTATCCAGTAGCCTTTTCATATTCTAATATTAAAATTAAAATGCTATTATCAACTACTATGAAGATAGCAGGTGGCCTGTGAACACTTCACTGATTCAGAATAAATTCACCTGGGCTCCAGATGACATAAATGCCCAGCCAGGCAGCTTTGCCAGCAGCAGGTGAGCCATGGAGCCAGGTGGGCATCTTGACGATGAGAGCCCATAAATAAACTAACAATGGCCTCTATTGCAGATCCTTGAAAGAACTTCAGCATTCT
This sequence comes from Cebus imitator, assembly GCF_001604975.1. Taxonomy (NCBI): domain Eukaryota; kingdom Metazoa; phylum Chordata; class Mammalia; order Primates; family Cebidae; genus Cebus; species Cebus imitator. The sequence goes on along the minus strand of NW_016107382.1, from coordinate 6,049,703 downwards.
TCAGAAACTGGAGCACGTTACCACATGAGAAAATCCAATGATGAACTACTAGGATTATATTTAATTTGCCTTATCTGTCATATTCTTTGGTGTTCATGGTTAGCAAAATAGCTTTTGCATTTTATTAATATCACTTATCAGATGGCTTTTCATCTGAAATGTACTAGATCTGTCATTACCAGAGAAATTTCAGACTGGAGCATCAGACTATGAAACGTAAGATATTTAACTTTATTATTGGATCTTTCTGGAAAAAGCTTATATATGACATGCAGTTAGACATAAATTCCCTGTGGGAGAAGTTTCTGGAGTTTGCCTTAGTCTATTACATGAATCCATTGCATTGATCACCAAGAAACAAATCTAAAATTATAGACCAAAAAGGAGTGAGGGAAGGGAAGTAACCACTGGCAAAATAGTTAAAGTCACTTAGTGCAATTAGCTATTTCAATTTTAGTAAAAATTATTTGGCATTTTCTTAACCTAAGTTTCAATTTTGCATCTTAAATATTATTTTATCCCTATAATCTCAAATCTTCTTCAAGTTACAGTATTTCAAAGTGACAGAACCACATAATATAAACAGTTCTACATATATAGTCATGAACTTTTAATACTGTTAAAAATTCAAATATAAAATTTATTTACAACTATTAATGTATACCGATAGAAGAATCATTTTGATTACTGATTCTATTTAGGTTCATCTGAGCAAAAAACCCTAAGATAGGTGTTTGTTTCAATCTTGTTAGTCCCAATAATGAAAAATTTAAACTACATTTTTAAAAAAAGAGAGCATTGATGTTAAAGAGAATATAATAACATGGTTCCATTCATAAAGCCTTTATTATGTGCTGGACACTGTGAGAGATTTTATTTGTAGTATCTCATTTAATCCTTACAACAACCCTGAGAGATACATAATATATCCTCATTTTGAAGTAAAAGGAATTAAAGTTTAATTAACATCCTTCATGTTACAAAATAGTAAGTGAATGAGCAGGGACATAAATCTAGGTGTAATTTTAAATCTCATAACTATTAACTGTGCAAGAGATTCACCACTCCAAATTCTTAATATCAAAGGTAAAAGCATTGTGAAATATCTATGATAGATGATAGGCTTACAGTCACATAGAAAGTAATTGCTGCCAACTCTCCGCACCCTCTCTCTACAGCAAAAACTTACCCAAGCTAATATTTAATTTTAGCTGAAATAATTTTATGAATCAATTTAAGATGATGTACGTAAATATCTTAGCATTATGGCTTAGCTGACTCTTTAAAAGTGTAGTACTCTTCCTGCACTAATCTCTTTGGAGGCAATATGTTTAGAAAGCTATTAACTGTCATCAGTTACCAGAAAATCATTATGTGATAACATTAGTTATAGATAATACATCTGATCTTGTCTAATATGCTAATTTTTTTGTTATAGAAACATATCAGTAGATAGTTAATAGATTCTTCTTTGGTCACCATAGTGCCTGTAAAGCTGTCTTTAGTTTACATGTCATACTTTATCTTATCATGGAATTTTAACATTGATGTAAGTTATGCTCTGGGTATCTTCATTTTATAAAAATTTCTTATAAATATGAGACTGATTTGAACATGTAGGAAATAAATTTATATATTCACGGCTTGCTGTTTTATTGATATTTTCATATCAAGCAAGCTAATGTTATTTATATTTTCTACCACAAACTGATAATCACTGATATTTTTATAGAAAGCAAGGTAATGATACTTTACATTTTCTTCCATGAAATAGTAACCACAGAACTATAGAGCTCTCAGGTGGTCTTGCAATGCAATAAGTCCTAACTTATTTTGTAGTGAAGGAAACAAAGATCAAAAAGGGCTAAGCGGTCTTTTCAAGTCTCTGTAACCTAGATCTCTAGTCTTTCTTTCTGGGTACTTTCCACTATAATTTAGTTATCAGATCACAGTTTCCTTGCAATTCTGGAGCAAGGCTATAAATTACAATTCTATACTGCGTGAAAGTTTAGTGTCAACTGCACTACCGTTTTAAAAGCAATTATAAATCCGAATCCAATATTGCAAGGTTAAGGTCATCCTGTCCTTTGAATATCTGTTGACATCTAAAGAAACAGTTCCAGTGATAGCATCTAAAACTGTCTTTAATTGCTTTATTCTTGGTCCTTGAAGCAGATTAGCAGGTCAAAAGTAAGAGAAAAAAAAATCCATTGACTATTCTTAAATGAGAGGACAATAATATGCTGTTTTAATTATGCAAAACCAAAATCAAAGCATATATTCTCAGCCTCAGGAAATTACACTGTGTAGACCAAGGCATCTATATTTAGAAACAATTGTAGCAATCACACCTGGCTATCTTCTGGGTGGGTCAGTGTCTTTTTGGCAATAATATTTCAAGAAAGATTTCCAATAAAAAAAAATTGTTCAATGACACTAATGTACAATTAATTACTAGAATGTTTTGCTTTGCTATAATACAAACTCATGAATAGTAAAAAATATATCTCTGTAGCTCACACTGATAAAATGCTAAGTTCTTCCCTTTTCTGTCACTTTTATCAGTGACTACATTGTCTGAGAAATTTCTTCCTGAATTTCAGAGTTAATAGTTCAATTTATCAATGTCTTATAGATCCTAACTTTCTTTCCTTTTAAGGCATTGCTGTATATCTCCAACTATGTTAAAATTTTTTAATAATGTAAAGGTTTATAAAGCCAGGAATTATTTAGGTGGCTGTGGTAGTTTTATATTATATCTCGAAATTCTTTAACACTGCTCCCTTCAAAAACTGGTACCGATTTCCACTTCTCTTCAGAGGAGGCTGTACTTAGGGACTCATTTCTAGTGAATACAATGTGATGAAAGCGACAGACAATCTCTGAGACTAGGTTATAAAATGAATCATCAAATTTCCTCCTTGATCTCTATGTCTTGGATCATCTGCACTGGGAGAAGCCAAATCCTGTATCAGTTCTATGGAGAGGTTCACATGATAAGGACGGGAGACCTCTTACCAATGACGTAAAATTTATTTTGCTCTTTAATCATTCTTTCATTTGATATTTATCATGTATATGCTATAGGTAAAATGCTCACTTATTAATAAATTATGAATGCTATTAAAAGGTTTTAGGCAAGAAAGTAATGATTTGGATTGGATACGGAAGAGGGTGATCATTTTATAAAGCAAACTGGTTTATGTTATTATCCTGCTTAGAGCCCATCAAGGATTATCATTGCACTAGGAATGAATTACAAACTCCTTAAATTGGTTTATATATCCCCTGCCTACCTGTTTAGCCTCATCTCAAACAACTGTCATCATCATCGACTATAAAGCTATACCAGCCATTTTATTTTCCTCAAACAAGTCAAGTTGCAGCCTAAAGTTGTTCTTCCTCCTCATTGTTGTTCTTCTCTCGTTTAGATCCAAGTTTAAATATCATCTCTTTAAGAGGGTTCTTGTGATCCCGCAGTCTCATAGAGCCACACTTTCCCTTTTATATAGCCATGTTCTCACGCTGCTTATAGCACTTACATATTTTATCTATCTATTATTTATATTTTCCTATTTAAATATCAGTTCTAGCCCAACAGAGTGCTTAACTGTTGTATTTACTACTGTATTTCTGGGATTGAGAGCAATAGGTCACAGTCTCTGCTCAGTCATCATTTTGTAATTGATGGATATATAAATACATGAATGCATGGTTGAATGACAGGAAAAAGAAGACTCATTGATAATTCCTATATTATTGACTTGAGCAAATAGATGAAGAATGATGTTACTTAAAGAGACGGAAGACTAAAGGAGAAAAAGGAGGAGTTATGAGTGTATAAGAAATCAAGAATTTTGGTTGACTCATATTACGTTTCAAATTGCTTTTAGATATCGAAGTGAAGATATCAGGTTGTCAGGTAGTTATCAGTTCTGGCTCTCAATGGTAAACCTGAGGATGGAATAAAAGAAAGAAACATACAAACTTTTCATGCACCATTAATAATAATAACAATCAGAACAATGAACATATCATTTTATATGTATATATATAAATTAAAATAGTTTATGGCCCACTAATGTATTCATGGGCTATAGACTAGCTCATTTAATCTCAACAACTTCACTTTAGCAGACATTGTTTCTATTTCATTTTACAATTCAAGAAATTGAAAAACCAAGAGCCTAAATAGCATGCCTAAGACAGTGCTAATAATTGGTGACTATATAATTGAGACTCAGGCAATCTGATTATATAACCTATATTTTAAAAAGGTATATTTTTTAGATTCAGGGGGTACATGTGGATGTTTGTTACACGGCTATATTGTGTAATGGTGGGGATTGGGCTTCCAGAGTACCCATTACCCAAGTAGTGAACATTGCACCCAATAGATAATTTTCAAACCTCACTCCTCTCCCTTCCTCCCTGCTTGTGGAGTCTCTGGTATCTATTATTTCTATATTTATGTCCACAAGTACCCATTGTATAACCTACATTTTTAACCATGAGGGTGAATAAAAAGAAGAGAAGTAAGGAAAAAGCTTAAGGTTGCTTTAATATTAGGAAGGAACCAGTAGGAATATAAAAAAAGAGACAAAAAGCAGAGAGGAAAATTAAGTTAAAAAAAAAATACAGACATTGCAATTTCTAAAAAAATTGAGTGAAAATAGTAATTCCAGAAGAAGAAAGAGATTATTTGTGTCAGATATTTCTGAGAGCTGTAAAAGAGGAAAAGTCTCCACTGATTTTCAAAGTAGGTGTAGGTGAAGAAATAAATGGAGGCACATGAGCGGTGGCCTCCTAAAGAGCAGTCTCTTATGGTATAGCGTAGGTGAAAACCCAAAGAAGGGCATTAAGGAGAGAGTAGAAAGTGAAGAAGTCAAGAGGGAGATTTTGTGTACACATAATAGATAAATAAATAAATATTATGGCCAAGTGGAATTTCTCCCTGGCATTTGAGACTGGTTTAACATATGCTAATCAATCAATGTAATACATTATATTAATGGAACAAAAGAAAAAAGATCACATAATCATTTCAATTGATGTCAAAAAAACATTTGAAAAAGTTCAACATCTTTTCATGATAAAAACTCTAAAAATTTCAGGTATAAAAGGAAAGTATCTCAACACAATAAAAGTCATTTATGCAAAACCCACAGATTATAACTATTACAGAAAAACTGAAAGGTTTTCCAGTAAAATCCAGTGCAAGACAAGGATGTCTGTGATAATATATGTAAAAAAATTCAAAGATTTTACACACACACACACACACAGAGAGAGAGAGAGGGAGAGAGACAGAAAGAGAGAGAAAAAGTGACAGAGAGAGAGTGAGAGAGAGGGAGAACTGTTAACTAATAAAATAGTGTCATGATAGGACACAAAATCAACATACTAAAAAGGAGCATTTTTATACACAAATAACAACCTAACTGAAAAAGAAATCGTAAAACAATCTCATTTATGATGGCATTGAAATACTAGAAATATATTTAACTAAAGAAGTGAATGATCTGTACAGTAAAACTATAAAAAACTGATGAAAGAAATTGAATAAGACAAAAAAAATGAAAACATATTCTCATGGAAACATAAAATTCCCCAAACAGCCAAATAAATTCTGAGAACAACAACAAAAAAAATAGAGGCATCACACTTCCTGATTTAAAATTATCTTACAAAGGTATATTAATATAAACAGTAGGTGGGTTAATCTTGTTTTGCATCACTGTAAAGAAATACCTGAGGCTGTGTAATTTATAAAGAAAAGAGGTTTATTTTGTCTCACAGTTCTGCAGGCTGTACAGGAAGCATGACACTGGCATCTGCTCCTGGTGAGGCCTCAGGAAGTTTACAACATGGTGGAAGAAAAAGGGGGGCTGGTTTATCAATTGGTGAGAATGGGAGCAAGAGAGAGAGGTAGAGGTGGTCCCAGACTTTTAAACAAGATCATGTGTGAACTAGTTGAGCAAGAACTCACTTATCACCAAGGGATGGTGCTAAACCATTCATGAGAGATCTGCTCCCATAAGCCAATCACTTCCCACCAGGCTCCAACTCCAACTTTGGGAATCACTTTTCAACATGAGATTTGGAGAGGACAAACATACAAACCATATCAGTATGGTGCTGGCATAAAAACACATACATAAAACAGTGGCACAGAATGGAGAGTCCAGAAATAAATCAAAACCTATATGGCCCAAACTAACTTTTGACAAGACTATTAAGAAGAAACTGAGGAAAGGATGGTCTCTTCAATAAATGGCACTAAGAAAACTAGATTTCCACATGTTAAAGATTGAAATTGAACCCTTATCTTACCTCTTCCACAAAAATCAACTCAAAATGGATAAAAGACTGGAAAATATAAAACTATTAGAAGAGAACAGAAGGGAAAAACTCTTGCACATTGCCCTTGGCAATGATTTTTTGAAGATCACACCAAATGCTCACGCCATAAAAACAAAATTAAATAAGTGGAATAACATCAAATTTAAAAACTTCTGCACAGCAAACAAAATAATCAACAAAATGAAATGGCAGCCTACATAAGAGAGAATATATTTGCAAATCATATAGCTGATTGGGGGTTAGTATCCAAACTTTATAAAGAACTCATGCAACTCAATTGTAGAAAACAAATAACCTGATTAAAAAATAGGCAAAAGACCTGAATAGACATTTCTCCAAAGACATCAAAATCACTAACAAGCATATGAAAAATGCTTAATATTGTTGATCACCAGAAAATGAAAATCAAAACCACTGTGAGATACCACTTCACAGGCATCAGGAGGACTATTATCAAAAATTCAAATGATTACAAATGTTGGAGTGTGTGTGGAGGAAAAAAAACCTCTTGTGCACTTTTGGCAGGAATGTAGACTGCTACAGCCATTGTGAAAAAAGGTATGGAGATTTTTAAAGAAATTAAAAATAAAACTACTATGTTGCCCCAAAATTCCTCTTCTGGGCATATACTCGAAGAAAATGAAATCACCATTTGATAAAGATTTCTGAAATCCCATGTTCACTGCTGCATTATTCAAAATATCTAAGACATGGACACAATCTAAGTGTCTGTTGATGGATGAATGAAAAAAGAAAAACATATATATATAAAGTGGAATTATATAATAGATGATCATATATATACAATGGAATATTATATATTATATATGTTATATTTAATATTATATTATATACATTACATATGTAAAATAAAATAACAATATTCCATTATATACATGTAATAATGTATTCTATTAAATATATTTATATATAATGGAATATTTTATATATGTAATCGTCTATTCCATTTTATATATATATTTATATATGTAATGAAATATTTTATATATATAATAGTCTGTTTCATTATATATATATATATATATACATATATATATATATATACATATATATATATATGCATATATATATATATATATACATATATATATATAATGGAATATTCTTCAGCCTTAAAAAGAATTGCAATCTTGCCACTTATTACAACCTGAATAAGCTTGGGAGACATTATGCTAAGTGAAATAAACCAGACACAAAAAGCGAAATATTGCATGATTTCAGTTGTATGTGAAATCTATAAAAAATGAATATACACAAATAGTTCATCAAACAGTGCTTAATAAGAGGAGTGTGTGAGGATAGTAATGAAATGGGGAGATACAGGTTAGAGGATACAAAGTGGTAGATAAGCATGATGAACAGTTCTTGAGATCTAATGTACAACATGAGGACTGTAGGTAATAAAACTCTACTGTATTTAGGATTCATTTTAAATCAGAAAATTTAAAAAAATGCCTCTGGACACAAAACAAACAAAAAATGGGTAATGTGAGATGATGAATATGTTAATTTGGCTTACTATGTTAACAATTTTTTACTATCTGTATGTATCCCATAGCATGTTGTGTATCTTAAATATACACAGCAAAATTTATTTTAAAAAATTAAATGTATAATATTTTTATGTGCATAAGATGATAGTGATGAAGTTATTAGACTTTGAGTTTCTTGAGATCAATTTACAAACCTAGAAAAATATCAGACTACTAATCAAGTCTGTGCCTCAGGTTTCTTTTTTTTTTTTCCCCCATTTATTTATTTTATTGCATTTTAGGTTTTGGGGTACATGTGAAGAACATGCAAGATTGTTGCATAGGTACACACGTGGCAGTGTGATTTGCTGCCTTCCTCCCCATCACCTACATCTGGCATCTCTCCCCTTGCTATCTCTCCCCAGCTCCCCACCCCCCACCGTCCCTCCCCCATTTCCCCCCAACTGACCCTAGTGTGTAGTGCTCCCCTCCCTATGTCCATGTGTTCTCATTGTTCAACACCCGCCTATGAGTGAGAACATGCGGTGTTTGATCTTCTGCTCTTTTGTCAGTTTGCTGAGAATGATGGTTTCCAGGTTCATCCATGTCCCTACAAAGGGCCCAAACTCATCATTTTTGATGGCTGCATAATATTCCACGGTGTATATATGCCTCAAGTTTCTAAGTATGTCTTAACTCAGCAGGAATTTTCCCTTCCCTCAAAACATAATGGTGTCTGAATGAAAAGCTTTAATTTACAAAAACCTCCAAAATGTAGCTTGTGAGCACTTAAAAATAAAAACATTATTTGTTTCCTTTAATTTTTTAGGGCATCTAAAGTTGTACTGATTAAATATTATATAATAACAGCAGCACAAAAAGGAATGTTAGAATGTGATTTCCAACTCTGGTCCCACACATAATTCAAGATATCTTTTCAAGCTGGAATTGCTTTTATTTCCCTCTATAGCACAAGGACATCGTGCCTTAATCTACTAAAATAAAACAAAACAAAACAAAACAAAAAGTAGCAATTGAGGGGGAAAAAAGGCATGATTCTTATCTTATCAGCATTTGTGACTTAACTGTATAATCCTGGATCCCTTGAAAGTCAGAGAAATAAACCTGCTTAGCCTTGTAAACAACAGCAAACTGTTGGAAAAGGGCTTTGGTGGGGGACGGTTAACACAGTTCCCATTGCATCACAGTTGTAAGATCTATCAGATTGTGACAATGCCAAGACATCTACAAAGACAAAATGAAACAAAACAAAACAAAAATCTCACAGCAAACCTGCAATGGTAGGCACCACCTTTTTATATGTAGGCCAGAAGTATATTCTATAAAATATACCTTAAATAGATTTTTGTTGTTGGTATTCAATCTGCAGTGTATTATTTAGAAAAAAATATGTTTTGTATACATAGAGACAAGCAAATTAGAAGGTATTTTTCTTACTCAAATTGTCTGATGAATCAGGAATCATGTAGAATACAACTTGAAGAAGTAGGCTAACCATAATGCATTATTCATTACCTTGATTGAGAAGGCTAAATCTAAAATAAGAATTTAAAAATAAAAGTTAATGTCTTTTTAAAACAAATCAAGAATGGAAATATGGATAGAGTTTTTTGAAGCCCAAAGGCAGATTGGTGCTTAAAATCTGTTGCTAGTACTTATGTTAGTTGTATTGATGTCATTGCCACCTGCATATGTCTGTTTATGCCATTGTGCCCATGTACTGTGTGTCTGCCCTGTACTTTTGGAATAAATTGCTCTATTTCCTGAAGCAACCATTATATAGCGAATGATTGCTCAATATATCACCAAGGCCCAAAGAAAGAATATGCATACAACTCAAAGCCATCTGCTATTCCAAATGTCGTTTATGGAGTAAACAAGGATTGATTTAATCTGTGGACATTTATAAGCTGATCATGTGAAAGAACGCAATGCTGAACATAAAAACTGGATTTTCTCAAATTGCTATGGATTGTTTGTAAAGTGGTCACTAAACTCAGAGCTCTTTAAAGTCATGTCTTAATTATTAGTTTATAACCAGGTCAATAAACATTGGTTACATGTTGTATACTCAATGGATACCCTGTTCATGTAATGCTCTGAGTATGGATGGCAGTCATAACAGCAACAATAATACTTAATATATACTGACGACTTAGATGCTGTAATAAGAAATGTATATGTTGTTTTACGTAATCTTCAAACTTACATTAAGAAGAGGATATCATTATCCCTATGTAGAGATGACATTCAGAGGAATTGTGTAATATGCCCAAGGAACAGTAAAAGTTGATGACTATAGGAAAGAATGGTGGTTAAAGTATCATTAGTCCTAAAAATTGTGCTCAAATTCCCATCTAGAATGCATGGATACAATATTTAGTTAAAATTAAGTAGACATACCTTTATAGCTTTATTGTTATTGTTTATTTGTTTTAATGAGAAGAGTAAGCAAGTGAAAGCAGATGCTCTTGTCAATAGAGCTGAAAAAATATTCTGTTTAATTGTTAGTAATACTGTCTATATATTCTGGAATTATTTTTATAATTTCCAGTGTTAGAGCTTGGCCACAAATATGTCCAGAAAGAGACTACTTTATGGAAGCCACAGAGAAAATACATGGAACAGACAGGGAGGCAGGAGGCTGGGAGGCAGGTACCAAGTCCCTGGGCTGCACACATGAGACATGAGAACCACGTGTAGTAGAAAATGTTGGGCATGATTTCTGACACATGAAACTCACTCAAAGCAAATAAATCAGAATACTGATTTTTTGAAGAAAATGTAGCATTAAAAAAACTGGCTTTAAAAATGTGTGAGGCAGCTTTGACAACTATTTAAGGCAAATCTTGAGCTCCTAATCTTCTCTGAGTAGAAATAAAATTTTAAAACATATCTCAGATGTGGCTAAGGAAAATAATCCTCAAGGAGGAGCTTCCTAGTGGTCCGATCGAGGAGAATACAGAGACATAATAACAAGGAAAATCTCTTAGACAGCTGATTCAAAGTCTCATCAAGGAATTTCCCCAGGCAAGGAAACTTCCAAATCTAGGAAAGGGTCTTTGCATAGTCTGATCGACAGGATTTTGTGCTTACTACAAAAACTTTTCTTTCATTTTCAGGATATGGCTATTCTATGATTGTGCTTTCCTTGTGTATTAGTTCATTTTCACACTGCTGATAAAGACATACCCAAGACTGAAAAGAAAAAATAGGTTTAATGGACCCACAGTTCCACATGGGCTAGGAGGCCTCACCTTCATTGTGGAATGAAAAAGGCACTTCTTACATGGTGGCCGCAAGAGAGAACAAGAGAAAAGAGGAAGTGGAAACCCCTTATAAAACTATCAAATCTCATGAGACTAATTCAGTACCACGAGAACAGTATGGGGGAAACCGCCCCTATAATTCTATTATCTCTCATCGGGTCCCTCCCAAAACACATGAGAATTATGGGAGAACAATTCAAGATGAGATTTTGATGGCGACACAGAGCCAAACCATATTATTCATCCCCTAGTCCCTGCCAAATCTCATGTCCTCACATTTCAAAACCAATTTGTCTTCCCAACAGTCTCCTAAAGTCTTAACTCATTTCTGCATTAGCTCAAAAGTCCACAAAGTATTATCTGAGACAAGGCAAGGCACTTCTGCCTATGAGCCTGTAAAATCAAAAGCAAGTTAGTTATTTCCTAGATACAATGTGGTTACAGACATTGCGAAAACACAGCAATTCCAAATGGGAGAACTTGGCCAAAGCAAAAGGGCTATAGGACCCATGTGAGTCTGAAATCCAGCAGGGAAGTCAAATCTTAAAGCTCTGAAATGATCTGCTTTGACTCCATGTCTCACATCCAGGTCATGCTGATGCAAGAGGTGGGTTCCCATGGCCTTGGGCAGCTCCGCCCCAGTGGCTTTGCAGGGTACAGCCTCCTCCCAGCTGCTTCCATGGACTGGCATTGAGTGTCTGGATTTTCCAGGCACACACTGCAAGGTGTCAGTGGATCTACCATTCTGGGGGTTGGAGGATGATGACTCTCTTTTCACAGCTCCACTAGGCAGTGCCCTAGTAGGGAATCTGTGAGAGGCTTTGACCCCACATTTTCCTTCCTACTGCCCAAGCAAAGGTTCTCCATGAGAGCCCTGTCCCTGCAGCAAACTTTTGCCTGCACATCCTGGTGTATTCATACATCCTCTAAAATCTAGGCAGAGGTCCACAAACTCCAGTTCTTGACTTCTGTGTCCTGGCAGGGTCCACACCACATGGAAACTTGTTAAGGCTTAATCTTGAGGCTTGGACCCTCTGAAGCCATGGCATGAGCTATATGTTTGTCCCTTTCGGCCATGAGTAAAGTGGCTAGGAGACTGGGCACCAAATCCCTAGGCTGCACACAGCATGGGAATCCTGGGTCCGGCCCCACGAAATCACTTTTTCCTCCTAGGCCCCTGGGCCTGTGATGGTAGGGGCTGCCGTGAAGACCTCTGACATGCCCTGAGGACATTGTCCCCATTGTCTTAGGGATTAATGTGTAGCTCCTAGTTACTTATGCAAATTTCTACAGCCAGCTTAAATTTCACCTCAGAAAATGGGTTTTTCTTTCCTATCACATTGTCAGGCTGCAAATTTTCCAGATTTTCCTTTATGAAATTGAATGCCTTTAACAGCACGCAAGGTATCTCCTGAATGCTTTGCTGCTTAGAAATTTCTTCAACCAGATACCCTAGATGATCTCTCTCAAGTTCAGAGCATTACAACTCTCTAGGACAGGGGCAAAATGCCACCAGTCTCTTTGCTAAAACATAAAAAGAGTCACCTTTCCTCCAGTTCCCAACAAGTTCCTCATCTCCATCTGAGACAACCTCAGCCTGGACCTTATTGTCCATATCACTATCAGGCTTTTCTTTCAAGCCATTCAAAAAGTCTCTAGGAAGTTTAAAATTTTCCCACATTTTCCCATCTTTTACTGAGCTCTCCATACTGTTCCAACCTGTGCCTGTTACCCAGTTCCAAAGTCATTTCCACATTTTTGGGTATCTTTTCATCAGTATCCCACTCTATTGTTACCAATTTACTGTATTCGTCTGTTTTTAGGCTGCTGATAAAGACATATCTGAGACTGGAAAGAAAAAATAAGTTTAATGAACTCAGAGTTTCATGTGGCTGGAGAGACCTCACAATCATGGCAGAAGGCAAAAGCCACTTCTTACAATGGGGGAAACTGCCCCTATGATTCAATTATCTCTAAAAGGGTCCCTCCCACAACACATGGGATTTATAACACTGCAACTGAAGATGTGATATGGATGGGGACACAAACCATGTCACCTTGTTTCACCATTAAATAATTAAGTAATGTTGGGAGCAGGATGTGCACATAATGTATCTTTTTTGACAATAAACCTTAGACCAAAAGGAGTCATAGTTAGACCTAACTGAAAATAATTAACATAACCTAAAGATCTTAGACTCTGAGCTGTATGCCATGATTAACATGCTTTTGTGATTGACAGCTTTGAGGAAGGTTGAACGTTTCCTATATATATGGAATATTGAAAAAGATACAGGTAACCAGAGGGAACTAGCTTGCTACTCAAAAGCTCTCTTGGCTATTTTGGAGAAAATTAAGACATATGCCAGCTTTCCTGGCAGTAAGGATATGACTTTGTGATTAGATTTGGACAAGAAAAAGTGGGATTAAGTGATGAACTTCCACTTCTGAAAGTAAACTTAAATGCCAAATTTTCCTCTCTCTCTCTCTCTCTCTCTCTCTCTCTCTCTCTTTTTCCTTCTGTTTCTGTAGCCATAGCAAATGACTTCAAGATGGATAAGTCATACTATAAAAGGAGCCCAGATCATCAAGTCACCCTTTCAAAAAGAGACTTTCAGGAGATCCACACTACTAACAGTCGATTATGACATCGGAAAAAGATATACGAACACACATAAAGCCCGTTCATTTGGGGGAGGTTATGGCAGCTAACAGCATTCGCCTGTCCAATATGTGACTCATGAGTCCATATATATGTTACTCAAATCTCACTTATTTGCTCATGGCTTTTAGCAATGCCAGCCCCTTAATATTATGTAGGGAAAGGGTTTCAGATCTATACAAAATATGTGGCAAGTGAGATAGAATCACCCTCTTCTAGAATCTGCAGTGATAAGACATTGGAATTTTCTTTTTCCCACTGGAAAATTCTGATGAATTCAAGATATCCTCTCACCCTTTTTCCTGTCCTAAATGTGTGTGTGTGTGTGTGTGTGTGTGTGTGTGTGTACAGAGAAGAGAGTGATAAAGAAAAAGAGAGAGAGGACAGAGGGTGTGTGTGTGATAGAGGAGAGAGTGTGTGTGTTGTTCAATCTCTGAAGTATTCTCATGTGGTGGTAAGGACATAGGATATCACCATTTATACTTAATGACTTGCTCACACATCAAGAGCATATCTCAAAAATTCAGCCACCCAGAAATCACAACATGATTGCACCTTCATTTGTTAATATAAAGTAGCAGAGAAAACTAAGGTCATTAAATGAATTTTATCCACTCTATATGAATATAAAAATATGAACCATAAAGCAGGGAAAATCTCTGAGTAAGCCAGAGGAACTTGGGCTGATTCTTGATATGAGTCTAATGATGAGTCATGGCTAAGCTATTTATAACAGAGTCAGTCCCAGCAAGAGATAAGAGACTGTGCAAAGCTTCACTAAAACCAGAGTTTCTGATGGCAGCTATCATACTAAAGAAACACATGTGATACCATCAATGCAGTGGCCCTGTGTAATAAACCAACAAACTCTTCCTATTCTTTTAGCGTCCATCCGTGGAATGAGAATATTAACATAGTTATATAAGCTAGCCTCTAATTTTGGAAGCTACTTAAAGCAGAATTATTAAATATTTTTGTCTTTGGCTATAGATGCAATTTCAAACATTAAAAGAAGTCTTGGGCCGGGCGCGGTGGCTCAAGCCTGTAATCCCAGCACTTTGGGAGGCCGAGGCGGGTGGATCACGAGGTCAACAGATCGAGACCATCCTGGTCAACATGGTGAAACCCCGTCTCTACTA
>NW_016107382.1:5994812-6034626 GCF_001604975.1 Cebus imitator | reverse complement strand
AAAAAAGAAGAAGTCTTTTTAATAAAGACAAGAAAACTAGACTCAGTTAATGTAATACATTACAAACATGAAGTTGATTAAATACTGCAAAAAAAAAACCACCTCCCAGATGCAAGTATATTTCAGAAACATCATAAAGAATATTGAATCTTTAGTATGTACTTTATAGTTACACTGCAAAAAAATTCATTTGAAATTTTGAAGACTGGATACATGGATTTGCACCAACCTAATATAGATATTAAGAAAATATAAACAATTTTATTTCAGTTTGCATATATAGAGAGATAGCGGAACAACTTCAACTGTAAGCAATTTTGTCTACCCCAGGTAAGTACAAGAGTCAGCTACCTCAGGATCACTGAGTTCCTTTTTCTTGCTCAGTTACAAGTTATATGGGAACCATGCCATATAGCTAGAATCGGAATTATTATATTTTGAGGGTTGCTAAGATACTTTTCTAACTCTCCACTCATCTTCCCTAAAGTTAGTGGGATCATCATCATTTGCACAAAAATAAATTAGAAGCTTGTCTGGAACCTTACAGCTTTGAGGTTATAAACTAGATACCTTGTAAGACTTTTATAGTGGTTAAAGATAAGGAATGTAAAGCATCTGGTCTGACATGCAGCTGGCATATATTACATTTAAAAAATATTGAGCTAACATGGAAAATAAAATGCATAAGTATATAGTATTATTTACTCAGTCTCATCAAAATGCCTAATCCATGTTTCATCTTCATAACACTACATATCGGGATCTAATACTAATACTATGCTCTTAAATTGTCTTAAATAACAGGAGAAAGAGTCACTCTTATAAAACAATCCTCAAGTTAGAGAATTATTGTGTGAGCCATTTTGGAACTGGGCTCCAGGTCTTTTGTAGCTCAGAATTGAGCTCCTTTAGTCTTCTTCATTTTGCAAAATAGGGAACATAGAAAATGTTATAGATTCTCAAAGAGTTCATTTTTTCCTTTACGAGGCCAGTGTTTCTAGTTTGAAAAACCCATAATTTATATGTATGGTGGGCATATTTCCTTAGCTAACCATCATCTGATTTTAAGGTGACCCTCAATGTCAGGTGGCATAGCGGGCTATTTAAAATAGCCATCTAAAATAGACAGATTGGCCTGATAATTTCATCTGGAGTTGCCTCTCAAGGAGAATTAACTGATCCTATCTCTCAGCTGTTACGAAGACAGATAATATACAACAGCTGTTGTGGATGCCCCTCCCTCCTATTTTAAATACACAATTTCAAATTAAAAAAATGAATAAAAATAAGGCATTTTCAAAGAGATTTATATTATTTGGTTACAGATACTTAAATGGCTATTTTAAGTCTTTTCTACATTAGGATAAAAAATTAAGGAAGAGATTGATAAAGATTCGAGGTGAATAATTTTAAAAGCCTGTGAAGAGTTTTGATAAAATACCTTTATCACGACACAGTGAAGCTTAGGGGGAGTAAAGAGGTATTGGCTTCATAGCCTTTTTAGAAATACATTGAAAATTCACAGAGCCACAGAATTTGAATGAAGTGAATGACCTCTCCACAGGCTTGCCAATGCAAGACTATGGCTGCTGAAGGAATCTCAATACAATGAAAGCATTTGGGGAGAGCATTTTTATCACTGTTGATAACTAAAAAGTGCACCTGGCTTCTGAACTGCAGAGTTATATATTTTTTATCATTATGAAAAGCTTTTTAAGATTAAAGGAAATCATCTAAGATTTTATCTGTAAGAAGGTAGAGGAGGAAGTAGGACACACAAAAGTACAGCGAGTGAGCAAAAATAGCAACCCTGAATAAAACCAGACGAAGCCTGAAGTACGAACATATTATTTATTCATTTGACAGTCTTTGGAATCAAACAAGAATTACATGTTCTGAATACATCAAAATAGAATTTTCCAGGGATCACAAAAAATAAAAAGAAGAAAACAGCGGCAAGGATCACATTTTATTCTAAGATGAAGCTGAAGGAGGATAATTGTACTTGCTCTCATGGTGACGATTAAGTGCTCTCACTACCACCTCTTAAATTTTACTCCCTCCCAACATTTACTTTGTCATAAACAATCTCATGTACTGTAATTATTTAGCTTGGGCCCTAGGATACAGTGATAATTTTATTGAAATTAGCCATTAATGGTATTTTCCTTAAATTACCTTATATAAGCCTCACAAATGTTTGAGAAGCCACATAAGTATCCATATTTTCCAGATGAGGCAATGGTAGTTAATTATGTGACCAAGGAACATAGTAACTGCTACAGCAAGAATTTGGACACTGGAATCCAGAGCCCCTGCTGCAAATGGTGAACCTCACTGTCTCCTGAGGAAGCGCCAGCAGGCTTCTGATTATTTCACCAGGTGAAGCAGGCTTGGCACCCTAAGGTCAACTAAACTGAGCAACTGAATAGGCTTTAATATTTTCTCCAGGCTTTTGAGTGGCTGCCAAGGTGTGCTGGAGAAGAAACAGAAAGTGAAGAGAAGGCATGAGATAATACAGTGGCTACGGCACACATCTGTAAATTTTCATGCCTCTTGAAGCCCCTCAATTCTTTAAATGATATACTCTTAACCTATGCTGAGCTTAAAACTAGGATTTGCATTTTTAAAACAGCAATATTATTTAAAGGGGATGATAGGGCTCAGTGTTTTAAATGAGAACCGTTTCTACATCTGTAACAGTTACGTAGCTGACAGCATGTGCCAAGCACTGTTTAGAGAAAGCACTTTCTAGATATCAAGTCATTTTGTGCAAACACAATATTAATTTTATGGACCAGGCAAAGGAGTCACAGGTTAAATGATTTTCCCAAAGTCACACAAATAGTAAATAGCAGAGCTGGGAAATGAATCTGAGCACTCAGGTCCAAGAATCCCCCTGTTTACCATTACTTTGCACACGAAAAGAATAAAGAGTGAAAGAAATAAACATTTCTCTAATTACCAGTGATGATGAGCATTTTTTAATATGTCTGTTGGCTCCATAAATGTCATGCCAGTTAGAATGGTGTTCATTAAAAAGCCAGGAAACAACAGATGCTGGGGAGGATGTGGAGAAATAGGAACACTTTTACACTATTGGTGGGAGTGTTAATTAGTTCAACCATTGTGGAAGAAAGTGTGGCCATTCCTAAGGATCTAGAACCAAAAATACCATTTGATCCAGCAATGTCATTACTGGGCATATACCCAAAGGATTATAAATTACTCTATAATAAAGACACATGCACATGTGTGTCTATTGTGGCACTGTTCATAATAGCAAAGACTTGGAACCAACCCAAATGCCCATCAGTGATAGACTGGATAAGGAGGAGGTGGCATATATACACTATGGAATACTATGCAGCCTTAAAAAAGGATTTCGTGTTCTTTGTAGGGACATGGATGAAGCTAGAAACCATCATTTTCAGCAAACTAACACAATAACAGAAAACCAAATACTGCATGTTCTCACTCATAGATGGGAGTTGAACAGTGAGAACACATGAACACAGGGAGGGGAACATCACACACCAGCCTGTTGAGGGAAGGGGGCAGGCAGAGGGATTGTATTAGGAGAAATACCTAATGTAGATGATGGGTTGAAGGGTGCAGCAAACCATCATGGCCCAAACATATCTGTGTAACAACCCTGCATGTTCTGAACATGTACCCCAGAACTTAAAGTATAATAAAAAATAAACAAAACAGACCATAGTGGCAATTACTCTCTCCACAAACTACTTTGAAAAAAGAGAAACGTAAACTTATTTAGAAAGTCTAAAATTTTCATTTCAAAGGTTAAGTTTCTTCATTCCAGAGGCCCTCAAAATTTTGTGATGAGGAGTTAAAGTTTTTAGTAAACTTGAATGATAATGGCAGATAATTTACAGCACCTGGAGCACTGCTAAAAGACATCAAGTAGGATATATTTTTGGTGGCAGTGCTTGTAGCAGAGCATTTAACCAAATTTAAAAGAAAATCATGACTAGTGAAATCCAGGCTGTCTCAGCCAAGATGGTATAGAATGGTTTCCTGGTCCAGAAAACTGTGGTATGAGCAGAACCAATAAAACTGTTACTGGTCATCAGGTTCTTCGGGATCTATTTTTCTATGACAACTGATCACTTAAAAACATCAGTTATAACCCTCTAGGGTAACCCGGACCAGGGAAGTGAAGATGTGCAAGTATGAGTTTTCATCCTCTTAATTTTCATTACTCAGGTTGCATATAATATTAATTCTTCATCATTTCAGCACATTGATGGTAGAAATATGACTCCACCACACTACAAATAACACAGGGACATGGAGAGAAAAAGATGGAGTACTAACCATCTCTCTGTCTTGAAAGTATTATAAAGATAATCATTGTGGAAATTGAGAAGTGGATTGTAGAGAGAGCTTATACAAATTTGGAGCTTAATAATACATACATCCATTATAATGCAAATGCAGAAATTGTCCCATTTGAAAATAAGCATTTATCTCAAATGAATCATTTATCACTCTCTAAAGTTTAGGCTAGTTCTTGCAAACACTGTAAGTATTCACTATATTTTGCCATAAAACAAGAGATACTTAAAGAATTTGCCACTGCAGAACTTAAAAAATATTTCATAATAAAAACTTATATGTTTAATGAGAATATATCCAATTCAAAAATGGAAAGTGGCCAAGCACAGTGGCTCATGCCTGTAATTCCAGCACTTTGGGAGACTGAGGTAGGTGGATAGCTTGAGCCCAGGAGTTCAAGACCAATATGGGCAACAGTGAACACCTGTCTCTACAAAAAAGTACAAAAATTAACTGAGCATGGTGGTATGCACCAGTAGTCCAAGCTACTTGGGAGGCTGAGGTGTAAAGATCACTTGAGCCTGGGGAAGTCAAGGTTGCAAGTGAGCATACTAGTGCCACTGCACTCCAGCCTGCACAACTGAATGAGACACTGTCTCAAGAAAAAAATAAAATAAAATAAAACTATGGTTATGTGTTAGATTATTCAAAGGAAGGCATTGTCATGTAGCCTTGATGTATCTTTGGGTTGAAATCATGATGATGATGATGAAGAAACATCCATCAAAGAAAAGAAGAATGTACTCTCTATGACATCTGTGACACCAAGTTGACCTCTCTTCGCTAAGTTTTAGATTTCTCTCTCTATTCCTTTTAGTTTTATCTCTTTTGACAAGATCATAATGTAGAAATTGTCTTAAAGGAACCATAAAAATAGGAACTAGGCAAGGAAGTGGATATTATTTTTCAGTATTTTAAGTTTTTCCTTGTCATTTTTATTAAAGAAAATCTATCAATATTTATTTATCTTACAAAATAAACATTTAACAAAATCAACACACCCTGATAAAAAACAACTAATGGAATTTTAGTTTAGGAAAATACGTTTAGTTTTACTGGCAAAATGTTACCTATTTGTATATTTATGACATGTTTATAAAAACATGTTGAACATTCACATTATTTTTCTCAAATTGAACTAGAGAAAGATGACAGGGGAAAGCTAAAAGCACCTGAGAGCTTTGCAGGATGACCTGCACAGTGATGCTGAAGTGAAAATAAGCAGGAAACCAGGAGACTTCAATTTTTGCCACATACTCCCTTGGACAGTACTGTCATCAGGACTAATGAAATGAATGTATATTAGCACAAGTTATGAGGTCATTATACACATACACACAAACACAAACATCATGTATGTGGCTTGATGAGAGGAATGTGTTCTGAGAAGTCATTAGGCTGTTTCTTCCTTGTGTGAACATGATAGGATATATTTATACACACCCAGAAATATAGCCTACTACACATCTAGGCTATACGGTTCAGCCTATTGATCCTAGGTTACAAACTCGTAGAGCATGTTACTGTACTGAATATCATAGGCAATGGTAACACAATGGGATTTGTAAATATAAACATATTGAAATATAGAAAGGATGCAACAAAATATGATATAAAAGATTTTTATAAATGGAACACCTTTTTAGGGCACTGACCATGAATGGAGCTTACAGGACTGGAGGTTGCTGTGGGTGAGTCAGTGAGTGAGTGGTGAGTGAACGTGCAGGCCTGGGAAATTCCTGAACACTACTGTAGGCTTTATGCACATTCCACACTTAGGCTACACTGAATTTAAACAATGCTCTCTTCAATAACAGCTTAAGCTTAGCTCACTATACCCTTTTACTTTACAAACTTTTTTTTTTTTTTTGATGTAGGCATTTATTGCTATAAACTTTCTCTCAGAACTGCTTTTGCTGTGTTCCATAGGTTCTGGTGTGATGTGTTTCCGTTCTCATTTGTCTCAAGAAATTTTTAAATTTCCTTTTTAACTTCTTCATTACCCATTGGTTAGAAGCAAATTGTTTAATTTCTAGATATTTGTAAAGTTTCTGAAGTTTTTCTTCTTGCTGATTGCCAATTTATACAATCTTGTCCATAAAATATGCTCAGTATGATGTCTAGCCTCTTAACTTTGTAAAGACTTGTTTTGTGGCCCAACATCTTCTATCCTGGAGAATGTTCCATATGCGGTTCAGAAGAATGTGTATTCTCCACATGTGTTATAAATGACTGTTAGGTCCATTTGGTCTGTGGTGCAGTTTAAGTCTGATGTTTGTTTGCTCGTTTTCTGTCTAGATTATTTGTCTATTGCTGAGAGTGGTAAGGGAACTTCTCAAGTAAGTACATCAGAAAAAGAAAATACCACAGAAGGAAGGTTACAAACTTTTTTTTTTAATGTTTGGATTCTTTTGTAATAGCAGCTTAAAACAAACACATTGTACAGCTGTGCAAAAGTGTGTTTTCCTTTATATATTTATTCTAGAAAGTTTTTTCTTTTCTTTTTAAGCCTTTAAACTCTTTTATTGAAAACAAAGACATAAACACATATGTTAGCTTAGGCACACATGGGGTCAGAATCAACAGTATCACTGTCTTTCATCTCCATATCTTGTCTCACTAGAAGGTGTTCAGGGGCAATAACATGCTTGGAGAGAAATCTCCTGTAATAACGATGCCTTCTTCCCAAGTATCTCCTGAAGGACCTGCATGAGGCTGTTTTACAGTTAACCCTTTTTGTTTTATGAGGGAGTACACTCTAAGATAATGATAAAAAGTACAGTGTAGTAAATATGTAAACCAGTAGCATAGTCACTTATTATTGTCAAAAATGGGGTACTGTACATGTAATTTTGTATGTTATACTTTTATATGACTAGCAGTGTGGTAGCTTTGTTTATACCAGCATTACCACAAACATGTGAGTAATGCATTATGCTATGACTAGGCAGTAGGAATTTTCCAGGTCCATTATAATCTTATGGGACCAACTCTGTACATGCAGTTCATCATTACTGAAATGCCATTTTGCAAGGAGTATCTATACACACACAATACATACATACATATGTATATATATATATATATATGTATTAATACATTATTTTATGTTTGAATTTAGCAACTAACCAGAGGAAAAAAGTGCTAGACACAGAAACAGATATGTAATAGGTACTAACTATGCTTATTATTTTAATTTTTATCTATCTATTTATTTGTTTATTTAGAGACCAGCTTATGAGACTGGTTAATTTTTGGTAGAGATGGTGTTTCACCATGTTGCCCATGCTGATATTGAATTCCTGGGTGCAAGTAATCCACCCACCTCAGCCTCTCAGAGTGCTGGAATTACAGGTGTGAACCACTGCTTGGCTTACGTTTTTTTGTTTTTGTTCTTTTGTTTAGTGAGAGTATAAATAATAAAAGCCAAAAGCCTTGCAGAACATCATAACTGCACTATAATTCAGGACTTGTGCTTTGACATGTTAAAACAAGAAATGGTAGTGTATCAGAAGAGACACGAGCTGAAAACCTGCCTCTGACATTCAATGGGTGTGATCAGAGAGAAGCAATTGTTTCGTTTAGTTTCAGTTTCACCAACTTTTAAAATGTACTTTTAGCAAATGTCCTTTCATTTGTAAGTAACAGAATTAAAATTCAGAATAACTCTGTTCAGTATGATTGGTTCTAGAGGGGAAAACAATGAAAAATACAGTATGATTGGTTCTAGAGGTGAAAACATAAATTTTATTTATTTATTTATTTATTTAGAACAGAGTTTTGCTCTGTCGCCAAGGCTGGATGGCAGTGGAGCGATCTGGGCTCACTGCAACCTCTGCCTCCTGGATTCAAGCAATTCTCCTGCCTCAGCCTCTGCAGTAGCTGCAATTACAGGCTCCCACCCACGCCCAGTAATTTTTTGTATTTTTAGTAGATACTGGCTTTCACCGTGTTAGCCAGGAGGCTTTCTTTCTGCAGTCTCCCGTGTCTCTCTGCCGAAACTTCAAGTTTGCTTGCTTCCCTGTGTCTCTGTGTTGTCATCATTATGTAAATACATCCCTTCATGTGGCCGGGGGGAGCTTTTGCAGGCATTTCTAGATTTACAAGGTATTTATGGTTCATAATTCCAGAGAAAGATAAATCTTCTCTCTCCTGGAACCTATGTGTCAAACTCTCGGTAAAGTTCTCACTTAAGCAGTAGGAGTCGCACAGCCATTTCTGAATTGCTCTCCATGCCAAGAGTGTACAGTGCTCTAAATTATAAGTTTACATGGCCTATGGGTACCCCATGACTAGAATACAGACACGCTATGATTTCAGTTGCAAAGACGCAGGGGGCTGGAAGTGAAGTTGTTTCCCAAAGAAAAGAAAGAATAGGAAAGACTTTCAGAATTATAAGTAGGAATTATTTGTAATTACACACAAACCACATGAAATCCAATACGAAAGGGGAAATCGATATTTTCGCACATACAGGACTCTTAACATTTAGTTCCTGTGTCCTGTCTTTCAGGAAACTATCGGTGGATGTATTCTAGACAGAAGAAGGATTAAACCAAGACGAAAACAATGTGCATAAGGAAACTGGGAATCACAGGGATTCCAAGAGAAGGGTAAAGAGAATCCCCAAGATGTTGGCAAAAGATGGTCCCTTGGCACGCTCTATAGAATTGTGTTAGAAATGTTGGATAAAGACAGAAGGTTATGAAGCAAATTGAGAGAATACACAATGTATATAATGAAGTTGAGAAGAATTTTACAAGTTGTCAGAAATCTCCGGGACTAAATTAATAAACAATATATAGAAAATTAAGCAAAAGAAAAATGAGACAATTAATACACAGAAGAAAAACAACCATTGTTCATGATGAGGCAAAATAATTTTGAATACTTCACTGTGAATTGCTGTTTATATTCTCTAGTTTGTATGCAGGTTGGATTTATGAAAAGTTTCACAAGGAGATTGTGAGGATGATTAAGTAGTAAATTGAAATAATAGATAAAAGCACCAAAGCACTAAAAAGTGTAGATGACTCAGAGGAAAAAAACCCCACCTTTATCTCTATTTGAGCATCTAATTAAAGAATTGTTCACTATACGGATAAAGTCTTTCCCCAGTGCTGTGGTTAAAAAAAAAAAAGCTTCCATAATAGTTACTGGGTCAATCCTGTGTTAACGTGAGAATTAACTGGAAAGCAATCGCCACCCTCAAAAGTTAGCATAAATGTGAGTAAATCAGCTTTACTTGGAGAGATGCCAGGAGGCAGGACAAAGGCCACAGAGAAATGAGGAGGGGAGGCCAGCGTCCGTGGAATCAGAGGTCACTGGCTGTGGTGAGGGTCTGATTCTAACAAGAGAAAGGAGGGAACTGGAGCAAGGTGAGTGGGGTGACTGCGATAAGGAAGTGCCAGAGTAGTCTGAGACAAAGGCTGCTTTTAGGGTGCTTTCATTATAACCTATAACCTCTAGCTTATATTTTTTCCTAGTTGGGTCATACTGGGAAATGTGAATAACAAAACTATTATAGAGAAATATGAGGCATGGTAGGGAAGTAATTTGTATAAAGTGCAGTCTGCCTGTATATCAGCACTCTTCTATCTGGGGACATAAAAATGTAACTGTACTTTGTTTATGGATTTGACTTACAAGAGATATCACTTTCATGTTAGCTAAACTTACGTCTATATATCTCTATATATTCAATTTTATGCTTGTTCAATATTGTCCATGGAACAAAATAATTTTAAAAATTAGTGTGACCTAACACCTTTTTGATTTATTTACAGTGCATTAGTGGAAACATTGATGAGAGAGATATTAGATAGCATTCATAAGCACTATTATTAGGATAAAAAAGGAGAGCTCTTTAAACTAATATTACAAATTACATTTATAAATACTGAGGGATAGTGGGAACTTTGCCATTGAAAATAATTTTAAAAAACAGAGTAGAAAAAGATGAAATATTTAAAAAAATATATAATATGCAATTATGCTCTAAAAAGTTAGATGTATGTGTGTCTATTTGTGTCTCTGTTGTTTAATGTTGTCATTCTCAGTCTTGGGAACTCATTATCTTCCATTCATGCAGTTTCCTGCAACTGATGCTGTATATTCACTGAAAAAGCTGACATTACTGTACAGTCGGCTCTAAATTTTCAATGCACCACAGCGCAAAACCTTAAGGTTGAGCTCCGTTTCCATAGCAACCACAGTTTATCTCCTCAAGCATAGTTAGACCTTTTCTGTGGTCTTAACCCACATGTATATAGTAAGGATTGCTGATCTTTGATGCACCATTTATGTTTTATTGGTTACATAAGCCTATGTCTGTGGGTTTTTTCCTGCATTTGAAAACTTACTGACAATTTTGCATAGGAGTAGCTGTTGAAGTTCAAATTGGGGGAAAAATAATAATTGTGAGCAATTGGGTATTCAGGTACCTTTTTATATAATATTCTGTAATGCATATGAAGATGAATATTCATATTTTAATATTCTGGACCAAATTTTGACATCATTGATCTACAAGTATTACACTGAACATCTTCAAGACATATTGATCTAAAAAATATAGTTTTTCTTATTATTTTATATAATTTTTCTATTATTTTATAGAAAGAAGACTCAACTGAATTTAAAAAGATTATAGATATGAGAGACAGATAATTGGAAAAATATATTCTAGAGAAATTTGAAAGAGTAAGAATCAAGAAAAACTAAAGGATTTACTATTTCAAGAGGAGAAACAGCTATTCTGAGACAAAGGGAGAAAAATTAGACATTGGGAGTGTGGTCAGACTTTATTATGCTCTAATTGTGAGCTGTGATAGCATAAATTATTCAAATAGTGTGTTTCAAACTTCTTATTTATCATTTTTTCAACAAACACTAATCCATTATTTGTCATGTATTGTCATGCTGCTATACATTGCAGATGTCATGGAGAAAATGTAGCAAGGGCACATTGATTCATCCTATGATTTTACTATACTGAGTCCAAAATAAATAGTATGCAAATATGTTTAGAACTATGATGAGAGAAGCACAGGGTGTTGTGTAATGGAAGTAATAAGGGAAGTGTATATAACAGGTGATAGAGGTCAGGACAGCACTCTTGACAGACTTACAAGAAGCAAATAGAGTTAACAGAGTTTGACGTGGAAAGGATATATTGGTTGAAGGTAAATAATAGTGCTCCCGGCAAATCTAACAGTATATTCAAAGGCCTAAAAGAAAGAGCTGCCCATGCCTTAAAAAATATGTTGGGGCTGGATTATAGAATATTTCCAAGAATTAAGTGGAAAAGGATCATGTTGGAGTAGTAGGTAGGTGCTAGGTGAAAAGATTATAAATCAGTGTTTCTCAAAATTGATGTGCACAGCAGTCATCTGGGATCTCATTAAAACCTTGATTCCTATTCAGTAGATCTTGAATGGAGCACTAATATCTAACAAGCTTGCAAGTAATGCCAGTGCTTCTGGTCCACTTGTCATTCTTTAAGCTGCAAGGATTTAAATCATGTTCAGGGATTTCAGTCTTATATCTATTCTTATGGGAATTCAGGAATAAGCTTAAACAGAAAAGCAATTTGACCAAATTTATGTTTTCACAAGATCCTTCCCATGCTTTGTGAATATTAGATTAGAAAGTGAAAGTTCTGGAGATAAGAAGACCTATAAAACTGTAATTATAATATTCAAAATTATAGGGTAAACTTAGAAAGTTGAATTGGGGACAATGAGATACATTTAGGAACTAGAATTAAGAGGAAATGATGATCAATTAAATGCATATTGAGAGAGGAAGGGTGACATCAGGTATGATGACCAAGTTTATAGTTAGTAAATGTATGCATAGTGGTGATAATGATGATATTGGTAATGAAACAGCTAAAACTTGATCAATATCTGCTGTATACCAGGAACTAAATTATTTAATTCATAAAAACATGAAAATGTATTATTTTATTGGTGAGGAAGCTGAAGCATAAGTTAAAAAATTCAGAATTAGTAAAGCACAAAAAAAATTCAGAACATGTTTGCTATTATTGATATTATTATTATTATTAAAGTGTATCTGAAGTTGAAAAATAAAATTATTGAAGGAATCCTTTCCTAACAATAATTATTTTTTCTTGGTATTGTGGGAGACAAAGTCATCCCCTGATAGGGAGATAGGATTAGGTAAAAGATGCTTGAAAGTGGAGAAAATTTGAATATCTATGATCAAGAGAGGAAAAAAACTTGATTATAAATAAACAAAAGACACTGAAAAGTAATACTGAGAGACCACCAGGCCAGCCTTTGTGAATTTTAGAAAGTTAATTAGATTTCTTCTACAGATATCAATAGACCTGTGGCAGAAACAGAGAAAATGGAGGGATGCTTTTATCCAAGACTGAGACAATGTCAATGGTCAAGAGTATAGCCGAATCTGTTGACAATGGATTTCATGTAGGACAAGGATAGAATTAAGGAAAAAAAGATTTAGTAATCTAAAAGAAGAAGAATGTGCTCAGGTTATAGAATCCTTCCATTTGAAGCACCTGAGCTCTGGATAATAAAAAGAAAATCCTCTCAGATTTTCTAATTATGTTATTATATATATATATATATATATGTGTGTATATATATGTGTGTATATATATATATATGTGTGTGTGTATATATATATATCCTAAAAGTTTAATGTGAGTTTATTTTTAGGATAATTTATCAACTTGAGAATTTCCACACAATTATGATATCATATATTGAAACCCCAGTGATACAGGATATGTATATATATATATATACATATACACACACACACACACACACACACATATATATATCACTGGGGTTTCAATATATGATATCATAATTGTGTGGAAATTCTCAAGTTGATAAATTATCCTAAAAGTAAACTCAGAGGAAAATAACAGAATTTCTGGTTCATGTCACAATTTCCAACCAACCACAGGTGGCTGAATCTCTTCCCCAAAATGCAACTCTATATAAAATGTAGAACTAGAAGAGGAAATGGATTCTAAAATATAAGAATTACAACAAAAGTGAGAAATACTTAGTGAAGACTGGAAGCAGTGTATGTTAAAGCGAATGAACAGTGGATACTGTTGGAATTTAGGAACTCTGGAATCAGCAGAAGACTAAATGTTTGGAGAAGAATTTCCTTTTGAGATTTTCTTGTTTCACTGCCCAATTTATTGGGACAATAATTTTTTTCTGTAATTCAAAGAAAGCAACATCTCTAGCTCTGGTCAACGGATGCTATCAGAGTAGCATAAAGCCTTGTAGGGGCGGGGCAGAGTGCAAACATATTGATCTCCTTGCTTCTCTTCCAAATTCCTGGGCTTATGGTTTATAATTTAGGAAGTATATTAGTCTATCCTTGTTTCAAAATATCATAAACTAGGTAATTTATAGATAATAGAACTTTATTTCCCATAGTTCTGGAGGCTGGTAAGTCCAAGATCAAGGTACTAGCAGATTTGGTGTGAGGTGAAGTTTCATTCTCTGTCTCACAGATGATGCCTCTTGCTGAGTCCTTAAATAGAAGAAAAGTGCAAACACTCTCCTCCCACCTTTTATATAATCCATTCATGAGGGAGCATTACTCAGTGACTTCCGAAAGGCCCCACCTCTTGCTACTATCATGTTGGTGACTAATTTCAACATATGAATTTTGTGAGAACACGTTCAGATCATAGCCAGGAGATTGCCTCTTCCTAATGCTGTCCCCCCTAAAATTTCATGAGTAGAACATAGATTTTAATGAAAAATAGGATTTCCAGAAGATTTGCCTCTTAACATGCCAGCGTATTAAGCCATTCATGCATTTCTATGAAGAAATAATTGAGACTGAGTAATTTATAAAGAAAAGAGGTTTAATTGGCCCACTTTTTTGCAGGCTTTACAGGAAGCATGGGGCTGGCATGTTCTCAGCTTCTGGTGAGACTGCAGAGAGATTTTGATCATGGAGAAGGTGAAGGAGGAGCAGGCATGTCACATGACAGAAGTAGAAGCAAAAGAGAGAGAGTCACGGAGGGGGTAGGTGCCACACACTTTTAAATGACCATATTTCATGAGAACTCACTATCATGAAGACAACATCCAGCCATGGGGTATCCACCCCTATGACCAAAACATTTCCCACCAGATCCTACCTCCAGCATTGGAGATGAAAATTTAACATGAGATTTGGGTGGGACCAAATATCCAAACTATGTCAGCCAGCAAACAAAATTAATCAGCTAGAATTCTTTGATGTACAAGACTCTCTGGTGTGGAGCTTATTCCTTTCTTTCCTTTAAAACTCAAAGAGATTAATAAAGACTAAAGATTATGATCCTTCTGTAAGATACATTATCAGACAGAGTAACCAATAGCCTTCATTGCCTTGAAACATGGAACATGGACTTACCAGCATAAGACATACATGGGTTTGTATACTGAGACGTTAAAAAATTTCAAAACTCTAAACGTATACTTTTCAAAGCAGATGAAGTAATAATTTAAAATAGTTATAATAAATGTCATGCATGTTGCTTGCACAAAGAGACCACCAGGCAGGCTTTGTGTGGGCACCAAGGCCATTTATTTCATGCTTGGGTACAAATCAGCCAAGTCTGAGAAAGGAGTTAGGCAAAGGGTATAGGAGAGGGGATTGGTTACATAGGTTGGGGCAAATGAGCAGTTAAAGGTGATAATCTATCTTAGGGAGGGGAAGGGTGTCATGGGATGCATGATTACAAGGGTAGGGGTCGGTAAAATCTATCTTTGGCAGGAGAAGGGCGTCACCCGATGCATGATCACAAGGGTGGGGAGTATTGGTTGCAATCAGAAGGGAGGGTGTGCTAAATTACATAGTTACAGGGGTGGGGGTCTTGAGAAATCCAATGCCCGGGGGGAAATTTTTGTAAGGCTGAACAGAAACAATGGTTGCAGGTTGCAGGGAGAGAGAGCAATTAGTTGAGGCAGAAACAAATTGTTTCATTTTTTTTCTGTGGCCACCTGGTTACTTGTGGTTACCTCAGACTTCCTGGCTCCTGGGGACCATCCAGAGATGTACATGCGGGTCACCAAGGCTAAAATGGCCAGGCTCGGACTTCGAGGCCTGACAATAAATATGCTTAAAGACATAAGAAAATACATTAACCATTGGAAATGAGAAAAATTTGATTAGCAATAGTAAGAATAAGTATTAAAAATAAATATTAAGAAGGAAGATTATAGAATGATCAAATAGTGTCTCAGATTGTGTTCTCCAGGAAGCAGACAATGAAACGGAGGCAGGAGTGCAAAAGGTTTATTAGAGAGTAGTAACTGTGAAAGAGGAAGGGAAAGAAGCAAAATTGCACAGGGAGAGCCCTCAGACCATGCCGCAGACATGGCTACAGTCTGTCAGTCCACCGAGGAGCTTGTAGACCAACATTGGCCGTATGGGAAATCCCAAATCTAAGTCATTAGGCCACAGCCTTGCTTTGTTATGGGCTAGAGACAGCCCCAATAAGAGCAAGCCCAATAGCTGAGACCTAGTCTAAATAAATTCATAGCTCAGATAATCTCTTCAGTTCTTTGATTGTATCACTCATTGTTTTCTGACAAACAGTGGTGGCAATTGAAGAGAGTAACATCAGTCAAGAATCTGGTTACATTTTGATGACTTTTCCTTTTATCTTGAAGTTTTTATAAATGTTTTTCACTGGTATCTTAAATTTCATGAAAATATGTTAAAGTTCTTTTTACAGTTGTCAATCTTCAGTTTGATGTATTATAAAACATTTCAATATAAGGTCTTTCATCTTATATTGTCAGAAAACTTTCTGCACTATTTCTTCAAATATTTTATCTCCTCTATTCAAGACGTCTCCCTCACATAGTTGGCAAGTTGGAAGAAGGTGTTGCCAGTGAGCTCAACTTGGGTTGTTAGCTGGGCATTGATTTTTCTTCACATGGGCTGCTGGAACTTGCTCATTGTATTACTGGGAGCAAGGTGGGTCCATAAAAGTGGAAAAATTATGCCAGTCATCGTAAAGTTCAAAGTGAGAAATGGCTTAGGGTAACTTCCATCAATTCGAATGTTAGTTAAAAAAAAAAAAAAAAAAAAACTCAACCTCAATGCAAGGGATTGTACTTCATATCTCTGTTATGAAATGCTTTTATTTTGTGTGACTTACACTGGGTTAAATAAGTGATTGGGTAGGAGACAGAATATATTTATTTTACTTATGTACTAAATTCTAGATTTTGGTCAACTATTTTTTGCCTTAACCACATAAGTAACAGAAATATCAAGTACAAATATCTTTCTTGGTTTGTTTCCCCGAACCTTCTGGCAACCACTTTCTTCAGTTGTTCTTACTATCTGGTGAATACCTATTCCTAGGCTAAGTTGATAGAATTTTATTTATTTTTTCTTTTTCTTTCACAAATGAGATGAATTAGATAGATAGAAAGACAGATAGATAGACAGATGATAGGTAGCTATAGACAAGATAGGTAGATAGATGATAGGACAGATGGATGATTGATAGATGGATAATAGATGATAGACAGATAGATAGGTGTTCAGTCACATGTTCAAGTAAAACCATATTCTACTCTTGTATTTTTGACTCGCCTTTCACAAATAACAAGAGAAGGGACCTAATACTTTTTTTCTTCTTTCCAAATGAGTGTAATTTTGAAATGAAAGGATCAAGAAGAATTTAATTTTTATTTATTTATTCATATTTATTGAGATAGGTTCTCACTCCTGTTGCCAAGGCTGGAGTGCAGTGGTACTTTCATGGCTCATTGCAGTCTCAACTTTCAGGACTCAGGTGATTCTCCCATATGAGGATAATTTTTTTGTTTTTTAGCACGGACGTGTTCTACAGTGTTGCCCAGGCTAGTTTCAAACTCCTGAGATCAAGCAATCAGCTTTCCTCAGTCTCCCAAAATGTTGAGATTACAGGCATGAGGCACTGCACCTGGCCACATTTAATATTTTGACATAGCTTTAGAAATGGTTTATTTCTATCTGATTCAGCCATTCACTTTCTTATTTGTTCGGTTCTCCTTCAGTTCACTGAATGAGCTTACTAGTGACACTATTTTTCAGATAGTGTATAAAAATAAAATTTATTTCTTTTTATTTCTTCAACGTATTTCTTTAAGTTGAAGAAAGATTCTCTGTGAGACAGATTCTAATGTTTTAGATTATTTTGCTTTATGTCTTTATGAAAAATGACTGGATATGTTTAATTATTGGGCAACATGATGAAATTGTGACATGATTTGTTCTTCCAAACAAGCTTCTAATTTATCTTACATCTAATTTCAGTGTGTTTGTATTTTATTGCAAAAAAATTTTAAAAGACACAAATGCTTTTTGCTTTTATTTGTGTTTTATTTTAATTGTGCCATATGCTTCTTTCCCATTCAGAAATACAATTTCATGTTATTACTAACTTTCAAATGAGCTCATCATCTTTCCTTATACAAAGTGATAAGAAAAAGTCTTTCCTGAGAATAGAGTGGATTCTAAAAAGGGCACTCTATTTCCTAATCTGATGTGAGATGCAAATTACTAAATACACATAATATATGAATATGTAGCTCTTTGGATGGTACATTAAATATGTACCTAATCATGCACTGTTCTCTGCTTTCTTCCATGTCACGCATATGTTTTTTCCTAATTGTCCTCCATAAAATGCAAATATTTCCCATTATAAAGCAACTGTTCTTTCCTTCTTTCAGAGAATATCTTTTTAGTATCATTCCCTTATATATACAGTAAAAGTATATACAGTAAAAGTAAAAGGCAGCTACTTTCACATATATGAAAGGAAATAACAAGGATAAATGTCTCACTTGAGTCAATTGATTTTTATAATTATAGTTCATTTGTTTATAAATAACTCTGGACCATTTATAAAATAAAAAATATATTTACTCACATCTGGAAATGCGGTATTTCTAAAAACATTTGTAGCATAATAAGTTAGATAGCTTCTCTTTAAATATATGTGCAAATGGATGCACACATAATAGGATTTCTCTCTGTATCTTGTGTATGACTATAAAAAGAAATATCTGGATAAAAATATTGTTTAAAATAATTTTCATTTGTAAAATGTTATATATATGATCATATTAAAATATATCATATTAAAATACCCGGCTGCTTCTGCCTAATTCCAATATTGAAAATTAGAAAATACATAGTTTTAGGCTACAAAATGCCAAATAATATTTATATTTATTAAATACTTTTTTACAAACTATGATTTCATTTACACTTTTCACTATATTAAAAAAAATTTTAATGTAGCAAATTTTGTAGTCAATGGAAAAAAATCTTTGTGCAGTTGCTCTGTCTAGATACAGAATTGAATAATTTATGTATCGTGCCTCCTTTGTTTCTTGCTAAACTAACAGACTCTTAAGTGATATGTATTAAACAGGTCCCAGTGACCCAGCACTATGCAATGGAGTATACTAAATAAATATACACTATTTCTTATTTAGATAAGATAAAGCTTATCATTTAATGGGGAAGAAAAGAAACAAAAAGTGATGAGAAAGCGTTTTAAGTGCTTAGGAATTTAGTGCTTAATATAAATACACTAGCAATTCAGAAAAAAGAATGATGTGAAACAGAAGTATAAGAGTCAGTCAAGGGCATAATAGATATTGTATTGAACTTACTACTCTTACCTTTATTTCTCTTATCTCCTCAACCTATTCACGTTATATCCATTCTTCATTATCAAAATCAACTCCAAGTTCATATTTGAAATCAATCTGGATTAGGTCTGTCCACTTCTCTTATCTGAGCTCCTGTTTTACTAAACATTTTAGTATTTATTGCCACATATACAATCATTTCCTGTGTGAACAATTATTTTATTTATATATGTATTTTAGCAGATATCCTCAATAATTTTCAGAAGGTCTTTTTTCCTTTTTCTTTTTCTTTTGAGGCAGGTCTAGCTCTGTCACCTAGGTTGGAGTGCAGTGGTACAATCTCAGCTCACTGCAACCTCTGCCTCCGGGGATCAGGTTATCCTTCCACCGCAGACTCCCAAGTACCTGGAATTGCAGGTATGCGCCACCACGCCAGGCTAATTTTTGTATTATTTGTAGAGATGGAGTTTCACCACGTTACCGAGTAGGTCTTGAACTCCTGGGTGCAAATGATCCTTCCGCTTGAGCCTCCCCAAATGCTAGGATGACAGGTGCAAACCACTGTGTCCTATTGAACTTTCATATATTAAAGATTGTTCTACATTTTACATTTCACCTTTGCCCTGCCCAGAAATTTGTGTCTATTTACTCTTCCACCAACCAGTGACTATTTTCCATTTACTCTTTTTCATATACTTGTCAATAGTGGGAAGGAAGCATGGTTAATCCTTGCCAATTTTAAAGAAAAATAATATTTAGTTTTTGAAATTATTTTATTATTAACAAGGTTAAATATTCAGCCAATATGCTTATTAGTGGTTTCACTTTGTAGGAAAGTCTTTTAATGTATTTCACATATTTTTTACTCAATGTGTTTGTCTTTTCCTTAAAATTCAAATATATTTAATTAATGTGTTTCTATAATTTCTTACTTTTTTAGTTTAATAATTATGATCTTTTAAAATTTAAACTTCTGTTAACATTCATGTAGTTTTTAATTGTATTCCCAGTGGAAAAAAAGTCACTGCTTTTTTAGGTATGCTTTTATTTTTTTTATTTTTCTTTGATAGTAGAACTATGTAATCAATGAGCATATATTAGGTGCTGGAAAAATATTTCTCGAACAAATATAGGAAATCAATGATCCTATTTGCTGATTACATCAGCTAGCTAAAGGTCACATTTAATTGTTTCTTCCTATTGTTTTATGGAAATCTTGACCTAAGGAGTAAAAAATGTTTCAGTCATCTTGGGGCAATCCCAGTTGATAAAATATAGTGAGTTATTTGTTTTCATAACTCAAAAAGTAGTCATTATTAAATAAAAATGGCCATTTTCTGTACAAACAGAAGAATAAATATTAGACAACAATTTACATACATTGTGTGGTGATTTTCAAATTCAGGTAGAATCAAGGTCACCTCCCCTTGATATAGGTCTGGTCTTTACGACTGCAAGGAACAGGATGTGGTGAAAGTGATATTGTCTTCCAAGGATGGATTTTTTAAAAGCCATGTAGTTTCAACCAATTCCTCTCAGAACATTTGTTCTGACTACCTTCAGCCTTTATGTGAAAGTCTGACAACATGGTGAGAGAGAGACCTACCTGAGGATCCCTACCTGTTTGTGTTTTAGTGTCAGACATGTGACTGAAGAAGACTTAGAAATGACTCCAACCCCAGACCTTATCTGACTACAATCCTGTGAGAGACCCCACATGAGAAATGCCCACAGCCCAGGCAAATCACAGAATTGTGAGCAAAATAAATGCTAGTTAATGTTCTAAGGTGCTCACATGAGGTGTTTTTCCCTAGTAATAATCAGACCTGTGGCAAATGACTTCATAAGATAATACAATTTAAACATCATTATGTATTCTACTGAAATGTTTATGTCTGAAGGATCAAAGGCCATCTTATAACCTATTGTTTTACTTGTATCAAAAGTAACCAAAAAGTAGACTTATACCCAATTCTGGAGGAAGGTAGGGAAAACTAAAACAACAGTACTTAAATTAAGCTTTTAAAGTTCTATAATTTATATTAAATTATCAAAAAATAACTACCAACTATACTTTTGTCATATTTTAAATACTTGGTCTCTTTCAAATGAGAATCTCATTTGAAGTAAATGCAGTTGGCTGTCTCTATTCATGGGTTCATCATCTGTGTATTCAATCGACTGCAGATTGAAAATATTCAGAAAAAAAATTTCACAAAGTTCCAAAAAGCAAAACTTGAATTTTCTGTGAACTGATACTACAATGAGTTCGCACAAATGAAGTGATATGTATGTACTGTGTTATGTATTATAAGTAATTTAGGGATGATATAAAATCTTCATAATATATGTTGTTGATATGAAAATAATACACCCCTTTAAATGGGAGACTTGAGCATCCACAAATTTGGGTCTCCACCAGATGTCCTGAAACTAATCTTCTCATGAATATTGAGGGATGACTATATACAGAAATAGGCATACTCTTTCAAAAAACAAATAGAAAATTTAATTGTCAAGAGCTAAAACCACATTCAATACAAATGAATGTTCTTTAAATCAAATTTATATCAAAATAAAAATGAAACTAGTAATTATATAACTTTTTAATTATAAAAAGCCTTTGTCTTCCTTTTCTTTAATACACACACACACACACACACATACACACACACACATGCACACACACACACAGATGAGAATAGAAAAGAAACTCAGCAAAATTCAAATATATCATATATTCCAGGCTTGGGTGTAACAAGGTAAAAATATCAACAAAAAAATAAGTAATTAGTTTGACTCTTTCATAGTTTCTCCCATTCTCCTGATTTGTAAAATTGATCATGGTTTATAATTTAGTTTACATGTGGCTTTTCTCCTATTATTGTACAGTTCCTGACCACACAGGCCAAAAAGATTTGTGAGTATTTGCTAAAGAATGCCTTCCTGCAGTACAGTCATATTTGATCTGGTGTAAAAATACGACCTTATGTACAGCAGCATAAATGAAGAATTAATGGAAGATATTCATAATTAATGTTCTTTGTTTAATCTTACAATGAATCCATTGTCAATTATAACTCACTGCAGAAAGAATTGCAGTCAGGGAACTTTAAAAAGAAAGGAGAAGAAACAAAAGTAAGCATTTACTTTCCTTTATCCTTTTTCTCCTTATTACATTTACTTTTAATCAGCTTCTCTGCTTTGAAAACATTTAAAAATTGAATTCGAATTCATGGACCTATGAGAAAGACGATTTTGAAAGGGATAAAAATTCAAAATATATTTGGTAGGAAGAATCAAATGGTACAAAGTTCACTGATAGGATGGAACAGATGAAAAAATCCAGATAAGAATTTTTTAGGAGGGATGCAGTGGTTCATGCGGGTAATCTCAGCACTTTGGGAGGCTGAAATGGGTGGATCACCTGTAATCAAGAGTTCAAGACCAGCCTGAACAACATGGTAAAACCCTATCTCTGCTAAAAATGCAAAATTAGCTGGGCATGGTAGTGCATGCCTGTAATCCTAGTTATTTGGAGGCTAACTCAGGAGAATTGCTTGAACCTGGGAGGTGGAGGTTGCAGTGAGCTCCAGCCTGGGCTACAAGAGCAAAATTCCATCACAAAAAAGAAAAAAATGAAAAGAGAAAAACAAAAAGGAAAAGAGAAAAATATAAAAAAGGAAAAGAGAAAAATATAAAAATAATAATTTTACATAATAATCAGCAAAAGAGATAAATTTGATGAGGAAACCAATATTTTGTGGAATTTTTTAATCCTTCAAATTTTACCTCTTTCATGAATTCAAAACAACATAATCAAAACCATTGTCAACACCTGTCACACCAGGCATGCTACTTTCTCTACAGATGCAGGTTCTTCATTCCTCCCTAAATGATCTGCATACATTCTTGTTGCTAAGAAATCACAAAGAAACTCGCATGCTTTCTCTCTAGGCCAATCAACTCTTTGCTGTTTCTCTAAATCCTGCATTTCAAATTCCAAGCCATGCAACCCTAATCTCATATATATATATATATATATATATATATATATATATATATATATATATTTAAAGATGGGGCTTCTCCATTATGGCCAGGTTGGTATTGGTGATCCACCCACCTCGGCCTCCCAAAGTACTAGAATTACAGGCGTGAGCCACCGCGCCTGGCTAAAATCTTATACTCCTTTTGATTATGCCATTTAATTAGGTCTTGCGTAGATAATTTTGTATTTTATGAGCACTTTCTAGGCTTTTTCTCATTTGTAAAATAAAAATAAAACAATCTTAAAGGATTTTAAATAAAACATAATACTTATATATGTATATAGTAAGTTCTATATCAATGTTATTTTTAACATAATATTAATCTTGTATAGCCATTTATATTTTGAGTGTATGTCCTCCTTCAGCAAATATAAGTCATTGAAATTTTGTTGTGTTTCCAGCATATTTCTCATGGAATATGTTCAATGATAATTCACTGTCATTTTCCATGTCCAATTATATGTTCTCTATTTTTAAAGGATCTATTTGGTTGTATTTTGAACTTTGTCTCTCTTATCTCTCTATATTGTATCAAGGAATTGTGATACAAAAGATCATCAAGCTGAATCTCTAAGTTGCACTTCAGCTTTGTAATAACCAACAAAGCAATTTCGTTAGCATCTAATTTTGTCTCCGTCTCTAAAATCATGTCTTATTGTTCAGTCTTTTACATGCTCAATTCTAGAATAAGCAAAATCTCACGTATTACTGTTAGCTCCACAGAATTCTAGTTTAATCATTTGTAGCTAAATTCAGACTATAAGCATGTATTGCCTTCCTTTCTCAGAAGGGGAGCTGGTAATTGATGTGGGGCCAAACAAAAAGCACAGTTTCACAGAAAGGATCTAAATTTGAGAATTATACAGGGTATGTTATTTTTGATATATAGCTTTTTTTTGTCATGTAACTTCAGGAGAACTACTTAGGCTCCTCTGATTCTCACTTAACACATTATTGTAATAAAATATTTCGTATTTGATCATTATTGTGAATACTACTGTGCTGAAGGACTTTTAATGGTATCTGAAACAACCTAGGCTCCCAAGATATGCATAAGTTTCCTGTCTTCACCTGGATAACTATTACAAAAACATATTGGCATTGCTTGTGATGGAATTTTTGGAATACAATAAGCCCAAGGAGATTTACACAGTGCTAAGTAACTAGATATAAAAATAATTGAATTGCTTTCATTCCCTCTTCATTCTAGGTACCTAGAAAGCAAGATGAATATCTTAACCAAGGAAACAATATGTACATGTTACTACATGAGTACATAAGGAACTTTGTCAAGAATTGGAAATGAACTCATAAACACCACACACAGTGTTAAAGCCAGCCCAAATAAATATAGAGTAGTTAAAAAACTAAAATCAGATTTTTTTCAGAGTCTTTATAATTTCTAACTTTTGTATGGCTGTATATTTTTAATCATAATGTAGTTTTTTTTTAGATGAAAGAAGAAAGATACATAGAAAGACTATTTGCTGAACTTGTTCCAATACTTTAATTTCAAGATGAGTCTAGGTATTTTAAATGGTTATGTGAAATAGGAAACATTTTGTATTATGTCTCAGAAATGTTTATAGCTTTGGAGGCAACTTACTTTTTTTTCTTAATATGGGAAAATGTTCAACTAAATTATGCTTTAAGTATTCGTGTACAAACACTAAAATCATATCTGGGACCTCATTCAAATTTCTTTGGCTACAGATATTCATTCAAGATAGTTTGGATGTTAGTGACTCATGCTTTATTGCTTTTTAAATGGTTATTTAATATAAGCTTCTTTCAATGTTTTTTGAATTCCCTATCTTCTTTACAACTTAATCTTTATGTTTTATCAAGAATATTTATAAAGTACTGGTTATCCAAGGATTATTTCACAAAATCCATAAATTGTGTTCTTTAAAACTTTTACTTTTAAAACTTAAGAAAGTTTATGTGTATATGATTTTCTTAGACAATGCTTATGTTATTCTTTAGAGCAATTTGTAGATAAATTGATTTCCCTTTTGTATAGATTCAGACCTGTTAAATACCATAGATTGCATGTATTAGTTAAGAATTATTAAATAGTAAGTATTATTAAGTATAAAATTTTCTTCAGACTGTATTCCTGACTACATTACGAGGAAAAAAGGGAATTTGGAATCTGAATTCTGAATCTTCTTATAATTCCACTCTTTATTTCATTTTGTTTTATTTAATATTGACATATTATCTCAAATCAGTTTAATCATAAAATTAATATGGAAAAAATATCCAATGTTCATCATTTACAAATAAAACCAATTATTTATCCCAAGCCAGACATGCCACAGAAAAAGTAATAGCTAGGCTGGTTTGTATTCTTACTCAAGATTTTTAATTTCCATCACACCTGGTATAGTAGTATATCAAATCAGTTTTTAAGAAGATAAAATACAAGTGCTGGGAGCTATACACTGAATGTTTGTGTCCCTCCAAATTTCATATGCTGAAATTCTAAATCCCAAGATGATGGTGTCAGAAGGTAGAGTTTTTGAAGATGATTAGTGCTTTTATGAAAGGAACCTCAGAGCTCCCTCGTCATTTGTACCCTGTGAAGTTACAGTGAGAAAATGATATAGCCTATACACCAAGAAATGGGCCCTCTCCTGACACGGAGTCTGTCAGTGCCTTAATCTAAGATTCCAGCCTCCACAACTGTGAGAAACACATTTCTGTCACTTATAAGTTACCCAGTCTGTGATATTTTGTTATAACAGCCTGAATGGAGTAAGATAACATAAAAATTTATGCGAAATAAAGGAGCAAATATTTGTGAAATAAAAGAAGGTGAGCCTGGCACACATAGTGTTGTTATGTTTGGAGATTAAAATTAAAATATTTCTTCAAATAGATGTTGATTACTACTTTCCAGACAGTAAAGATAATTGCTAAAAATGACTTAAAAAACAATTTTGATTAATACTTTAGAGGTCCCCGGGGCAGGGTGATTATGCTCTTGACTGCAATCATTTCTTTACTAGGGATTTATCTGTCAGCAGCAGTAGCTAAAGTGGGCAATTATCCCCATTAACCTCCACTAATGTTTATCATTATTGTTGTGCTAAAACATGGTTGAGGAACCCATTCAACTAAATATAAATATACATGGTCACCAATTTGACAGTTTATTTACAGATAAAAGTAATGTTTTATAGATTTTTCTTAATTCTTTAAATCAGTTTTAACAAAGCTTTTTAATAAAATGAATAAATTATTATAGGCAAATTTGAAGCCACTTCCAAATATTATGTATGTGACACATGTGCAAGTTCATTTTTTCCCACAGTGTTCCTTATATCATTAATTACAGAAAATACTGCCTTTTTCTACTACTCGTATTACGGACTGAACTATGATACAATACTCTTTCCACAAAGTAGTTGAGGGAGAATTTTAGAGAGCTAGTGTGGACATATAGTAATTGCTGCCTGTTTGTAGATAAGTTCCATACAGTCTGTATTGCTCACCATTGTATTCTCAGTGCATATTCCACTGCCTAGCACATAACTACAGCCCACTAAATATACGACAAATGAATTAATGAATGTTTTCCCTGTTCTCATCTGAGGCTCAAATTCTCCAAATAAATCTTCATTTTCCTGGGAGGTAGAAAAAATATTTTCTTTCACTAATCATTGTCATTTAGTTTTTAGTCCACTTTGGTAATGTTCATTCCCTAGAGCCAACTTTCTCCCTTTTCCCTTGCCTCATGTATTTGCCTGAAGACCTGTCTTTATTTTTTTTAGACAGAGTCTTGCCGTTTCGCAGTGGCACCATCTCGACTCGCCTCATTGCAGCTCCACCTCCCGGAAACAAGCGATTCCCCTGCCTCAGCCTCCAGAGTAGCTGGGACTACAGTTGAGTGCCACTATGTCTGGCTAATTTTTTGTATTTTCAGTAGAGATGGGGTTTCACTGTGTTAGCCAGGATGGTCTCCATTTCCTGACCTCATGATCTGCCCGCCTCACCCTCCCAAAGTGCTGGGATTACAAACGTGAGCCACCATGCTTGGCCAGACCTGCCTTTTGATAGGTAATCAGTGTCTGTTTCCAATCACTTAAACCTGTAATCTCTAATTCTCTTTTTTATTGGCAACTCTCATTTATTATTGACAATGATAGAGAGGAGGAGAAAAATACATTAAATTGATATACAAATCACATATACACAAGTCAAATGATTGTTTGCACCAAAAATCTTATTTGAGAAATTAACTGGGGTTTCTTCTCTTCCACATTTTTCCATTTATCTTGTTAGTAGTGTGACTGTGAAGGGAAAGGATAAGAAGCCCAACATAAATAATTTACAGAAATATTGAGAGGTTGACTTTGATTACGATGTTAAGATGATCTTGACATTTTTGTTCACTCATGCATTTTCATCTATGTCTCATGTAACATTGTGGGAATTACAGTGGTTAGTTATCAAAAACACACAGATGCTTCATATAGACAGTGATACAAATAGTCCGTGTGGAGCTAAACCAACACACATCATCACTGAAACCTTGGCAATAAATGGAGGAAGATGAATACCATAAGATAATGAGATTACCTGTCACTGAGGAAAGCGTTATCAAAACTAAACTTACCAAATCCTTAAATGTTCTAATTATTTTTGTCAGATTTTTCATTTGTCATAAATAAGGAATACTAATCAGTAGTGCTACGGAAACAATACACTAACAGTTACAGTCTGGAAGAAAAGATAGCATCTGTCCCTAAAAAGAGGTAAATTCATTTTCAAATGGCTGTTTATAACTTTTACTCATTCTGGATTTGATTAATTTCTCTAAGAGCTCAGATGATGTTATAACACCTGGTACCAGAATTACTCTCAGGGCAGGTTATTCTTGGTTTGCCAAAACAATTTTTTACCCACTTGGGAGAGAAGTTGAAATCTGAAGACAATTTTGTCTTGGTAGAAACTTATTAAAAATACAATAATTAAACTGGCTTGCAGGAGAAATCTAGAAGAATTTTGTTTTCTTCCTGTGAAGGAATGAGAAAAAAATTATTCAAAGTGATGTAGAAAAAAGAAAGGGATAATAAAGGAATCAGATGTGGAATGGGTTAGGGGAAATATAGAGAAAGCCCATTGAAGAAATATCAAGGTGGTATAATAGGAAAAACTTTCTTTTAAGCAAAGACACATACAATTCTGGGGTTGAACATCAGCAAAATGGTGGACTAGGACTCTCCATCCTTGTCCTACTGCATAAAAACCAACTTGAACAGCTATCTGAAACACACACCAAAATCCATCACAGAGCTAAGGAAACCAGGTGAGAGACTACAGCACCTGAGTATAGCACAGAAATAAGAAAAAAAAAAAATGCATCAAAGGGGCAGGAAAGACAGTTGTGCATTACTTGCATCACTCTTTTCTCACCTCCAGGTAGCACAGTATGGAGAGAGATACTTCTAATTGAGTGAAGGAGAACAAAGTAAGTACTAGACTTGTCTCAGATTCCACCACTGGGCCTACCATATTAGAACTCAGTGTTAGGCAGTACCCATGACCTCAGACTTCAGACCAATACCTACAGACTAAGCTTCTGGGCTGGTCCCAATGCCAAGCCAGATCCCACAAGTCCAGACTCCAGGTTTATTCAGTACACTTGGTCTCTGGGTCCACAAGGCCAAACCCAATGGCACCAGAGGACCCAGCCTCCACACTGACCCCATTGGATACAAGCTCTAGACTGACTCAGCATCAGGCCAGCCCCTGTGGTCCTTGGCTCCAGGCTTACCTCAAGTTCCAGCTCAGGAATCTCTGACATATGTCAACCCATATAGTCCCAGGCTTCAGGCCCATACAAGTGCCAGATAAACACCCCTGGTTTTATTTCCCAGTCAGGCAGCAGATTGGCACCTGCAGATACAGACTCTAGGCCTGCACAATGGTAGGCTAGTCCTTGCAGTTCCAAACTCCAGGCCAGCCCCTATAACGCCATTCTCCAGTGGAACCAGAGTACAGGCTTTCTCTAGAAGACCCAGGGTCTATGTTTGCCCCAGTGGACTCTAGCAGCAGGATATCTCCCAGGAGCTCAGGCTCTAGGACTGACTCCTGTGGATCAGGTTCCAAGTCCACCTCGACAACCCTAGAACTAAGGTCAGACTTTGCAGACTAACCAGCAACTAGACAATCAGCCTTTGTAAACCAAGGCTCTAGGCACCTATGGTGCCAGGCTCCACAGTAGCCCTTGTGGATCCATTTTCCATGTGTGTCCCAGTAACAGGCTGGACCTAGGCTCCAGGCCAGTCTTCATGGCCTCAGACTCCAGAGGACCCAAAGTATAGTACTACTCCAGCAGATCTAGACTCCAGGTCCACCCCAGTAGATCCTGGTTTTAGGGCAGCTACCAGAGACAGTCTGAAGTCCAATACTACCCCCACAGACTCAGTATCCAAGCCAGATTAACCCCCATGGGCTCAGAACCTAGATCTGCCTGAATAGACAGGCTCCAGGA
Source organism: Cebus imitator (assembly GCF_001604975.1). Classification (NCBI taxonomy): domain Eukaryota; kingdom Metazoa; phylum Chordata; class Mammalia; order Primates; family Cebidae; genus Cebus; species Cebus imitator. Next base: position 6,005,032 of record NW_016107382.1, on the reverse strand, counting down.
CTACTTCAGCACTAGGTCAGCCTCTGTGAACTCGAGCTTCAGGTGTGACTCAGTGGACCCAAGCACCAGGACATTTCTAGCCTTTGACTTACCTCTATAGACTCAAGCTCAAGGTCAATCATAGAGCCAAGTTAACTGCTGCAGATTCAAGCTTTAGGACAGCCCCAGCAGATGAAGGCTCCAGGTCTACCCTCACATACTCTTGCTCCAGGTCAATTTCAACAAACCTAATCAAAATATCCACTCCAGTGGGTCCAGGCTCCAAACTCAACCCAGTTTGCCCAGATAACAGGCCTACTCACCTGCTAACCCAAGCACTAACCTGCCAGCCTCAGGACCCCAGCAGCAAGCCAGCCCATGGACCATGCTAGGCAGTGTGCTCAGAATCTCTGGATGGGCTGACTGGTAAAGGGCTTTCCCAGACACGGTCAATCTGCAGAGATGGAAATAGCTCAAAATTTCTACAATAAACAAACACTAACACTAAGCCACAAAAATCAAGAGCAATTAGGGAAACATAACACTAGCAGGGGAATAAAATAAAACACCAGTAACTGACCTTAAAGAAATGGATATTTATGAGCTCCCTGATTTAAAAAGAATTTCGAAATAATTCGTTTAGTAAAGCTCAGTGAAATTCAAGACAATACAAAGAAGCAATTAAACAAAATCAGAAAAATAATAAACAACCAAAATTAAAACAGCCAGATGCATTGAAATTGGAAAAAAAATAAAAAATAAAAAAACCCAAAAAACAAAAAAGCACCCACCAGAAATTCTAGAGCTGAAAAATAGAATAAAAGAAATGAAGAATGAACAGAGAATATCAACATCAGAACTGATCAAAGAGAAGAAAAAAATCTGTGAAATCAAAGGCAGATTATTTGAATATATGCAGCCAGAAACAGAAATAATAATAATAAAAAGGAACAAGGAAAGCATACAGGATTTTTAGGATAGATCAAAAGAGCAAATATTTGAGTTATTGGAGACAAGGAGAAATGAGAAATAAAGAGAAGAAGGCTTATTTAAATAAATAATAGCAGAAAATTTTACAAATCTGGGAAAATATATTAATATCTAGATACAGAAAAGTCAGAAGTCTTCAATCATATTCAATAAAAAGAAGTTTAAACCAGAAAAAATTATAATCAAACTGTCCAAAATCAAAAACAAAAAGAGAATCCTAAAAGCAAAAAAAGAGATAAGTAAATTACAAATAAGGGAGTTTTGATAAGGCTAGACAAGGAGTTCTCAGCAGAAACTTTATAGGCCCAGAGAGAGTGGGATAATATATTCAAAGTGCTAAAGGATATAAACCGTCACCAGGTATACACTAACAGAAAGATGTCCTTCAAAAACAAAGGAGAGATGAAGATGTTCCCAAACAAAAGCTAAAACTGTCACCAACAGGCCTGTCTTATAAGAAATGCTAAAGGGAATTCTTTAACCCGAAAGAATAGGATGCTATTAATAATTAGTGACACAATGAAAGTAGAAAATTCACTGATGAAGGTGAGTACCCAATCAAATTTAGAATATTCTAATATTATAATAATGACATATCTTTAGTATGAAGTCTAACAAACTACTAAAAATAATTACAGTCATACTAATTTGCTAAGGGACAAACAATATTTAAAAATATAAATTGTGACATCACAAATGTAAAATGTGAAGGGAGTGAAGTAACAGTGTTGAGTTTTCTTATTTAATCAAAGTTAAGTTGTTGTCAACTTAAAATTATTTGCCATAGCTATGTTTTATATAAACCTTATGGTAACCACAAAGCAAAACCTATAGTAGATACACAAAAGATAAAAAGTAAGAAAGCAAAGTGTATACTAGAAAAAGCACCTAATTACAAAGGAAAACAGCAATAAGAGGAAGATAGAAACAAAGGTAGCAATCAGAAAATATTTAATGAAACAGCAACTGTGCGTCCTTACCTATCAATAACTACTTTGAATGTATATTAGTTACATTCTTCAGTCAAAAGACACAGAGTGACTGAATGGATTACAAAAAAAAGGATCCAACTATATCCCGCCTGCAAGGACTCACTTCACCTTTAAGAACACAGATAAACAAAAAGTAAAAGAATAGAAAAAGATGTTCTATGCCAATGAAAACATAAAGAGAGCAGGACTAGCTATAATTCTGCCAGATAAAATAGCAAAAAATTGTAAAACAAAATAAAGAAGGTCATTATATATAAGAATAAAGGGGGCAAAAAAGAGCACATAACAATTATAAATATATACTCATGTAACATTGAAGCACTTAAATATATATTTGTAGATTTGAAATATTTGTAGATTTGAAAGGAAAGATAAACTGTAATACAATAATGGCAGGGGACTTCAATACACCACTTTCAGTAAAGGACAGATTATCCAGACAGAAAATCAATAAGGAAACATTGATCTTTAATGACACTTTAGACCAAATGAACCTAAAGAACTTTCTATCCAACAACAGCAGAATATACAACCTTCTCAAGTGCAAAATAAATAAATAAATAAATCAGATCATGTCCTTTGTAGGAACATGGATAGAGCTGGAGGCCATTACCCTAGCAAACTAATGGGGAAACAGAAACCCAAATACTTCATGTTCTCACTCATAAGCTGGACCTAAATGATGAAAATACATGGACACACAGAGGGGAACAACAGACATTGAGGCCTACCAGAGCGTTCAGGATGGCAGGAGGATCAGGAAAAATAATTCATGTGTACTAGGCTTAGAAACTGGATGATGAAATAATCTGCAGCAACAAACCCCTATGACACAAGTTTGTCTATATAATATTCCTGAATCTAAAATAAAAGTTTAAAAAAGACATACATATCAAAAAACGTATCCCATGTTCAAAGATTAGAAGAGTTTATATTGTTAAAATGTTCATACTACCCAAAGCTATCTATCGATTTAATATAATCCCTATTAAAATTTCAACAATAGTTTTTAGAGAAATGGAAAAGACAATCTTAAAATTTGCATGAAATCACAAAAGATTCCAAATAGCAAAAGCAATCCTGAGCAATAAAACCAGAAGCTAAAGGCATTACTCTACTTGACTTCAAAATATACTATAAAGCTGTAGTAATAAAAACAACATGGTACTGGCACAAAAACAGACATATAAGCCAATGGAACACAATAGAGAGCCTAGAAAGAAATCCAAGCATTTATCATCAAATGATATTTTGACAAAGATTCCAGGAACACAACACTATAAAAGAAGAGTCTCTTCAGTAATTTAGGTTGTGACAACTGTATGTCTACATGCAGAAGAATAAAATTAGACTCTCATACCAAATATAAACTCAAAATTGACTAGATATTTAAATGTAAGACATGAAACTGTAAAAATACTAGAAGAAAACATGGGATATAAGCTTCATGGCATTAGTCTGGACAATGAGTTTTTGAATATGACCTCAAAAGTATAAGCCACAAAAGTAAACCAATAGGGCTATATTAAACCAAAAATTTTCTGCACAATAAAGGAAACAAATCAAAAAAGTGAAAAGACAATTTCCAGAATGGGAAAAAAAATTGTAAATCATGTATTTGATAAAAGATTAATATCCAAAACATGTAAAGAACTTAACTCTATAACAAGAAAACAAATAACCCTATTTAAAAATGGGCTAAAAGCCAGGCGTGGTGACTCATGCCTGTAATCCCAGCACTTTGGGAGGCCAAGGCAGGTGGATCACGAGGCCAAGAGACTGAGACCATCCTGGCCAACATGGTGAAATCCCGTCTCTACTAAAATACAAAAATCAGCTGGGCGTGGTGGCAGGTGCCTGTAGTCCCAGCTGCTCAGGAGGCTGAGTCAGGAGAATTGCTTGAAGCCGGGAGGAAGAGGTTGCAGTGAGCCAAGATTGGGCCACTGCACTCCAGCCTGGCACCTGGCAAAGGAGTGAGACTCTGTCTAAGAAAAAAAAAAATGGGCTAAATACCTGAATAAGTATTTCTCAAAATAAGACATTTGAATGGCCAAAAATTATATGAAAAACTGCTCCATATCACTAATAATCAGAGGAATAAAATTTAAACCACAATGAGATACAACCTCAGACCTGTTAAGATAGATTTTAACAAAATATGAAAGATAAATATTGACAAGGCTATGGAGAAAGAGAACCCTTGCATACTGTTGATGGTAATGTCAATTATGAAAAAAATATGGAAATTTCTCAAAAATTAACAATTGAACTATCGTATAATTCAACAATTCTACTTCTGGATATATATCCAAGGGAAATGAAATGAGGGTGTGCAAGAGACATCTGTACCTCCATGTTCATTGCATCACTATTTATAATAGCCAAGGTATGGAATCAACCTAAGTGTCCATCAGTGGGTGCATGGATAAAATATGTGGTATATATACAAATGAGATACTCTTCAGCCTTAAAATGGAAGGAATTTATGTGTATTCATTTGTAATAACATCAATAAACAGAGGACATCATGTTAGTTAGAATATGCCCAGCACAGAAAGACTTCATGATCTCACTTACATGTGGAATCTAAAAAAGATGATCTCGTAGAAGCGGAGTAGAGTGATGGTTACCAAGGGCTAAAGAGTTTGGCGGGTTTAGGAGATGTTGTTCAAAGGATACAAAATTTCAATTAATTAAGAAGTCTATTGTACAACATAGTGATTATGGTTAATAAAATATATTCTTGAAAATCTCTGAGCAGGTTTTAAGTGTTATCTCTACAAAAAATTGTAAGTATGTTAGATAATGCATATGTTAATTAACTCAATTTAGTATTCCACATTGTTTATATATTTCAATACATCATGGTTTACATAATAAATATATATAATTTTATAATTAATTAAAAATTAATGAGTTTTAAAAATATTCTGTTGGGGCATAATGAGAGCCTCTCTACATATAAACATCAATATTCGAATATTGATTTTATTTGTATGTTTTCTTGTTTTTGAGGTTGAAAGTCTCATGTCTTCATCGATGTAGTGTGCAACTGGGACATCAGGAATAGTCGTAGTAATTACTATTAATTACTAAATACTAATTTGCATTGACTAAACTATAAAAGGACAGGACAAGAAAGTTGGAGAATATATAAGAAAACATGTATTTTAAATATTCAAATTTTATTTCACCGTTAATACTCAGACTTCTAAATATATAACTCAGAAAAGTTACAGAATACATCATTTTGCGCAATCTGACAATAATCAATTTTCTTAGTTGCCTTTCTAAAATAGGTATGACTTAGTTACAGAAAAGTAAAAGGAACATTTAACTGTTTGTCTAGATGTACACACACACACGTGCACTCACACACACACACACACACACATAAATATATGTATACATATATGAAGAAAATTCCATTTTGGAGGAAAATTAAGTATTTGAGGAAATGATAACCCATACTTAAGAAATAAAAAAGTTTTCTTAAAATCATACTTCAGTCAAAAAATTAATTTCGTTTTTTAAATATGGTCCATCATCTCTTCAACTACCTAATTTCCCCCCAAAATGGAATTTTTCAATAATTAACATATGTGTAAATGTATTTGTGTGTGTTTGCATGTGTAGTGTGTGTGTGTATACTTAGATAGATAAATGTTCCTTTTACTTTTCTGTTACTAAGTCATACCTATTTTAGAAAGGCAACTAAGAAAATTAATTTTCAATAGATTGCCCAAATAATGTATTCTATAACTTTTCTGAGTTATATCTTTAGTAGTCTGAGAATTGACCAAGTATGCTAAATATTGTTAGCACAGGTATTGAGTAAAAAATTTTATTGTTTCAAAATGAAGATACATTGGTTTTCTCTTCTACTTTTTTGTTGAGAATTAACATGACTAAAATATATCATATGATTTTATTCAACTTGTCTGACGCATTAGTAGTGGTTGAGAAATCAGCCTGAGAGCAGGATTAAATTGCCTGATTAGACCCCACTGGAAGAAAAACATGTTTGACTATCTGAGTTCCCAGGAAGCAGGTTCTGAGAATTTAGTACTCAGAATGTTTACTAGGAAGGGTTTTGAGGATGAATAACTTAGGAAGGAAGGTGAAGATAGGATGGAACAAAGGGAGAAACTGAGTTATGATAAATTTCCAATCACTGTGGAAAGGGTGAAGGCTGAAATAACCTCCAGGAGTTGTCCCATCTTGCCTCATGTGGCTGTGCCCTTATACCCAACCTTTATCAGGCATCGGACTTGGTCTGTCCCTGAAAGAGCTTTACCTTGGGCAAGGTGGCTTTCTATTTGCTACTGAGAAATGAAGGCTGTCCACTAACATCATTCCCAGTATTGGAGCCAATTCTTCCCATGAAAGGCAGGTTTGTGAAGATCCTGGACAACAAAATAAAAATATTTTTGTGAAGTTGTTTTGTTTTAATTTGGTTTTGTTTGTTTTTCAATTTTACCTCATTCCTACTGCAGTAAAATCACAATGTGAGATCTGCCCCTTTCTCTCTCTCTCCCTCTTTTTTTTAAATAGGGTCAGGCTCTGTCGTCCCAGCTGGTGTATGCACAGGGCTCACTGCAGCATCGACCTCCAAGACCCAAGTGATTCTCCTCCCTCAACCTCCTGAGTAGCTGAGACCACAGGCACACAGCACGTTGCCCAGATGTATTTATTTTACTTATTTTTATTTTTTGTTGAGACGGGTTTTCACTGTATTGCCCAGGCTAGGCTCAAACTCCTGGGCTCAAGCAATCTTCCCACCTCAGTCTCCCAAAGAAATGAAATTACAGGCGTGAGCTTTCGCACCCAGCCATGGTTAAATATTCTTAACAAATATTTAAGCACTGAATACAGTATTGCTAACTAAAGGCATAATGTTGCACAGCATATCTCTAGAACTTACTCATCTTGTATAACTGAAAGTTTACACCCATTGAACAGCAGCTTCTCACTCCTCATTTCCCCATGTGCCCAGACCCTGGCAACCATCATTCTAACTTCCCGCTTGGAATCATGCAAGTTTGTTGTTCTGTAACTGGCTTATTCCACTTAGCATAATGTCCTCCAGATTCATCCTTCTTGTTGCGTGTGGCAGGATTTCATTAGTTTTGAAGCTGAATAATATTTTTTTGTATATTATACAACGTTCTCTTTATTCATTTGTCAATGGGCATTTAGTGTATAATCATATATTGACTATTGTAAACAGTGTGCAAAGAACACAGGAATACCAATATTTCCTTGAGAGAGTCATTCCATTTCCTTTGGATATATACTCAGAAGTAGAATTGCTGGATCACATGCTAGTTCTATTTTTAACTTTTGGAGGAATCTCCACACTATTTTTTCATAATGGCTGAACCATGTTTACATTTCTACCAATAACCAATAGTATAACAGTGTTCTAATTTCTTCACATTGTTGTTAGCATATATCCTTTGTCTTTTTGATAATAGCTATTCTAACAGGTATAATAAGTTCAGATCTCATGGTAGCTTTGATTTTCATTTCCTTGATTATTAGTGATTTGGAATTTCCTTCTATATACTGTTGTCCATGTGTATGTCCTCTTTGGAGATGCCTATCTATGTTTTTGTCCCCATTTTCTAACCAGGTTATTTGTTTATTTGCTATTAAATTGTTTGAGTTCCTTAATATTTTTATTACTAACCCCTTACCAGATGTATAATTTCCAAATCTATTCTCTCAATTCCTAGATTGTCACCTTGCTTGCTTATTTTCTTTTCTGTGGAGATCTTTTTTTGTTTCTGTAATCCCATCTGTCTATTTTTACTTTTGTTGCTTGTGCTTTTGACGTCGTATTCAATAAATCATTACTAAAACAAATGTCATGAGGCTTTTCCCCCATGTTTTATTCTAGGAGTTTATAGTTTCAGGTCTTACTTTTAAATCTTTAATTTATTTGGAGTTTTTTTATGTGTGCATACGTTGTGTGTACAATGTAAAGACAGGGTACAATTTCATTCTTTTGCATGTAGTATCCATTTTTCCCAGTACCATTTATTGGAGAGTGGATATTATACCCTAATCAAGTGGGATTTATCCCTGCGATATAAGCATGGTTCAACATATGTAAATCAATTAATATGATATACCACATTAGCAGAATGAAGGATAAAATTCATATGATTCTCTCAATAGATGCAGAAAAGCATTTGACAAAATCTAACATATTTTCATGATAAAAACTCTCAATAAACAAGAATAGAAGGAATTTACCTGTGGGAAATTCTTGTTTATTAGGAATTTTTATTCTTTCTATTCTTGTTTATTAAGAGTTTTTATCATGAAAATATGTTGGATTTTTCATAAGTGGCCTTTATACTCAATGGTGAAAACCTGAAAACTTTTCTTCAATATAAAGAATAAAACAATGATGCCTATTTTGCTACATCTATCCAACATACTACTAGAAATCTTACTTGGAGCAATTCAGCAAAGGAAAAGAAATATAAAGATTCCAAATCAGAAAGGAAGAAGTAAAATTATCTTAGTTTATAGATGACATAATCTTACATTTAAAAAATCCTAAAGAATTCTCACATACAAACACAAACTGTAGAATTGACAAACAAATTCAGTAAAGTTGCAAGATACAAAATCAACATGCAAATATCAGTTGTATTTTTACATACTAATAATGAACTATCTGAAACTGAAATTAAGAAAAACAATCCAACTTACCGTAACATTGAAAATAATGAAATACTTAGAAATGAACTAACTCAAGGTGAAAAACTTAAACACAGAAGACTACAAAACATTGATGAAAGAGTTCAAGACACACGTAAATAGAAAGACAACCTGTGTTTATGATTTGGAGTGATTGCCATTATTAAAATGATCATACTACTCAAAGCTATCCATAGATTCAATTCAATTCCTATAAAAATCCCATGGCATGTTTTATAGAAATAAAAAGCAATCATAAAATTTAAAATTTATATGGAACTATAAATAAACCTCTAATAGGCAAAGTAATCTAAAGAAAGAACAAAGCTGAAAGCATCACACTTCTTAATGTCAAAACATATAATCTTCAGTAATTAACACTATATGATAATTGGCATAAACATGAACATGCAGACCAATAGAACAGAACAGAAAGCCCAGAAGTAAACCTATGAATATATGGTCAATAGATCTTTAACAAAGATGCCAAGAGCACACAATGGGGAAAATATAGTCTCTTCAAACAAATGGTGTTGAAAAAACCAGATGTCCAGGTGTAAAGTAATATAACCATTTCCATGCTGCATCAAGTTGGTCATTTTATTAAAAAAATTACTGTAATTTGCATAGATATCAATGACATTTACCTCTTATGCAGTGTGACAATGTCTATTTTTCACAGTTGTTTGATGATGATTTTTTAAGCTGAAAATGTAGCAATTTGTCGTGGTAATCCATTTCCAAATATTCTAGCAAATTGTAGATGTCGAAGAGACTGTCTTAAAGAATTTCAGAGCTGAGTTGTCTTTTCCCTAACGCTAGCAATGACCATTTCAACTCCGATGCCTAGAGTTATGATGTTCACTTGCTCACAATTTACTCCATTCTCCTGCATACTTCTCACTCACAACACAATTGATGCTTACATTTCCTCTACCATCCCCCAAGGCTCTACTCTCTCCATGACTGGGTACAGATCTGGTACTGAGGAACTTCTACATTGTTTCAAAAGTCTGTGGAAATTCTATCTGAGCAACTAGAACATTATTTCCATTAGGAATCATGTGTCTTTTACTTCTTCCATCCTCCCTAATGCTCACTTAATCATTGACTTTCAATTGTATGTAATATAATGATAAACTGAATATGAAAAAATTACGATCTTCAAATAAAATCCTAGGCCTATGTCTACCACCAAGTGTAAAATTTGCCATTTCTGATTGTATAAATATGTCTTAACCTTAAAGAATCAAGGGCTCCAGGGGATCCGTAAGTTTTGGTATTGAGAAGAGTCAAGAAAGGCATATCTCATTAAGGGCCCAGTGAAAAGGTGAGAGCATCATTATCATATTGAAAATTTAGAACCTAATGTAAAGTTGAATTTTAAAAACAGAGTCATGGCTGGGCGCGGGAGCTCACACCTGTAATCCCAGCACTTTGGAAGGCCAAGGCAGGGGGATTGCTTGGGCCTGGGAGGCAGGGGTTGCAGTGAGCCATGATTGATCATGCCACTACACTCCAGCCTTGGCAACAGAGTGAGATGCT
>NW_016107382.1:5976349-5994682 GCF_001604975.1 Cebus imitator | reverse complement strand
AGAGAGAGAGAGAGAAAGAAAGAAAGAAAGAGACAGGGAAGGAGGGAGGAAAAGAAAGGAAGGACGGAAAGAGGTAGGGGAGAGCAAAAGAAGGAAGGAAGGAAAGAAGGAAGGAAGGAAGGAAGGAAGGAAGGAAGGAAGGAAGGAAGGAAGGAAGGACGGACCAGGGTCAAGAGTTTGAAGGTAAATAATGAAACCAGGTTTTCAGAGGCAATGGATCATTTAAACCTAGGATTTAGACAAGACACGACCCAAAATAATGTCTGTAAAGAACAACCATAGTATAATGATACTACAGTCCTAAAACTTAACAGCTCAAAACATGCCATTTTGGTGACTGCAAAATTCTATATTCAGCCATTTTTCAGTACAAATTAGTTCTATATTTTTCTATGAGAAATTCAACGATTATGCTTGTGAGGTGGAACTAATATTACTAAATGTCTTCCATATGCTTAACACTTTATACATGGCATTTCAATGAATTATTTCATTAGCTTTATGGCATAGGGTTTATTAACTCAATTTTAAAGAGAAAAAAACAGATTCAGGGAGGTAAAGCAATTTACCAACACTAAGAAGATCGGCAATGAAAACTTTGACCAACTCGAAAGTACACATCATTTCCATTACCGTAGGGTGTCTATCTATGAAGGATATTATCTCAAAGGACAAAGTATATTGATCTTTGTTTATTGCCAGGCAGATACCCACCCACACAAGTCATGGGTGCTTCAGGTCCCATGTCTCAATGTGTATGTGTTTGTTTATTTATTCTAATCTGAGACTGAAATACTAATTTCTATTTTTTTGCTTTGGAATGCCTCTTCTCAGCATTGGTGTTGTGTGTCCTGCACAGTGCACTGTGTTACAGGGTGCCTGATGCTTCTTGACTCTTCAGGCATATATAAAAATGAGAACAATAAGTATGGCCAAACAAATAATTAATGTTAAAACAAACCATTATGAGACTTAATATGACCTGAATATACTGGACAACAGTTTAAACAAATATTTTTAGAAGAACCAAGAGCAAGCTGGGCAGCCACCTCTTCTAACTCCTTCTTTCATGTTAGCGCCTTTTATTGTCCCCCAGCTTATTTTGTATTCAGCTATAAAGTCACAGGTATTCAGCCATTATCTAGGTATTCCCCAGCCCCTGAATTGCCTTAGAGATGCCTGTTAGATCTGTCATAACATGAACACAGATAGAATGTAGGTAATAAATCGAGATTGAAATTGGTTAAAAATAGCACTCTTGTGCTGCAATAATGTCAGCTCATGTCTTTCTCAGCAACTATAGATTACAATTCCCTGAAAATACAATAAAAAATTAATGTCATTCTGTAGAAACTTTGGGAAATGGCTAAATCTTCACAAAGCAAATGTTTCTAAAGAAACCCTGTGGGCACAGTCAGCCTTATAGAAAAGAAAACAATTTGATCCAGATTCTTTTTATAGATGCTCACCATAGGAAAGGGATTATTCCTGCTACCACATGCTCACCTGGGATCAGAGAAGACTAGAATTTGCTAACAGGCTCTGTTACAGATGGATATATTTCTTTCCTGCATTTTTACAATGAGACTGTTTTTATATGGTGGAAATACTCCAAATGTAAACAAAGAAAAATTAAGCTGAAAACTGATAATGCTAAGTTTAGGGCTTGTGGAAAATATCAGCTAGTGAAGAACAGCTGCCAGAATAAGACACTTGTGCTCATAGAGATGATTTTTCTTACAAATTTGAAAGAAATTATAATGATGAATCATAAGCCATGCTATAAATAAATTATGACCGCAAATTGCCAGATACAGAAATATTCTCATTAAACTCCATTGTCTTTGAAGGCAAAATTGCCTCATTTATTATTTCAGTAGACTGAAGCCAATTTAGAACAATTAAAGCCTGAATTATCAAACATGCTTGATATGCACTGAAAATACATTAGTAGAGAAACAGGTGCTGTTTCAATCTAATATGATCAATCACTATCTACTATAAGAAGCATGCCACTTTATTGTGGAAGAAATTTAGAGTGTCTCATTGAATGAATGCCAATTTCCAATCAGCCAAGGACAATGTGGGATCAGTCTATGCCAACTAGTTCATGCAATCATTTATTAATTAATTCATTTATTCAATCAATCTTTCTACATGTGTATACAGATTACATGCCAGGCAACTGGTCAAGCATGGTGGAAAACCAAAAAGATTAGAGAAACATTGTAATTTAAACTCATGCGTATTCTCCAGGAGAGCAGAAATGGCATTTAAACTCATGTGTATTCTCTAGGAGAGTAGAAATGGTACTCCAATAAAGGCAATGTAAGGGTGAAATTGAGTTGCACATGTAGTGTCTAGAATTTGGTAGGAAGAAAACTATATTCTGATTGGAGAGGACAGGGAAATCTATGAGACATTAACATGAGGTTAACTGGCATCCGATAACTATATGATTACTACATATAGATATTAAGGAAGAAAACTTCATGTGGAATAAAGAGTGAGACACTGGGCAAAGAGGGTGTAATAGTGAAGAGTTTAGAGCAGATGGAGCATTAAAGAAAGTTGTGGTAGATAAGGCTAAAAAAATCAGAGCAAGATTGGAAGTTCGTCTAACAAGATTGTCTAGCAATATCCTTTGTCTCTTCTGACTTTGGTTACTTGAAACTTCTCTCATATTGGTACTATTCACTTATGCCAGAAATGTCTCATTTAAATTACACATTTCAGGAAATTATATTTTTAAACATTTTATTATATATTTTCTATATTATTAATATTTATTCATATGATATTCTGCCTCTGACATTCTCCAGATTTACTTTGCCATTTTTCTTAGACTGACATCTAAGTACACTAATTTTCAGATTTACATTACAAAACATTTACATTAATTTTATGCCAAAAATTAGAAAAATTAAATGAGATAGGTAACATAGAAATAGGCACAGTACACACAAAACTGACACAAGTAGAAATAAAAAGGCTTAATAATTCTAGAACCATTTAAGAAGTTTTAGTATGTATAACCAAACAAATAAAACAATTCACAAATGCACCTCCTGGTCAGATGTTTTATCAGTAAGTTCTATCAAACTTTCAAAGAATAAATGTTTTTCACAATATGTTAAAATATGTCAGAGAAAAAGAAAATTGCAAAGATTTTGTAATTTATTATATGAACTCAACCCAATCTTAATCAAAACCTGATAAGAACAATATAAGAAAAACATATGCCAGCAAATGCAGCAGTATATGCAAATATGTTACATCATGTTCAGTTGTGTTTATCACAGATATTTGAGGTTGATATCGTGTTCTACATTGAATAAATGAAATGTATTGCATTAACAAATTAATGAGAAAAATATCATATTGAAAAGTTATATAGTAAAATTCATAATCCATTCATAATACAATTTCCTGATAAACTGGAAATGCCATTTAACTTCCTCAATCTGATAAAGGCATGCACAAAATCTTACAGCAAAAATAAAAATTAAATGTTGGATTATTTTCTTTCTTAGAGTTAGGTATAAGTCAAGTATTTTTGCTTTTACCATTTCTGTTTAACATGTTACTGAAGAACTGAGATTTTCTAATATGCACAAAAAAAGATTGACAAGAAATAAAAAATTCTGTAATTGTGTAAGTAGTATTTCAAAAGAAGATATATATATATATATATACACATATATATATATACATACATACATGTGTACTTTATCAGGCATGCAAGATTTTATATTCATATCTAAAACTTAACTGGCCTAATGATTTAGAAATAAAAGGAAAATCACCATTTAAGATAGCAGAAAAATATCATGTATCTAGAAATAATGAAACATTTACATTAAATATATATACTTTGTTGACATAGAAGATATCAATAAATGGGGAATTATGCTATGTCAACGAATTAACGTATTCAATGTTTAATGGGATGAGACATTTTTTTCAAATTGCTTTATAATCACAGAATCTGTGAAATGTGAAGAGTTGGTGGTGGTGGGGATTTATACATTTATAGGGAATTCAGAGGACAAGATAGATAGAAGTCCTGCATGAAGTCCTGCTCGAAGTCCAGTAGAAAAGAGAATCTGAAGAGAAAACTTAATTACTAATGCTCAATTGGGAGTGTGATTTTCAGGGGAAAAAATAAGGAAATAAAGATTTGAAGCAGAAAAATAAAAGGGGAGCAATTATATTATGTTGCATTCTCAAGATGTCCACCGCTTCACAAGGAGACAGTCACTTGGCCACACAGGATGTTTGAAGAGGTTGTAAAGAAACACTACACCTCAGAAGTCCATGCAAGATTGCAATGGAGAAGGACTTCATCAGCTGAGTCCCATCTCTGATGTGTTATTGACCAAGTTTGGTGTTATAATGAGTTACCCTGGCCTCTTTGGCAGCTGATGGGAAAGTCTTACTTCATATCTTGTCACACTGCACTCACACCAAAATGAAGAATAGTGGAAGAAGCCAGGGACTCCAGGTGTTGATCTTAGTGAAGAACGTAGCTGGCTCTCACAGGGTCTGTCTACTGCTTTGGAGTCAGGCTGGAACAAGCATCTCAGTGCCCAGGAGACAGGTGTACCTGATAGAATCCAAGGTAGCATTGAAGATGCTTATAACAAAGTGGGAACGTTTTACCAGATAGCAAGATTTAATATTGAGCTCTAGTGGTTACCATCCAATGGCATTGGGAGAGAAAGTAGGCCAAAGGAACAAAACAGAAGGCCCTGAAGTAAAACCAGGCATATATTGGAATTATTTACGACAGACAATTCTGTAGTATTGGCAATGCTCATTGTATTGATATTGGTATCAGTTACAATACTATTGATTTTACTTGTTACACTCTATCTGTAAAATTGATTTTACTTGGTAAATTGTGTTTGCATACTATAATCAGTAAAAAATTAATATGAAATAAATGCAACTGTTTCTGTCAAACATATACATTGTCTTTCTACTTCCAAATTTAAAAAATAAATTTGTCTATACTTTAAAAATATCCTTCAGGGATTTTTATTAGGTTTGCTTTGAATCTATAGGTCAGCGTAGAAAAAACAAAAGCAAGTCTTCCAATTCATGAACCCATTTCTTTCTTTCCATTTATTTGGGTTGTTTTTGATTTCTTTCTTAGGTGTTTTACATTTTTCACAATACAGATTCTATAAATATATTATTCAACATGTGCTTCAGTATTTCACCTTCTGATGTCACTGTAAATATTATTATTTTATAATTTTAAATTTCAAATGTTCATTGCTAGTATGTAGATATGTAATTGATGTCTGTAAATTAAACTTGCATCCTGTCACCATGCTAAACTCACTTATTAATTCTAGGAACTTCTTTTGCAAATACTATGTCATTTTTCTAAGTATGCAATCACACACTTCGTGAATAGAGACAGATTTATTTTTTCTGTTCTCATTTGTTTTCCAACAATCCCCGGGAAAACATAATTTTTATTATTTTAAGTTCAAATGTGTTGGTTTCAGCATTAGATTAAAAGAAACTAAAAATATCTTTTAAAGATTATCTTAAGAGTATTTAATTTATCACAAATACCAGGTGCTATACCTCTAAGTACAGTATCACCTCTAAGCCTGTTATCTCGGACCCTCTATGACAATCTAGGTAACACAATTCTCCAGTACTTAATTTCCTGGACTGGCTAGCAGCTCATCTTTGCTTGTATGCCATATCATCTTGATAGTTTTCACTATTTTTTATTTTTAACTTGCCCACTATCTTTTATCCTCACTATATAGATGGTGACCAACCACCGTTTTCCCAGACAATTCTTGTTTTATCCTTGATAGTCCTAAGTCTTTGAAAACAAAACAAAACAAAACAAACAAACCTCAGTCCCACACAAACTGGGACTTTGGTCATCCTTGAAATAGAATAATATGTATCTTAAGAAAATACTGTTCCTGCTATGAAAAATCACATCTAATATTTCTAGAAATACTATTGCAAACATTTTAAAGTGTAGTGAATATGAAACACTGCTCATCAGTCTTAACTGTTTTAACACTTTAAAATCAGATTTCAACTATTTTAGAGGTCTCCCTCTGTAATTTGGATATATTACCACATTTAAACATCATTTCTATAAACACTTTAGATAAAACAAAAATATTATCATTTATATGACAACCTTATTTATATACAAACACAAATATTTAGTGCATCCTTCACCTGGTAATATGGAAAATTTTCATTTTTCTTCACAAAAACCTCTGTACACTGCCCTGGAAATAGCTACACAAGTTATCATAGAAAGAGCTGGCATTCAGACAAATGTACCTGCCATTTATCACATGTCATTGAGAAATGAGCTTCATTAAACCCTACTGACTTTGCCTTCTGATATGTTCCATCATGTTTACCTCCTTCTTCCTGCTGTGAGAAACAACTAAACAGTATGTTCACTTTTAAGGCTCCCAGAACACTCAGCAAGAAGTAGAAATCTAAGGTCTTCTGTAGTACTAATTTTGATTTATGTAATGGAGAGAGATTTTTTTAATACTAGATTAACTACTTCTCACTACAGGGTGTAGAAGATGCCTTTGTTCAGAAATGACATTATCAACTATGACAAGAAATAGGGAAAAGATTCTATAAACGATTCAGTGGAATATGTGATAATATAAAAATAAGGTAATAATATATTACTAAGTGAAAAAAAAACAGATTATAAAACAATATATAAATTGTGTTCTTGCTTTTTAAAGTGTACTAAGTCTGGGAGAAAATTCACCTAAATGTTGGGTGATGTGATATAACTGGAGATTTTTACTAACTTTATTTTGCTTCTCTATTTTAAAATGTTCTGTAATTCATATACATTTTATGTAAAAATCACTCAACTAACCAAATTATAAAAATTACTAGTTTCTGCATATTTGTATGACTAATATAAAAGCAATATTGTGTCATCTAAATTTCACCGGACAGCCAACCCAGTGACTAACAAGTTCTGGCTGTAGCACTTACTATGTAACAATGTATTCAACCTTCATCAGCCTTAGATTTTTCCTTTGCAGAATGGAATCAAAATGTCTCATATGGCTTCTGGAAATATGAAACGAGATTATATTCACAAAGATACTTCAAAAACTTAGCTGATATATAAATATCCAATTGTGTTTTAAAATAATAGTTATGCTAGCCTGGGCACTGTGGCTCACTCCTGTAATCTCAGCAGTTTGGGAGGCCGAGGCAGGTGGATCATTTGAGGTCAGGGGTTCGAGAGCAGCCTGATGACACATACCTGTAATCCCAGCTACAGAGACTGAGGCAGGAGAACCCCTTAAGCCCTGGAGGCAGAGGTTGCATTAAGCCAAGATTCGCCATCTTTGCCTGGGTGACAGAGTAAGACTCCATCTCAATAAATAAATAAATAGAAAAAAATTAATAATACTGTGATTTTACAGTTTTTAAGCTCTAGTTAATGTTCTTAGGCTAAGATTTTAAGCTTACTGCTGGTTGGTTTACGTATTTGAAAGAAAAAAATTAAACTATGTTAAAATACAGAAAATTTTATATAAACTGTCTTTAGTCAGATCCTTAGTGGATCGTAATATGTTCTCTATAACATGTAATTGTATGCTTTTTGAAAAATGTAAGTGATATTTTCAAATAATTATTTTTCCTAGCATTAATACATTTTCTATATTGATTATATAAGTAAATAAATGTCTCTAAGATCTATATGGTTTTTAAACAAAAATCAGATCAATTTAGAAATTTTTATACAACAGGTTAGAAAAAAAGTCTAGAAATTTGATATATATTCTCCAAGTTTTAAAAACTTATTGTCTTAAAAGCCAACTATACAATTTTCCCACATTTGTGTTCTTTGGAACTACTGGTAGAGATTGAGATAGCTGTGTCATTTGTCTAATGTTTATGTGTTCAGCTCTGAGTGGAGATGCAATGCAGATTTGGTTCATAAATATTTAGGAAAACTGTTTTTGAGAATTTGATCATGAGAACACTGAATACCTAAATATTTTAAATTCAGGTTGAGTCCACTGCTTATAGCCATAATGTCTTCACCTTGTGTCTATTTCAGCTTGTAATATTCTACATTTATAGCAAAAATTTTATCTTTCTCTGGTCTTATATTTAGATTTCCCTAGTTATTTAATTGGTCACTAACATGTGTTTGCATTCACAGACCCAAAGTATTTTACTAAGTGTGAGAACATAAAGTAACAGAATATTAGGTATCTGCCATTAATAAGTCACAACTCTATAAAACTGTTAGATTTCCCCATATAGTTAAGGGGAAAATATCCCAGAGCTTTTCTTTTCTTTTCTTTTCTTTTTTTGGCAGTCTATTGTTATCAATTCAGTACTTTGTAAAACTTCAGGCCTCATCTTCTCTCCCATTATTCACCTTTCTACAGAATACACATATAGCCCTGGTTGTGTTAGGTCTGATTTAGGTTCTCCACTTACTCATCTGGCACTAATTCTAAATCCCTTATGCAGAAGAAAGCTGTGCCAAATAGAGGTATTGGAAGATGCTAAAGTCCCAAGAAGAGTTTAAATGTGGTCTGTAAGCCTCGTTCACTAAAGGCAATTTTTAGCAGTATTTTCTTAGATCTCCACCAATTAACAAATATTGAGGGCTGTGTTGTCTTGTGTCTTGATGTTTATACAAATGTAAATCAGCTCAATAACTGAAGTGAACTCTTTCCACGTTGTAAAGAGTTCTTTCTGATTAAGGTCATATTACTAACACAAGGTAAAGGAATACACGTCAGATTTCTTTGGGGCAAACAGTAAAGTGTTTCCCCCAACTACCTCTATCTCTTAATATTTAGCAGAATTTTTATGATACAAAGTACATTTACACACTGTCCTGAAATCCTTCACCTGCACTAATTTTTACCCTTTGGTAATGCGCCATTTGATTCTCTGTCATGCTTAAAATAGAATTGCAATGAAAAGGAACAAACATGGTCAGAGTTAATGAGCTACTACTTGGGTATTTAGCATAAAGAGACTTCAAGACTTAAGGGAATAAAATAAAATACACATAAAAACTTTTAATAGCAACATAATTTTACTTGTTCACAAATATTTTCTTGTTCATAGAAAGTTTTTTGGATGCCACATTATTGCTTCTTTGAAAATAAAACCCTTTCTCTTTTTCCTGGACCTGTCTCATAGTCTATTTCCTTGCAGTACTATGTGTTCACCCCTCTTCATATTGGAATGTATGTCTTTCAGTAACATCAATAGAATACATATACAAGGCTCATTATAGATCCAGAAAGTAAAAAATATCAACATTCACAGCTGTATTTCCTGTGCCTAGAACAATGCCTGGCACCTAGCTGAATAATGGACTAATCACAATGCATTTGACTTGAAAAATCAAATATCACCTCTTGTACTTGAGTGATATTACATAAATCATTCAAATTCAATAAATGTATTTTCTGTGAAAGTGAAGCTTACAAATATCTTGTATGTTTAGTTTTTCATCAACATGTGCTCATACTTTTTATTGTAATTTTTAATTTAAGTGTTCCCTTGGGTTGTGCCTGCTCGGCTTTATTCATTGCCTGTTCCACTGGAAATATTGGGTTTTATGAATTAATCATATTATTCATAAAGTTTTGCATAGTTTTAATAGATTCTTCTAAAATCAGTACAGTTTCCTTTTGCAATTCAACTCTCAAGTCTGACCTACTCTATCTAAAAAAATCCTTTCTGAGTGCCCCATTCAAAATCACTTTTCTAAGCTATTTTGGCAAAATCTTATCACTCCATGGAATAAGTAGGCAAGTCAGGGACATTTTTCTCACTGTTAAACCTTCGCGATGAGGGCTTATACATAATATTAATAATCTCTTTGCAAAGAAAGACCTCGATATAAAATGAACAGTTTTTAAATATAAATTAAATTTGTTTAAAACTTTAAAAATAGTTAAAATATTAATCTTTTGTCAGCTTTATAAATCATTATTTAATCATTTAACTCACAGAATTTGTGCAAATTTGGCTAACACTATGTCCTACGCATTTTATAAAATACAAAACATGCATGTATCAGAATTATTTGAACCATGTGTAAACAATGGAAAAATCCCCTTTCAACTGTTAGAGGCTGGTATCTTCTGTGTTCTACACAAAGGCAGCCAGGTCTTAAGACCCAGGTCCAGGAAATAATCACGTCTTTACTGACCCCTGAGTTTCAATGTCTAAAAATGTACCCTTTGAGACTCTTAGTTAACAGTTTCTATGACATTCATCTTTTACTCCTGATAGGGATAAGTTATAACATGCAATAAAGTCTGTGTTACATGCCATAGGTATACACAGATCTCATGGTATCTGTAGGGAACCAGACCTAATCACCTGTGGGTACCCCGAGTTCAGTGGGACAAAAAAATGAGAAAAAAGATTAAAAAAGAAAGTGGGACCAGGGGGCCATCACTTTATTACTTTGGAGGAGACAGTGAAGGCCCCAAACTCTGATGATCCACACTATTTATTGATTACAATCACTTTGATCTACAGGGTAGGGGTGGAGTGATGGTGGGGAGAGGGTGACGTGATGGTGGAGTGAATCAGTGAGCCAGAGCTGAATCAGTGAGCTGGAACAGGTGTGTCATCCTAAGATTTGATTACAGCGGCAGTTTGGGAGTTTCACAAAACAAGAACATGTGGTTATCTTTAGCTTATTATCTATGTACAGCTGGTGGAGCGCGGACCTCACAAGAAGCCTACAAGTCTGGCTACATCATAGTGCTACGAAGGGGTTTTAAGTCCTTGAGCACAGTGTTTATGGTAACAGAGCCTGGGTCACCCTGCACTGGAACATGAGGCATGGAGAGGCCTTCCTCCTCAGAGGCCTCCTGCAGCCTTCTGCAGTTTTTTGTTCCTTGTTTATGTGTTACTCATAACCAATTTATGTAGGCACTCTGCAAGTCCTTTCTCCTTTGCTGCTTTTCCCAACAGGTATCTTTTCATATTTTCTTGTAGAGAGAGAGACCAGGAAGATAAAGAATATTTATACATGATGGGATTTAAAGAATGCCAATAAAAGGCCAAAGCATCCATGGAAGGAAAAGCTTAAGTCTAATGGGCAATATCATAGAGTCACCTGAGCCTAGCAATGAAGAACAGGCCTGGAAATGATTAATGAACATTGTAGGAGGTATGCCAGAAGAATCTCAAGTTTAGAAGGAGGAAGTGGTGCAAATAAAATCACAGAGGTGTGAAAGAATCACAGACCACATTTAAAAAAAAAAAAAAAAAAAAAAAACAAGCTGTCCAATTTAAAGAAAACAGCACAGGAGAAGTTGAAAAATAAAGTAACCAAATCATATTCAACAGTGTGTGTCTTCTGTAAATCAGAAGAAAAAATAACTGTTTGGGTATTGCATATAAGTATCTCTTTACTAAGACATCCACAAGTTAATGCAAGAAATGTTGTGAAGGGGAAAAAAAAGGCCTGTATAAGAAACAGGTCAGAAGATTGCACTGTATTTGGAAAAGCCTTCATTCATAAGCCTATTTGGAAAGTTTCATTCAGCTTGAAGTAAGAGACAAGGTGGAAAGCAACAAAGACTGGAAGGTATGAAAACAAGCTTGTGCACTGCCAGAGAGTGAAGACATGTATGTAAATGCCGAAAGGGGTTAAAACAGAGGAAGACTGGATATGTTAGAATAATTGCACCAATTCTGTACATACTCAACCATCCAGTATAATCAGAAGTACAGAAATAGGATTATATCAGGAAAAATCATTTGCAAATGACAGTACGCAAGAAGCATCCTGTCACTTGTATAAATAAGGTTTGTCAGTTTCAAACATTGATTCCTCTGACAGATTATTAAATAAACCAACAAATAATACAATTAAAGACAAAAGAGGACATAATATGTTTAATAGTATATAAAATAGCTATTGGCAAAAATGAAAGTGCAACTCAACTAATTAAATGCAGGTACAATTACCCTAAATCCCCTACTAGATGAAAGAATAGATAATTTTCAGGTCAGAATGGCATTAAGATAAAACCCCGGCCCAACTATACATACCAGAGCCGTATTCATAAGCACGATGCCTGACTCTCAGTTTTCCAAACCTAGTTTTTTCTAAAACTAGTGAACAGGAGTGTCAGTGAGTTAGAGAAGTTCTTCCCTATGCTATCATTACATAAATTTATGTAAAACTGCTCTTTGCATGAACTAAATTACTAAAAGAGAAAAATCTCAGAATGCCACAATTAAGAATAAAATTCTAAAAGTACATATACTATAAAATGTTCAATCAATATAAAATGAAAATTAAACATTTTTACATATGTAAATATGTGTCCAACTTTGTAAAAATTTGAGGTTTATGGTGGGGACTTATTTAAACACTGAAAATTAGAAAAGGAAAAATATCTTTATCTGCAGGAACTTGTTCAGCTTTACTGGTATTTAATTTTCAAATTATGCTAACAATAGAATCTACCTATAAACCACTAAAGCATTAATACTATCACTATCACTAAAGAAGGGAAAAGAAAAGGACACTTTCAAGAATAAAAATAACTCTAAATTGTATAATAATTGTGTAAGAAACAAATTTTCCAACTACTCTACATTGTAGAGGCAATTCTAGAAATGGTAACATCAAGGTAAATTCATAATGCCCTATAATATGCATTTTTACCCAGTACTTATTTTGTTTAATAAATCCCTTAAAATGAATATCAACCGATATATTTCATATATTATATAGAGGTGTATTTCTTTGAAAAAAAATTGCCATAAATATAGTAGTATGATTACTTATATGAGGTGGAATATTTTTGGTTTCATAAGCTAAACATTAAAAATGTCCAGTTAATAGTTGCTCTTTTAATATTTAAAATTTATATATTTCCTCCATATTGAAACAAATTCTTAACTAGTGAAATTGAATTTGGGGGGATATACTAGTACAAGGAGAGAAGGAAGAGCATAGGAGTTGTTACATTTCAATAAAGGACATGCAGGTAACCAACATCTGCAAAGATGTTTTGGATTATCAGTAATTCTGTAAACACCAGCCAATTTATTGTTTTTTTTTAACTTGCAGATTGAGATATATTGCAACACAATTTGTGTTCTTATGCAAACTGTGTACATTTATCATAAACAGACAATATAGAAGTCTAAATGAACTCTGTGATGCCAGACCACCTGGGTTTAAGTCCTGGTTCTGCAAATAACAAGCTGTGTAACCTTAGGCACGATGCCCTGCCAAACCATATCAGTGTCGAGACAAATGGAAAAATGTGTATCCCCATACATACTTACCTAAATATCCTCTTTTATTTTGAACCAAGTGGACAAAGTTAATACAAGCTCACTAAATGTATTCACTAAGAAGTTAATACAAGCTCACTAAATATGTTATAAAATATATTTTTTTAAAAAGGCACTACAGGGTACTTACTATGACTAGAGCTTGCAGGCCTGGAAGTTGTGGTTGAGTCAGTGAGTGAGTGTTGAGTGAATGTAAAGGCCTAGGACATGACTGTACACTACTGAAGACTTTATGAACACTGTACACTTAGGTTACACTAAATTTGTTTACATTTTTCTTTCTTCAATAATAAACTAAACTTAGCCTGCAGTAACTATTTTACATTATAAACTTTTCAAAGTTGTTTAACATTTTGACTTTTGTAATAACTAGCTTAAAACACAAATATTACACTGCAGTATAAAAATATTTTCTTCCTTTATGTACTTATTATAAAAGCTGTTTTGGTGGCCGGGCGCGGTGGCTCAAGCCTGTAATCCCAGCACTTTGGGAGGCCGAGGCGGGTGGATCACGAGGTCAAGAGATCGAGACCATCCTGGTCAACATGGTGAAACCCCGTCTCTACTAAAAATACAAAAAATTAGCCGGGCATGGTGGTGCGTGCCTGTAATCTCAGCTACGTGGAAGGCTGAGGCAGGAGAATTGCCTGAACCCAGGAGACGGAGGTTGCGGTGAGCCGAGATCTCGCCATTGCACTCCAGCCTGGGTAACAAGAGAGAAACTAAAAAAAAAAAAAAAAAAGCTGTTTTGGTAATTTTTAATATTTTTATAACATTTTTGTCAAAAATTAGGATGCCAACATACACATTAGCATAGGCATACACAGGGTCATAATTATCAATACCATAATTTTCCACCTTCATACTGTGTCCCACTGAAAGGTCTTCAGAAGCAGTAATACTTATGGAGCTCATCTCCTATGACAACAGTGCCTTCTTCTAGAATACCTCCTGAAGGATAGCCTGAGGCTGTTTTATAACTAAATTTTTTTAGTAAATAGATGTATACTCTAACCTAATGATAAAAAGTGGAATATAGTAAATACATAAAGTGGTATTATAGCCACTATTATCAAATATGATATACTGTACATGACTGTATGTGCTGTACTTTTATGCAACTGGAAATGCAATAGGTTTGTTTACATCCACATATATGGATAGGGCCTCTCCAGGTTTCTGATTAAATCCCCAGTTCCTCATCTGCTATTCTTGAACATAGTGTTCACTGCTGCTGTCATAGGTCCTGGACCAACAGCAAAATGTTTGGGGACTTGCTGTCTCCTTCCCTCCCCTTGCTCCCACCCACAATGGATGTGAAATGCCCTCTCATGTTAGCACCCTGCTTGCTTTTCCTCCTAGATGCTGAGGAAGTAGGTGGCCATCGAAAATGACTGTGTTCAACAGACAAGTGTTCTTGCTATTTCCACCACATCTGCAGTGACTTCCTCCACTGAAGTATTGAACCTTTTAAAGTCATCCATGAGGGTTGGAATCAACTTCTTCCAAACTCCTCATAGGAGTAATATTTTGACCTCCTCCCATAAATGACAGATTTTCTGAATGTCATCTAAAATGGCAATTTTTTTCCCAAAGGTTTTCAACTTCCTTTACCTAGATCCATCAGAGGAATCACTGTAGCAGTTACAGCTTTAATAAATGTATTTTTAAAATGATTCTTGAAAGTCAAAATTACTCCTTAACTGCGGGCTACAGAAGAGCTGTTGTGTTAGCATCTTTTTTTAATATATATTTTTAAAACAAAATCAACACTTCGTTAATTAAAACATTTCATAACAAAGCAACTTGGAAAACAGAAATCTCAGCTCCAGGGCAAAAGCAAACACTTGAGGATGAAGGTGGGCCAGAATCAAAGGCCAAAAGCAGGTTAAGTGCTAGGTGGTAATGGAGTCATGGGGAGGGGAGACTTCAAAACTATGCAGAATGTTGGTTAATGGCTAGAACTTTGGGAGACCTCGCAGGTAACCACAGGGCAGGCAGTCCATTCACAAAGTGGGTACATGTTGATTCCTTCTGTGAGTCTTTGAGGATGCTCGCAGAAGGTCACAGCTCAGGCGGTGCTGGGGGATGAGCTGTGCTATTTCTGCCTGCTCTTCTTGGGGGAAAGGGCTTGGAGCATAAAACTCTGGCATCAAGTCACGCCTAAGGCTAGCAGGGCTAGGAGTGGAGATAGATCTCAGGCCCAAAAACTCAGGGGAAGAGGAAAAGTAACTCTGCCCAGGAATCTTGGTAGGGGAGGAGGAGGGACTTGTGCCAGGAGACCTACTTGGGGAGGGGGATGAGGAGGGGGAGCTCTCATCCCACTGCTGAGGGATGGGAAGGAAGTACCTCCCAGGGGGCGAGGGTGAGGAGGCACGCATACGGACTGCATGCCAAACAGGTGGGGAAGGACTGCTTGGCACCTCAGGATCAGGAAGGCCTGAGCTGCTCTGAAAGGCAAGCCTTCGTAAGCCAGCCCCACAGGAAGGATTCTCATTAGCTGGCCCAGACAAAGAGAGGCGGCTGAGAAGGGCTGAACTTCGCTGGGTGGAATGGCTCCGGCTCCGGATCTGGCTCTGGAGGCCAGTACTTGGCATCATGCTGGTGCTGCAACAAGCTGGGGTTGACCTTGCTGTGCGGCCGCGAAGGTACGTCCTGGCGGAGGACTTGGCCCGGATGTGCGGCCTCAGAGGGCAGGGCCTGACCCGGAAGCAACTCTGAGGAAAGCCTGGCTGCAGTGATTAGGGCCTTGCGCAGATGCACAGCCTGGGGGAGCAGGGCTTGGCACAGGTGCACGGCCTCGGCAAGCAGGGTCAAGCACAGATGCATGGCCTTGGCGAGCAGGGTCTGGCGCAGATGTACAGCCTCCATGAGCAGCGTTTGGCGCAGATTCAGGGCTTAGGAGAGCAGGGTCTAGATGAATGGCACCTGGTGGAAAAACAAGGCCTGGCGGGGCGGTGCAGCGTCGGAAGACAGGGCCTGGGCCAGATGCACGTCTGTGGAGAGCAGAGGCTGGCAGGGCGATGTGGCTTTGGCTAGCAGGCTTTGCCTCAGAGGCAAGGCTTAGGAGTGCAGGGCCTGGCTGGGTTGCCTGACTCGAAGTAGAAGCCTGGGTACGGCGACGGCTACTGGGCTGGGACCCTGGAGAAGATGGCGGCAAAAGCCCAGGTAACAGACGCTGCCTTGGTGGCTTCTGAGCCCAGGCAGCCTGGTTGCGGCAGGGCTGCTTCCTACGACATTTGTTCCAGGGGCTCATGGTCCCAGCGGGGCGCTCGTCAGCGTGGCCAATGGCCTTCGGGGATGGCTCCACAGCAGCCTGGCTGCCCCCCTCAAGCACGTCACATCCAAGGTCTTCGTGAGGACTGCAGCAGGCCTGGAGGTCAGAATGCCTCTCCGCACGAACAGCCATGACGGGCAGCCCCGGGTTCTCATTGGAGGTGAAAATGGCGGCACCGGGGGTAGCTGCAGCAAAAGAGCTGACTCTGCTGCTGCTCAGGGCGGCGCCGCCTAAGGGAGACGAGTGGCTGGAGACCGTGGGAACGGAGGCAGCAGGATCTTGATTCCCAGTCCTGCCAGCATACCCTGAGGCAGGGGCGGCTTTGTTGTTTGGTCCTCCCAGCACCTTGTCCTCCTGGTGCTTCTGCTCCGTTTCCATGTTGGACTGGGTGACCGTAATGCCAAGTTCTCCCCTAGAGAGCAAGGAGCGCGGCTGCTACTCCTTGTACGTTTTCTGCATGGCCACCTACGGCGAGGGGGACCCCACCGACAATGCCCAGGACTTCTACGATTGGTTCCAGGAAACGGACGTGGATCTCTCTGGGGTCAAGTTCGAGGTATTTGGTCTTGGGAACAAGACCTATGAGCACTTCAATGCCATGAGCAAGTACGTGGACAAGCGGCTGGAGCAGCTGGGCGCCCAGCACATCTTTGAGCTGGGCTTGGGCGACGACGATGGGAACTTGGAAGTGGACTTCATCATCTGGCGAGAGCATTTCTGGCCAGCCGTGTGCGAGCACTTTGGGGTGGAAGCTACTGGTGAGGAATCCAGCATTCGCCAGTATGAGGTTGTGGTCCACAGTGACATAGACGCGGCCAAGGTGTACGTGGGGGAGACTGGCTGGCTGAAGAGCCACGGGAACCAGAAGACCCCCTTTGATGCCAAGAATCCGTTCCTGGCTGTAGTCACCACCAACCGGAAGCTGAACCAGGGAACCGAGCACCACCTCATGCAACTGGAATTGGTCATCTCGGACTCCAAAATCAGGTATGAATCTGTGCACCACATGGCCATGTACATTTTTTTTTTTTCTCACGAGGAAAATGATGATCCTCCCACCCCAGCCAAAATAATTCACACACACTTCAGGTGATCTCTGCTGGAAAGCAAGGCCTCTAGAGAGGATATCACTTTTAAGGTCTCATCAGTCAGTTGCACCTGAGAGTGAATAAGTTTATCAGATTCTTCCTGAGAACTGGTTTTTCAGAGAAAGGGTAAGTGGTTGCACATAAAAAGGCACTTAGCTCCTGGCCAGAGCAGGCCAGGGAAGGGAGGGGAGAACAAAGCAGAGAGACGGGGCATGTGGAAGATACACGGCAGCTCCTTCCCAGTCTGGCCAAAGTGGGCCTCGATGGCTGGGCACAGGTCCCAGGGACCAAGATAGGTGGGCCCAGGCCTCGGTGATGGAGACATTATAGACACTCAGAGGCACTTGCTGCAAGCCAATGAGACAGGTGACTCCAGAGTTCTTGAAGACCCCCTGCCCCATTCTGGATGGGAACAGGAAGGAGCAGATGCGTCTGGCCAGGACATAGGCCCCATAGTGCTGATGTGCACCTGTGCTGTGTCCTGGGCAGAGGACTGCAGTGTAGTGACACAATCATAGCTCACTGCAACCTTGAACTCCTGGGTTCAAGTGATTTTCCTGCCTCAGTCTCCCAGTCAGCTGGGACTACATATGTGTACCACCATGCTTGCCTTTT